>NC_041352.1:5396504-5763171 GCF_004354835.1 Perca flavescens
TCCACTTGGCCATTCGCTCTATATAATCCTTCTTATTCTTCTCAGTAACCTGGAGGTTGGAGCCACCCGACTTTAGCTCCCGCTCTGTCACCTGCGAACATAAAAAGTAATACAGTTAAAAGTGCAAGTCAGTGTAATACATATAGTATACAAACACTATGTTTGTCATAAAGATTTTTATTTACATGCATAACAGATATATGCATGTGGTTTAAATTGTAAATATTTGGCTGATGCTGTCATGCATGTCAAACACACACACACACACACACACACACACACACACACACACACACACACACACACACACACACACACACACACACACACACACACACACACACACACACACACACACACGCGCGCTGACCTGGCCAAAGACCTCCTCATTGACGGTGAAGGTAAGGTCCAGGATGTCAGTGATGTTGTTGTCTTTCATCCACTGCAGAGACTGGTGGAACTCCTCATCCAGATACTCTAGGTCAGACAGGTCTGTCGGCCTGAAGGACACACAGAGCTTACACATGCAATCCACAACATTACACAATGCTATTCAGTTAGCTAGATTGACCCAGAATCCAAAACTAAATTGATTTAAACCTCAGACTGTACGACTACTTTTCTAAACAGCATAATCTAGAACTCCTGCTTGTTGTTATTGGCACACACATAACAGAATGTCCTTGTTAACTGAATGTTAGGATCCCAGACTTTGTCAGGGTAGTGCTGACTGGCTAGTGGAATGGTGTGACAAACACGCTCTTATTATCAACACTAAGAAGACAGAGGAAATCATCTTTGGCCTTTCCCCGGAATGTCAAGTGCTCCCCGTGACAATTCATAATGCAGAAATGAAACGAATTTGTATGATGAAAGTGTCATCATACAAATACCTGGGAGTCGTGATAGATCACAATCTATCATGGACTCCTCACATAGAGCATATTTGCGCCTTTACTTTCTCCGTAGGCTTAGATCCTTTGAAACCAGGTTACAGATTATTTCTTTGTTTTTTAATTCAGTGATTCAGAGTGTCATGCTGTATTGCAGCACAGCCCGGCTCAGCAGCCTATCTGCTAAACTTAAAACTAATTATAAAATCAACTCAAAGTCTGTGCTAAAGATTACTGGTCAACCTGTTGCACACTCCTTTCAAACAACCCATAAGAAGAGCCCGCTCAGGCTTGCTAACAGCATCTCTTATGACTCCATATGTGTTTTAAACTCTGAATACTAACTTTTATAGAGTCCCTTCATTTAGATACAACAGGCTTAAGAACTCTTTTATACATCATACGTCTATTATGCTGCTTTTTGTGAAATTTGTGTGTTGCCAATTAAGATCCGAATCCGAGGATATCATTGTTGTCTAACTCTATGCAGCTGCTTGGGCTCGCAAAATGAATTTCACTGTAGACTGACAATAAAGTTTTATCATAGTGATTGGATGTTATGTTTCTGGTGGATATTAGCCTTGCATGTCCACAGGTTATCAAAGAACCAGATGTATTCTAACATGTTTCATGTACATCCAAGCCTTAAACTTTCAAACTTTAAACCTTACACAGTCACCTAACATTGTCTATGCAGAAAAGAAATGCGATGACAGGATAAGGAGGATGTGAGTGTCTACAGAATAACAAACATATAGTGTGTTTGCTGACAGTCTGAGCAGGGCCTTGTAGAAGGGTCTGGTGAAGAAAGCATCCAGCAGGTACTGATGGATCAGAGCCAGGCCCAGGATACGACCACTGAAACGGAACCTGGACACACACAAAAACACACACACACACACACACACACACACACACACACACACACACACACACACACACAGAGGAATCCTTACAATCAAAAATAGAATCAGTTAAACACTTGACCATGAACAAGTAAAATGAGCCAACTGGCCTGATACCAAAAGAATGTGAAAAGAATACTTGTTTTCTTTATACCCTAGTATCTTTTAAAACAGTGTTTCTCAAATGGGGGTACGTGTACCCCTAGGGGTACTTTGGAGGACTGCAGGGGGTACGTGAGATATTTAACTAAATGTTTAGTTACAAGGCTGTTGTCCAGAACATTGTTCCTCTATATGTAGAATATTTTTTTTTCCTACCAAAAAAATGTGACATTTGTGTCGCCTTCTTTGGACCTATTCGCTTTTTTTCTTCTTATGTCACTGTTTTTGATATTATTTTGATCTACTTCCTTCCACCATCAAGTTTTTTGTCTTTACAGTTTTTGTCTCTTTTTCTCATTAGCATTTAAATGTTTGTTTTTTTATTACAAGGCTGTTGTTTAGTATATCTATCGCTGACAGCGCAGTACTGTTCCTGTTTATATACACTTTTTTTTTCTACCAAAAATGATTAGCACTGGTCAGGGGGTACTTGGCTTAAAGAAACAATTCAAAAGGGGTACATTATTGAAAAAGGTTTGAGAACCACTGCTTTAAAGGACAAATATAGCAGCTCACACAGACTAGTCTGCCATTACGCTGTGACTGGCAGCTGCAAACTGGGCTGCAATGTAATCCTATGGGGCAATGTGCATCTTCAATTTCGTCCACTAAAATTGCTGTTTTTGCCACTGACTGACAAATTATTATTCTAAGTGTCTGACAACATGATTGAATGGATCCCTAAAAGAGAAGAAGAACAAAACAGCCCCGAAATTGCATCCCATCAGACTCCATTTAGGTAAACAATACTTTTAGCGTGTAAAGAGCCAGCATATTTCCACATGTAAAGTATGTGTTAATTACAACCAGAGTGGTGACTGTTGGAAAAGCAGAAAGACGAACCAAGATGGCTTTTTTATGCTTTTATTCTGTGTCTGTCAACTTTGGATATAGTGTATTATATGATGCAAAAATTACTGTTTATTTATATGGAGTCTGGTTGGCTAAGCAATAGCAATTCGGTAATGTTTTTAGCATTAAAAAAAGGATCTTAAGCTTTAAAAGAAAGGTCAAAGATTGTTGTTCCCATCAGTCACTTAGACACAAAGACATAGAAAAATAGGGTCCAGGTTGAAAAAAAACAATAAGAAAATCCAAAGTGTGGGTGAAAGAAAACGAAAATTCCCCACAACGGTTGTGATTGGTGCCTCGATTTGGAAAAAAATTGGAAATGGGCTTGAATGGGCTCTTGGCTCCAATTCATCAGGGTTTTCCCAGGCTATAAAATCTTATTCGGGGACACCCCTACACAACAGTAATTAACATTTAGCGCCAAAGTTGTAGATACGTTTCAGTATGTTGCACTGTGTGTTACACTGTGTGTTTGGGGTGGTGATGGCGCAGTGGATATGACACATGCCTTTGGTGTGGGAGACCTGGGTTAGATCCCCACTGTGATACATCAACCAATGTGTCCCTGAGCAAGACACTTAACCCCTAGTTGCTCCAGAGGCGTGCGACCTCTGATATATATATAGCAATTTTAAGTCGCTTTGGATAAAAGCGTCAGCTAAATGACATGTAATGTAATGTAATGTTTGTATTGCTCAGCTCACCATTCCAGATGGTTCTCCACAAATGCTGACATGGGGCTGATTTGAACGGTGTAAGTATCGTTAGCTGAGTATTCAAACAGGCCGTAGTATGGATTAAACAACTCCTGAGACAAGAGGAAGAAGAACTCTCTGGACGGACCACTGTAGTCCAATCTGAAGAGACAACAAGACAGACGGAAGAAACATCTTGACACATTTGGTACATGGTATATTTGGACCATTATTATTATTATTATTGTAATATAGCTTTATTTTGCCCTATTAAAGATATGTGATAGATCTGGTCCATTTATCCACTTTCAACAAAAATGACAAATCAGTTTCATTAAATAACAAAATCTATTTTAGAGACCTTTAACTCTTTAAAAGGTTTAAACACCAAAGCAAGAAAAAAAATTGACAGCAAAATGAATACACAAAGTCTAAAGCAGTGAGTTGAATATGAGTTGCCTATTTACACATTTTGCAGACACAGAGCAACATGATCATTAATGTGAGTCATGTTTGTGTTCACCTGATGAATGTAAGTCCAATATGAACTCTCTTTGAGCTCTGGTTTGATCTCCACTGACTCCTGAGAAGAATATCTGACTTTTTAGCTGCTAAATGTTCAACTATGTTCACCAGCTAGCTCTATCACTGTCTGCTGTATAGTGCTGGGCAGGTGGTGTACAAGTGGATTCATCTAAAAACAGTTGCCTGCTGCTGTTGTAAAGGAGGTTGATGAGAATGGAGTTGCTGGCCAGAAAACCAAAACGATGAGCTTAAAAAGGTAAGAGGAAGGAGTTGGGTACAAATTCTGTGTAGGATCCATTGTTCCAGTGTTTCCTTTAGGATTTTTTTAGCGGTGGGGGCAGTACCGAACAATCTTGACATATAGGCTGAGCATTCTGTAGCAAATAACAATAAACCCACTATTAATTACATTATCTTAATGCAGTGTAACTACTTCAGCATGTAAATAATGCACCTGAAATACAAACGTTCTCCGACATGCACTCTAACAATGCAGCCCTATTTTTCTGATACCGTGGGGGGCAGAAATGTTCCCGTGGGGGGCCGCCATGGTCAAATCAACATAGAGGAAACACTGATTGTTCATAAACATATTGATTAGTGCAGCTTTGAAGATACAGCTCTAAAAACTTGCTGGTAGAACAGCATAAAGCATTAGCTGTGTTACCTCACTGTTTTGTGTGTGTGTGTGTGTGTGTGTGTGTGTGTGTGTGTGTATGTGGTTCTTACCCCTCCTCTCCCAAGAAAGTGACGTAGAGTTTGTTCCTCTGTAGCTCTTTGCGCGAGTATGCCATCACCTGGTTAAAGGTTCCCTCCAGCAAGTGTTCTCTCCTGATCAGCAACCTACAAAAACCAGGGCAGCTGACACATTACAGGTACTACCCTCACACAGGGCCGTGGACAGGACTTTAGTCTCCCCTGCATCCATTCTAAACATTTTGACCAGACACAAAATAGAAAGTCTATTTAAACCTTTGGTTGTACTTTGTTTTACTGTACCAGTACCAGTGTAGACAGCTTAGACTGGCTTATGATGATCTAGTCTAAGCTGTTTCAGAACTGCGATTAGGATATTCACTAATACATCTGCCATAACTGCTACAATCTAATCTGTGTTAGGGTCAACCATTCACTTTCATTTTGAATGGTACAATTAGTTGTTTCATATGTGAAATTTCAGTCTTACTTACTTGATTTTGCCTGGTCCCTGCCCGTAGCCCTTGGCTTCTAATTTCCTGTAGAAGTTTCTTAGTTTGGCTTCAAAGTCTCTGCGGTAAGGAGCTGGAGCCCTGGCCCTTTGCAGGCCTACGCATGCACGCACACACACACACACACACACACACACACACACAAAGTTTTTGTTTAAAACACAGGGTAATAATGTATGTAACACTATGGTTGAGAAAGTGCTAAGATCCTTTGCTTAAGTAAAAGCACTAATACCGTAAGTCCATTAGAAATAGTTTCCTTTCAAAATGTTCCCTTTATAAATGTAGAGATGTATTATTAAAAAAATACGATAACACATCGTGGTTAAACTGTACCGCCTGCAGAAATCGAGATTCCATGAAATGCTTTTGTGTAAGTCATTAAAGTCTCCCAAACCTTTTTTCATGTGTGTGAATATCAGTTGTGCTGCTCCTGAGTTTTTCCTGAGTTTTCCACTCGCAGATCAGTCTGGTATCCCGAGACAGAGAATATTTGGAGCCGTTCGCCAAACGACCGACCAATCAGCGTTGGTTTTGAGGCGGGTTTAGGTGTGACGCAACGAGAAATGACTGTTCAGTCTTAACAACATGGCAGCTTCCACGGATGAGATGAGCGTAGCTATCGCGCAAGCTTTATCCGAATTAGAAAGTATTCCTTCATTGAAGAAGAGCAAAAAACGTCACTGGAGGCTTTTCTCGGAGGAAAAGATGTTTTTGCTGGTTTCGGCAAGGGTTTGATCTGATTGGTTGATTTAGCCCGTCTATCACCAACATAGGTGGTGATGGACAGATGGTTTATCCAATCAGCTAACCAGTATTTTTGCCCCTTCCCAAAAGTTCTCCAACGGAAAGTTCCCAGATGGATAGGCTGAGCAAATGCGAAGCAATCCATCTGGCGGAGTCAGGTTAGTGTCCTGTATCCTAAAATACACTTTTTTTTTTCCATTTCAAAAAAGGAAAAATTCCCTTGCACCTCTTCATTCAAACTAACAACAGCGCTTTGCATTTATTATTAGCAGGTCTATGTTGCTCTCACATTACCAAATAACGAAATATAATACATCTCATAACTTTCTTTTCTGTGTTTTGATTTGGTTAAAAAGGAAACTCATATGGCAATGTAATTTAATTTAATTACTTAATTTAAAATCTTTCATAGCATGGTCCTTTATATTTTTAAGATTTGATTCACATGTATACAGGCAACTGTGGAAAGACTGCTCCCTGTTATGTTATGTAGGTATGTTTTTTATTAATAGGAAGGATATTTTAAAAGAAAATAGCTGTTCTTTTAACAGTGTGCTTGACACCCATCACGCTTTCGCAATAAGAAGGATTAATACAATATGAACAAGTCCAGGAATGTTTTCATCTTACCCATTCAGTCAGAGAAACGGTAAACTCCAAACATTTGTGATTGGCAAGACTTACCAGGAGAGTTCTGTGGCGAGGAGGCGGGGGAACAGCGAGGAGAGATGCTGAAGCAAGGGTGGATAGGGTGAGGTGGAACGTAGGACATGATCTCCTCTTCGAATAAACTACAAGAACATGACACAAAAAGAGCACAGAAGACGTTCTTTCTCTGCACAACATAGTGTCCAAGCATTAGCTGTGTGTGAAATTCAGTAATTTGTGACTACATTACTGTAAAAGAAAACAGATGATACCGAACATTCTGGGTTCAGCATGTGCTTTACCTTAACAGGATGACTAGGTCTGCGTCACATGACAACTTCTCAACCCCTTGAGTACCTTCTGTCCGAAGGTAGTGGATTTTCTCCCTGAACAGTCAACAAGACAAAGTCCTTAAGTTCATGTTATATATTGACTTGAATTCAAGTAGTTATTACAACTAAATATGTAGGTTTGATACTGAGATGCACCTCTGTTTCATGGAACAAAGTAATTGTGTAAAATAAGTGTAATCAAAATTTACATCATTGCAGGTTCAAATCAATCATCGTTCACAATTCATTTTCAACAGTATGTTGTTACTGGTTAGTAAAGACTGGAGTTGTGGAGGTAGTCACCCAAATCCCTTGAGAACGCAGAGTGTCCTTTTACCAAAACAAACTTGGATGGCAAACAGCAGCTGGCACTGTTTATGTAGTGTGACATTTGCACTGAAAAGGCCAAAAAAGGAGGAAAATGGATTGAGAGGCTGATGGGGAACACGGACTGGAGAGCCTACACAGGGAATTGGCGGAATCGCCATTCCTCTTCTTCCTGGTTTTCTTTACCCATATGTCTCCCTTGGGGTGAGAAACAAGTAACATCATGGGTTGTCAATACCAACTGAAACAGACTGGAACAAACCAGTTCTCAGAATTGGCTTAAACTAATGGGTTTCCCTGCCTTTATTGACTGCTTTAAAAATCAAATTCTAGTAAAGTCAGTGCCTTTCATGTATTTATTTATGGTGCAGCGGTATGATTTTAACCAGAAGGCTGCTGGTCTGATCACCAGACTGGCAGGATAAATCTACTGTAGGTGGGGATATTTCTCCAGTGAAGCTGCTCATTGGCAAACAAGGCATTTCCGGAAAAAGATTAAAGTCTCCTTGGGTAAACAAAAATCTAGATCTGTCACAAAGAGTTCACAAAGAAATAAGTGGTTACTAGTATTAAGAGTCGAGACTATAACTAGGCATTATATGTCTGTGCTAGAGTTTAAGTGACACTTTTCATACCAGCCTATACGACCAAAACCAAATGGGCAAACACACCAACCAAAACCAAACCACACAAGCTAGCTTTAAAGGTCCTATTTGGATGCTTTTTTATAGACCTTAGTGGTCCCCTAATACTGTATCTGAAGTCTCTTTTATATAGGCCTTAGTGGTGCCCTAATACTGTATCGGAAGTCTCTTTTATATAGACCTTAGTGGTCCCCTAATACTGTATCTGAAGTCTCTTTTATATAGACCTTAGTGGTCCCCTAATACTGTATCTGAAGTCTCTTTTATATAGAGCTTAGTGGTCCCCTAATACTGTATCTGAAGTCTCTTTTATATAGACCTTAGTGGTCCCCTAATACTGTATCTGAAGTCTCTTTTATATAGACCTTAGTGGTCCCCTAATACTGTATCTGAAGTCTCTTTTATATAGGCCTTAGTGGTCCCCTAATACTGTATCTGAAGTCTCTTTTATATAGACCTTAGTGGTCCCCTAATACTGTATCTGAAGTCTCTTTTATATAGACCTTAGTGGTCCCCTAATACTGTATCTGAAGTCTCTTTTATATAGGCCTTAGTGGTCCCCTAATTCTGTATCTGAAGTCTCTTTTATATAGACCTTAGTGGTCCCCTAATACTGTATCTGAAGTCTCTTTTATATAGACCTTAGTGGTCCCCCTAATACTGTATCTGAAGTCTCTTTTATATAGTCCTTAGTGGTCCCCTAATACTGTATCTGAAGTCTCTTTTATATAGACCTTAGTGGTCCCCTAATACTGTATCTGAAGTCTCTTTTATATAGACCTTAGTGGTCCCCTAATACTGTATCTGAAGTCTCTTTCCCGAAATTCAGCCTTGGTGCAGAATTACAGCCACTAGAGCCAGTCCCACAATGAGCTTTCCTTAGTATGTGCCATTTCTGTGCCTGTAGCTATTGAGGAGGAGAGAGGGGGAGGTGGAGGGGGGGGTGGCCTTGACCACCGTGAGCCTTTGCTCGTTTGAAAGCCATGATGTCTCTCTCTCATGGGTGGGCCAAATTCTCTGGGCGGGCAAAGCACAGAAAGGGGAGGTAACCTTTCCCCTAATGACTTCATAAGGAGCAAGATTCCAGATCGGCCCATCTGAGCTTTTATTTTCTCGGTTTACACCTATCACCATTTCTAGCCACTGGGGGACCATAAGCAGGCTGGGGGAACTCATATTAATGTTAAAAAACCTCATAAAGTGACATTTTCATGCCATAGGACCTTTAAGGGTGTTGTTTAGTCTGGTTGAATCAGACTCTCTTTGTTATCCAGAGACCCTTTAAAGAATATGGAAATAGTAGTTCATTTGTGGTAGGAATGTGAAACCTTGATCTGGACTAACAACAAGGTTTAAGCTAAATGGCTCCCATGACCAGGTGAACCTTGCATTCTAGGATGCAAATGAGTGCAGTTGCTAGCAACTAGGCGTAGAATAAATCAAAGTCTGACCTGGACTAGCAACGAAATATGCAGCTTTCTTGATATTTGGGCAGTTAGGACTAGGGAAGCAACGGTGAGGAAAGTTTCCCACATATTAATAATATAAATAATGATAATTGTGACAACACCAGTGTTATGAATTACACATGACATTTTACAAGAAAAGATAGTCATCGATTGGGTTTAAATCTGAAATATTGCATAATAGGCGCCTTTGCTTTTCACTCCTCTGACACCAAATTCTCCACCATCCTTTTGTTGGTCGGCTCTTGTCGGTAACATCAGCCTACTGGGAGTCTCTTATTGCCAGATCTCCATAGCGCTGATGGATGTTGTGGTTTTAACCGAGCTAGACCGATGCTGTTTTGCTGTTGTTGTTCTCCATGAAGTTAGCTGGAAATAATATTGTAGCATTTTATGTGAAGTGAGCACTGCACCAGGCTTTAAAAAAAAAAGAGCCTTTTAAATGCTACATTGCTTGTAAAGAAATAATGGGAGTAACAGTTCTTTTCCTCTTCCAAACTACAAGTGTGAAAGTGTCACAGCATACAAAGTCGGACTAATTAGTAAAAACCATTCAGGTTGTTGCAAGTCAAGTTAAAGTTCATTTGATGACGTGTATAAAAGCATAACACCACCATCTCACCACTTGGTTGGATTTCTTTGCTTGGATAGTGGATGAGATTTCAAAACTATGTAAAAAGTGCAGGAAAAAAAGAAAAAGATAAAAAAAATATCAGAGGATGGGAGAGAGTAGGAGGGAAACATGAAGAGGGAGGAATACTGTAGTAGCAGTAATAATGTATATAAAAAATTGTTATCCATCTAACACCGGACAGCAATGAACATCAGCAATCAAGTATTTAAAACATATCCACCTAAATTGCTGAAATCACACAGCTTTAGAAGATTATGTTTTTGCATGGAACAATCGTTGTGAACCAGGAACCCGCCCCACATACATATGGACAGTGATGATAAAAATCAATGTCGACTTCAATATTACTGATTCAATCCATTAAGAAAGAAGCATACCTCAGTGCATGGTTTCGGCTAAGGCTTGGCTGTCGCTCCTGCAACATGTCAAATATATTTGGCTGTCGAAGGAATGCCACTATTTTGTCATTGTAAGCTAGTGAGAGAGACAAACAGAGAGCAGCAGCACATTAACACATAAAAAGTCATTCGAAAGAATTAGTGAGCGTTAAATGCATTGCATTAGGTTGATCGTGTTATGACAGTGCCTACACGGAGCAGTCAGCTGTTGTGAGTTGTTGTGCTGGCTTCGTATGGCGGCTACCAGGCTGTTTCCAGGCCTGGCCATTAGAGAAGCCCCACGACTCCTGGACACATCAGAGGCCTGGGAATAAACACCAACGGGACACATGACTGTTGAATATTTAACAGTTAATCTTCTGATAAGGCCCTAAAAGCCTACTAGGTATACTGATTGCTGTTTACCTCTAATACATCTGATCTTTCTAGAACATTTCTAGGTAATGTCAGCATGTGAGCAGGATGCAGTCAACCAGTCATCAATGTCTACTTGTTAATGGATCTGATGTGCACATTATCTAGCATAGCTAGTGTCACGTTAGTATTGAAGCTGAAATCCTGCAAATGATGAAACTTTTTTTTACATTCTTTAGCTGAACTGATGTTGAAACTTACAGCAAACACAATTGAGTTGTGGAAGTTTACCATTGTGGAAGTTTACCATTGTGTTTGAAGGTTAATTCTGGTGATGTTCTGTATTTTTCTTCTTATCAACAAATCCCTTGTGCACCCAAACTAATCTGATCTTCCTAAAATGTTTGTGTGTGTGTGCATATCCAAAGCATGATATATATTATTCCTCTGCACCATTGTTATCCAAAAACACATCAATGAGCCACACTTTTGCACTGATTGACATGTTCCTCCATTACCAAGAACACACACAGAAACACACAGAAACACACACACACACACACACACACACACACACACACACACACACACACACAGTACTTTATTGCACTATTTTCTCCGGTTTGATCAACATTTGTTACAAAAACTAAAGTGACCAGCTGTTTTAGGAAATTACTAAGCCTTTTGTAAAAATTTATATATTTCTGAGCTGTCTTTTCAGATTCACGTCTTCACTAGGAACCAATGGGCTTGTGGCTGAGTGCTATATCAGCTTACGGAGAGCATCTCTATTTTCATCGATTGTGTTCATTTTTTCATGAGTTGACTTTTAGGAAGGGAATATATAATTTATATGTGGATATAAATGCAACTAGTGTGTAGTTGCAAACTAGTTACATTCAGAGTTCTGAATCGAAAGTACAGGCGTGTGTGACTACCTCCCCAGCGCTATAGCTGCGTAGTCTCTGCAGATGCTGCCTGTGAGCGAGGTGGCCCGGCAGCCGGCCATTTTGTAGAGGGATGCGCGGGTCAATGAAGGTCGTGGCTCGACTGTTGTGGTCCACAAAGAAAGACTGAGAGACAGAACAAAAATCAACTATAATTATACAGAATGATTTTGAATGATCTGCCAGATACACACCCACACACCTCACTCATGACCACGTACACATTTCTCATGCTATAAATACTCATATTACCCATGGTATAAATAAATAATACAAAATATGTAAATAGAAAAATAGAAATACAGGGAGCAGTGAATACAAAAAGGTATTGCATTAGGCCTGGAGTGACAGATCTAGCTGCGAAAGTTTGTGTGTGTGTGTGTGTGTGTGTGTGTGTGTGTGTGTGTGTGTGTGTGGTCACTGGGTGGTGGTGATGGTGGTCGGTTTCTGCAGCCTGTCTACAGCTCTGTTCCGAAGCCTGTTGGTGCTTGCTCCTGGGGTGTGCCTGAGGGGAACCCTCCCATAGATGGTGTGCAGTTTGGACACTGGGGGCTAGATTTATCAAGCCGTTTGCGCCTGTTTCCAGGCGCTAATTGGTCGCAAAGACGGACGTAACCGATGCGGGCTATTTACAAACAGGGCGCACTTGGGTAAAATCGCAGATTGTCTGCCACATGAGCGAGAAGAGACAAGTTGCGCTTTCAATATGCGTTCGTGGGAGTGTTGTGGGGAAAGTGGGAGTTCCACCCAAAAAGGTGGGAGGATAAGCGCAAAGTGCGCCTAATTATATATTCCGTGGTATTTACAAAGACTGTCCGTGAAGAGTCTCTATTCTGCGGGGAAATTCTCCGCCTCTTAAAAGCAGGTCTGAACCAGCCGCAGTCGAGTTTCCTCGTAGACCTTTATGCCGCTGGTGAAATGGCAACAGTAATTTGAGCAAGACGAAGACATAGGCGAGGCTGAAAATATTTTAAACACAAGAATCACGCTTTGTCAGTGAACACAACATCATTTAGCGTTACAGATCAAGCAGCCATGCAATATTAGAGTTACTGGAAGAAATCAAAGATGAAATTGAATCTCCCACTCAGCGTTCACATCCCATTCCAGCAGTTGTTAAAGTCCTCGCTACATTACAAATATTGGCATCGGGATCATTTCAAACAGTCATAGCATCAGCAGTGGGAATATCACAGTCTGCGCTCAGCCATATCATAGCATAAGTACCGCTTTGCTACAGCGCAATCTACGGTATAGTGGGCGGAGAAAGACGCTGATTGCCTGATGGGTGTCAGGGTTGATAAATACTACGCAAAATGTGGAAGCATAGCGAAGTATAGTATAAGCATAGTATTACCGAACTTGCATAAACAGACGCAGCGCAAACTGCGCTAGTGTTAGTTAATTAGGCCCTCGGTGTGTCGTAAATTGATAGGCGGCGTGCAGTTTAGGAGCTGGGTGTGTGTGGTCTTAATGCTAAAGTATTCATACTTTATGGACAGCTGCCCCATTTGGAAATGATTCACATAAAACATGGTACCAACAGCGCCACCATGTGGTGGGGTACATGTTTTAGCTTTTGGCTAAGAACGGTGAAGTCTGTGTTCAAATGTTTCCACCATTTATTCTTTTTTTGTTTTTTTTGCTCCTTTACCACATATGTCATCTAATCTTCACCAAACCTGGTACAACAAGAAATACATGAACTATTAATTGGTTACCAAACTTTTGAGTTGCGCCCTGTTTCACTTAACAGGTCATAACTCTTTGATGCTGAATTGGATTGCAACCAAATTTGGGTATGTTGTACATACATTCACATTGCACAAATGTGTAACATAAACATTTCTACCCACAAGGGACACTACAGTAACATCAAAACTTGTTATTTCTACAATTCTGTTTAATAATAAATTAAAGCTAATATAACCGCTAATAAACGGTTACTATTCCTTAAAACTAAACTTTGCTGGATTACAATCTTTCCATCTGATCAAGATTTGTCGTTGGGCTATCAGTGTGGCAAATGACAGAAGTCTTAGTTTAAAAAACCCTCTCCGACCTACTCCCGGACACCCTGCCCATAGCAGTGGTTCCCAACCTGGGGTCCGGGCACCCCCAGGGGGGGGCGGCAAAGATCACAGGGGGGCGCAAGTCTTTATCTGGTTAGAAGTTGATGTAAAAAAATAAATATTTGCACATTAAAGAAATTATGATAATACACTAGAATATATAATGTATACAAAAGTCTGTATAAAAACTATATATTTTGTTGTATCCTCGTTTTTCCTGCCCCACAGCATCACTATTATATGAATGAAACATGGCGGAGAAACGTAAAAGTGCTGATGACTCCTCTGTATCAAAAAAGAAAGAGAGGCTCTATCTCCAGAGTTACCTCAACTTTGGTTTCGGGGGGGGGGGCTCAGCTTTTATAGACATGAGTAGGGGGGGCGCCAAGGAAAAAAGGTTGGGAACCACTGGCCTATAGAGCCAACCGGTCTGTACACGTCACAGTCAACACAGCTCTTTATTTCACTCTCCGGCACCTGGACTCCTCAGGAACCTACGCCAGGATCCTGTTTGTGGACTTCTGCTCTTCCTTCAACACCACACTCCCGGGCTCTGCTGCAGGACAAGTAGTCCCAGCTGCACGTGCTTGACTCCACCTGCAGGTGAATCACAGACTTCCTGTCTGACCTGAAGCAGCACGAGAAGCTGGGGGAAAACGTCTCTGACTCTCTGACCATCAGCACCGGCTCCCCTCAAGGCTGTGTCCTTTTCCCCTCGCGGACGACACCACTCTCATTGGACTCATCTTTGGTGGGGATGAGTCCGCCTACAGGTGGGAGGGTGACCATCTAGTGACCTGAGTAAGAACAACTTGGAGCTTAACGCTCCCGAAGACAGTGGCGATGGTTGTGGACTTTAGGAAGGACGGAGCTCCACCCGCACCCATAAACCTGGGTGACTTCACACTGTGGAGTCCTTTTGCTTCCTGGGCTCCATCATCTCCCTAGTCAAAAAAGCCCAGCAGAGGATGTACTTCCTGCGGCAACTGAAGAAGTTCAACCTGGTTCACTTCTACAGGGCTATCAGTGATTCCGTCCTCACCTGCTCCATCACCATCTGGCACACTGCTGCCACTGCTAAGGACAAGGGCAGACTGTAGCGCATCATTCGCTCTGCTGAGAAGGTGACAATCTTCTTCAATCTGCTGTCTCTCCATGACCTGTACGCCTCCAGTACGCTGAGGCGGGCAGAAGATGTGGCTGATCCCTCTCATCCCGTCGGGAATCCCGGGAAATAGCTGTTTTTAGCCCAAGTAATGTATCGATATCATTCAAATATGCGTTCCCAAATCCGTACATTTTTTATATTATTTGTTTCATTATTAAGGCAAAAGAACACAGTTTATGTCCATCATCAACACAGTTTGCAATGATCAATTCTGCTGCGTGATCAAGTGACCTGCGTGTGTAATTATGAAATGCCGGGTGGAACGTCTGTGACTTGTCTTCTGAAAATCTAGGCAACCCTTATAACTATATTTAACAGAACTCCATTATAAAAACTAACGAAATCTACTAAAGTAAAATGATTCTTAAACCATTCTGTAAAAAAAACCCTTCTGTGGCTGTTGAGATTTGTAAGCTTCAACTAAATTAAAGAAAACGACCCACAAAAATGTACAACTGTGCACTGCAAAAGGACAGAGCAATAGGCCTATGTAAAACTGAATAAAAACAAAACAAAAAAAAACAGCCTAAACACTCTGCCGTAATATCAGCATTGCATTGAACTCGTGACAACTTAGGCTACATATTTCTTTTAGTTTACAATGCATTCTCACCCTGCCCTTCTTTCTTTTTCTTCTGGGAGTATGCTTTCAAGAAGCAGAGAGCATCTTGCGTTTTTTTGGCCGCAGATAGAAAACGCTCTCTCCGCCTCCACGGATGTAGCCTACTGCTGCGTAATAGATTTAGTGAGCCTCTATTACCCTAGCTACGGTACGGCACCGTTGCCTGCATCAACTTTACCGTATGACAACAAGAGACGCTATATTGTACTATATGTATATGCTTTTGCACATTCTGCACTCAATCCATTCAGCCTCCTTTTTCCTATGTTAAATAGCTATTTGTTTCTGTATTTATTGTGTATGTTTAATATGTTTGTTTATGTATGGACCAATCACCAAAGTAAATTCCTTGTAAGTGTAACTTGCGTTACGCTTGTTGCCACAAAAAAGAATACGAAAATGTTCTTACACGATGCCCAATACCTTGTGTATGTATTTTGTAATTGTTGAAATGATAGCTAAAAAAAAAAAAAAAATTGCTTTTTAACACCAACAAGAGGACAAAATAATGTACATTTTGTATCTCAAATATCACAGATCATATCTACTACATTGCATTTGCACAGTATATGTGCATTTGTGGGTTTTATATTTGGGGCTGTGTTTAACATACAGAATGTAACTTCAGCCACAGGATGAACTGTGACCTTCTCTGGGGTTCATGCTGCACAGAACAACATGATCAAACAGCTGAACATGTGTATCCGTCCAGTGTTGTGCCCCGAGCTCATTTAGCTTTGTTAGCATTACCAAGTATGACACGGTACTGACTAAGAACCATCCCCATCCATTGAAGGGTGCTTCTACATATGTCACCTACCTTGCCCTGTGGGTCAGTCTTGATCTCCCAGCCTCTTGGCAGATCCAGCTGAGTGTCTGCAAACTTGTTGAGGAAAACCACCAGGTCCCGGTTATGTTGGTAGCGCTCAAAGTTCCTGGCATCGCGACGCACCTTCAGGATCATGTGTTTCACACAACTGCTGCTGGTGAACATCCGGTAGGCTGCCTGGAGAGAGAACATCTCCAAGTTTACTTTGACATTCAAAAGTTAAATTGCTGTGTTGCTGACAGTAATACATGTTTTTTGGATTTTATTTTGGCCATGTATTTGTATATGTTATGTGTGTGAGTGTGTGTGTTTGTGTGCGTGTGTGTGTAAAACAGATGCTTTCCTCAATGTTGCATTGAATGTATGTTTTATCCAAGTCTTTGCGTAAAACATATTAATTAGGGTCCAAACACAGCCCAGTCACACTATTATTATCCTTTTTTATAAAGTTGCTGTTTCCTGGCATCTTTCTACTTGTGTAGCACTTCTTCAGGAGATACACAGTATTATTGTATTTTTCTATATTCTAACATGTTTCAGTGATTTTATATAATTAAGTATTAAAATGTATAAGCCTGGATTGCTGATATGCAGAAATGCTGAAAGCTTTGGGTGTGGAGGGGCTGTCTTGACACGCCTCTTCAACATGTCTGGGACTGTGCCTAAGGAGTGGTGGTTCCCCTGTTTAAAAAGAGAAAGCGTGTGCCAATTACAGGGGTATCACACTTCTAAGCCTCCCTGATAAAGTCTACTGCAAAGTGCTGGAAAGCAGATGAGTGGGGAGGGGTTGCGGTACGGTGAGCTGGGGATCTCATCGCTCCTTTTTGAAGATGAAGTGGTCCTGATGGCATCATCGGCCTGTGACCTTCAGCACTCACTGGATCGGTTCACGGCTGGGATGAGGATCAGCACCTCTAAATT
Source organism: Perca flavescens (assembly GCF_004354835.1). NCBI lineage: Eukaryota > Metazoa > Chordata > Actinopteri > Perciformes > Percidae > Perca > Perca flavescens. Next base: position 5,413,854 of record NC_041352.1, read on the forward strand.
TGAGGCCACGGTTCAAAGCAGGATACCGATGGAGTGCCTACTCCGGGTAGGGAATGAGTCTTTACCCAAATTAAGGCGTTCAAGTATCTTGAGGTCTTGTTCGCGAGAGAGGTGACAATGGAGCCGGAGAATCGAATCAGCGGGGGCAGTATTGCATTCCTCTACCGCACCGTTGAGAGGGATGAGCCACAAGGCAAAGCTTTCGATCTACCGGTTCATTTCCAGCCTATATGTATTTTTGTTTTCAACGAAGCATTCTCCTCTCTTTGCCGCCTCTAACGTTACCTCGCTTGCCCAAGTGAGGGAGCGGTACCGCAGTGTGCGGCAAATGTCGGAGCTGACATTAGCATTGATGTAAAAATGTACGGTCTTTAGCAAACAAAATGGATGATCTTCGGCTGCGGATCACCACTCGTAAATGTATTATGGACTGCAACATCATGATTTTCACGGTAACATGGTAACAACAGTGCTGTGTAACTCAACTCTTGGCTGTTTTGGAAAAAGGAAATAATGAGAGAGTAACAGGTAAACTAGCTGTTAAAGTGAGTTGGCTTTAAGTGCTGTATAGTGGATACAGATCAAAGTAGTAGTCGTAGTGCCAAATTCAAATTTGAGAATGGAATTTTGGTGTGATGTTAGCACACCTTCAGCAAGAGTTTGACAGAAAGACAGTTCATCCAATCTCCTGCCAAGTATTTTTTCAAAGTGTCCTTTTCCAAACAGTTTCCAACGACGGCTTTTCAGATGGGAATAAGATGAGGCCAGTATAGTGTTTGTGCAGTTTGCAGTTATTTAACTAAAAAATGTAAAGAGGGTTCTTTCCTGAAAGTTGGACATCTGCACTGTCATCGACCTTCAGTATGATTATTGCAATCCAATGGTCTAAACTGTTTGTTGAAGAATTTATCATCATTATTTATACATTTTTCTAACTCAGGTTGAAGCAGTCAACCTAAATTGAGTTTATTGCAACTTAAATAAATAAATAATCAGATTCTACATGGGCAGCATATACAGACCCTTTCCAAAAAGTTAGAATATCATGGAAAAGTTTATTTATTTCCATAATTCCATTCAAAACGTTAAACTTCCATAGATTATAGATTCAGGGCCCACAACTTAAACGATTTCAAGTATTTAGTTGTTTATTTGTACATAATTTGGGCTTCCAGCTCATAAAACCCACGAAAACAGGATTTCAAAAAATTAGAATACTGTGAAAAAATCACCATAAGAAGGACTGGACTGTTGGCCAGTGGTCCAAGGTCCTCTTTTCCGATGAAAGTAAAGTGTGCCTTTCATTCGGGAATCAAAGTCCAAGGGTTTGGAGGAAGACGGGTGAGGAACAGAACCCAAGCTGCTTGAGGTCCAGTGTGAAATATCCACAGTTAGTCATGATTTGGGGTGCGATGTCCAGTGCAGGTGTTAGTAAACTCTGCTTTCTTAAATCCAAGGTCACCGCATCAGTCTACCATAAAGTTTTAGAGGACTTCATGATTCCTTCTGCTGAGGATCTGTATGGAAATGCAGATTTCATCTTCCAGCAGGACCTGGCCCCTGCCCATACCGCCAGAAGCACCAAAACCTGGTTTGATGCCCATGCTATCACAGTGCTTGACTGGCCAGCCAATTCGCCGGACTTAAACCCCATTGATAATCTATGGAGGTATTATCAAGAGGAAAATGAGGGGCACCAGACCCAAAAACAAAGAAGAGCTGACAGCAAGCATCAAGGAAATCTGGGCTTCCATAACTCCCAGCCAATGCCACCGGCTGATTGCCTCAATGCCACAGCGCATCGAGGCACTGATTAAGGCAAAGGGATTCCCTACCAAGTATTGAAGATTGACGTATCGTTTTGAAAGTACCATATTTTGATTGATTTGATGTGATCCTAATTTCTTTTTTTTCTGCAAAAACTGAGAAGTAAATGGTGATTTCTTCACAGTATCCTAATTTTTTGAAATCCTGTTTTCGTGGGTTTTATGAGCTGGAAGCCCAAATTATGTACAAATAAACAACTAAATACTTGAAATCGTTTAAGTTGTGGGCCCTGAATCTATAATCTATGGAAGTTTAACGTTTTGAATGGAATTATGGAAATAAATAAACTTTTCCATGATATTCTAATTTTTTGGGAAGGGTCTGTATACTGGTCCAACCCTAAACCCTAATAGACTATTTTAACACATTAAAAAGAAGTAATGGTCAGAGAGATATGTATATCTACTTTAAATGTAATTTAATTATGAATATTTAATTAATACTGTATATCTGACCTGTAGCAAAACTATATAGCTCGCAGTCAGCACAATATACTATATATAGGCCATGTTCTCTGTGTGTGTAGCACTCACATAGTTACTGTGCAACACAGTGAAGAATTCTGGGTGTGTGATGAACTTTACAGCAGGTGACTGGAGGAGATGGCTGATCTTCTGGTGATTGACAGGGGATGCGGGGCCTGTAGACAGACAACGGGCAAATTACTTTCTTTGTATAGTATTTTTAAGCACTGAAGTAGGTTTTGACTAATCTATTATATGTACTAATACATAGCATGTAACCTTTAAAAGTACTGCATCAAAAGTTATACAATTGTAAATGACATTAAAATAAAATAGAACCATTACCAATACCAGGTATTTAATCGGTCAGTAGTCCCACAAATATGCATAAACACAATCCAAAACACTTTAAAAATGATCTCTTTAGTCTGTTCCTTAGTGGGCTTGGTTGAAATTAAAGACCATTGCTAAGCATAACGGACCATTGCCATGTTCTGCCGGATGTCACTCCTTAAACTCCGGTGGATTTCTGAGGACTATGGTTAACTGCTCCTCAGATCTCTGCAGGGTAAATCCAGACAGCTAGCTAGACTATCTGTCCAATCTGAGACTAAAACAACCTTTGAATGTACACGTTCCACCAAAACAAGTTTTAATTTGCAGCGGTAGCGCGGCTCTGTCCGGCGGTTGGCGCCGCCCATGACGATTGTGATTGGTTTAAAGAAACGGCAATAAACCACAGCAGGTTTTTTTCCCATCACGGATTGCTGTGTGGACTAGCCAGACCCTCCTCCGCAGCGCTGTGGAGGAAGGTCTGGCAAAGCGAGACTACAAACTGTATGATTGATAATTAATGCATGTGTTTGCATGCAGCTTCTTGCCTAAGATAAATTTCCTACAGGACGATAACTTTTATCTTATCATATATTCACCCACTCAAAAAAGACTGAATAGACAAATGAGCCCATGGGACACAATTTCCTTGGGCAAATGTTACTCCAAATCAGCTAGGCAGCTTTTCAAGGAGATACACCAAACACGTCAAAATAAACACTCCCAAAGAAGTCCCACTTTGTCTCACTTCTGGTCAACGGAAATTTTTAGTTTCTGTGAATTATAAGTAGGCTAAGTAGGCTACAGAGTTTACATTGCTATGGACGCAGTGTAGAAGACGGTAGAGAGGCAATGGACTATTTTCTTTAGCGGAAGTATTAAAATTGTTTTAAAATCAATGAAATCTTTTTAAAATAACTTTTTTTGTGTCAAATTATTGATTTAATTGGTAAGAAGCCATTTAGTAAGTATATAAGGATAATGTAGAGCAACGCCTCATGTCGGGGTCCTGCATCACCCTGTTGGGATTGTATTTGCTATAAAGGCCGGCTCGCTTACTGACTTACTGAAATAGCGGGGATGTCAGTTTAAGCTGTAAGGAGGCTCAACACTGTACCTGTCTGAGCAGTATCAGAATCAGTCTCTGTACTGCTGCTCCGCTCTAACCTGGGACTCCCACCATCCTCCTCTGTGGCCATGGTCCTTTGGATGTTCTGGTACCTGCAGAAACAACAAGTTGTCCTTTTACAGTAGTATAAAGATGGAAATAGTTTATTTCTTCGGCTTGTTAAATATATTACTGGGTAACCCTTCCTTTTACAGACTTTCCAGACCTTCACAGTGTGTTTACCACTAATGATGATGATCCCGAGCATGGGCTATGTGTACTGCCTCCCCACCATAGATGCGCAGCCAATACACTTCATCTAATTGCTAATAATGAGGTTGATAAATGGGGTGAGGACACTTGTTTTAATGGTTTTAACGCTTCAACCAACGCTAGAAGTTCTAATGGCCAAAATCTTAGCAGCGAAAAATGGCTTAACGCAAATGACCACTGGGCTGCCTGAGGTTATTGTGGGAGCAATTAAAACTCAATTTGACTCCAAGGATGCCCTACTGGCCGCCGTCTCTCTGCCCAAGTTCAAGCTACGCTGGGTAAAAGAAGAAGCCAGAAGAGACCACATCAAGTCTCCTCACGACGGAGTGCTGCTGGAGGGCAAGAAAACATTTGCCCTTTCTGTGAGCTGCTATCTGACACGATAGCCCCCACAGGCCGGAGAGACAAACACGACAAAAGTAGGGTGAATCAGACGTGAGACTGATAAAAATACCATATTTATTGATGGGAATATTTGTGATTAAATTACATTATACTTAGGTGTAATCATAATTTAATCCATTTAATCTGAGCGCCTTCTGCTCTTAGACAAGGTGGTGCCCCAACCACGAGTACAAATAATTATTTTGATTTATAAATTGATTAAAAGACACATTTTTAATTAATACCCCATTCAATACATATGTAGTAAGCCATTGATTCACGCTACATTGTTTTTACAATTTAAATATGTTAACTAAGAAAAATACCCATATAGTACTTAAAAAGAAACATCAGTTAAAATATTGATGTATTTTGTCCAATAACATTAGTGTTAGTATGCCAACACATATCGCATGATTTATAAAGGCTATAGTGTCTACTATAATCTTTATAGTTGGAGCTCTCTATATGTATTTCCAATCTCACCTCCTGTTAAGTTGTTCCATTTGCTGTGTGGATCCTGAGCGGGGGATGCCGGGGTTACACTTGCTGCTGTGGCTTGGTCTCTGCCAGGTTGTGGTCCGGTTCGCATGATCCACATAGAAAACTCTGCCATGGCTGTCGATACGAGCTTCCCAGTCTGTGGCAACAGAGAGGTTGGGGAGAATTAGGAAATGTTATTAGCTTAAGTTTCTATTCCGCTGTTAAGAATGTGTTTGTCAATCACATTACTGTTAACTGGATGTAAACAAACCATTTTGTAAAAGTCTTTAACCCTAAAGCCAAATAATTGTCTGATTGTTAACCAATATTCATAATATTTCACAATGCCGTTTTTTCTATTGATCAGTTGAAAAAATGAACAAGATGTGAAGCTTCCTTTCAACTGTACACAATAGGACACATTGCATTATTTGTATACTAATAAAATGTACTTACAAATATTACAAATTCTCATATAGCTATTGAGATACATCTAGGGACAGTATTTTGTGGTTCATTACCATTTACACATGACCTCAGCAGTTTAATAAACTAGGCTATATGTCTTTCCATTTCCTGCTACTTTAATGCTGTAACATCATAAAACGAAGCCTGAGTGGGTAATTAATGCCTTTATGCATAGGCTGATGCATGCCTTGAATTGCAAGGGCTTCCAGGTATTTTCTGACAAGCTGGTTAGTGATAGGATCCAAACCTACGGGCAAATGATTGAGAAAATAAGTGTATCTCTCCATTTTGTAGAGAAAATCATTCGATCTTGTGGTCTTCTGGTGTGTCAACCAATATAGTAACAGCTTATAAAGAGGCGACCTAACCAAACCTAATTACTCCATTGTCCTAAAAGTTATTTACTCGAGAGTGGCGTGTAGAATAAACATGGACAAATTTACATAAGCACAAGTGACAAGTGGGTGAGTGCATCGCCCACTTTGTCACACCCATGTAGACATCCTATCTGGAGAAAACGTTTGTATGCAGACTGATCTCATGAAATGGCGTATGTATGACACGCCAATTCGTATATGTCATTTTGGCGTGTTATCAAGACGCATAATCGCTTTTTAGCGCGTTTATCAACGCCGTTCGGCTGCCATTGACCTACAATACGTGTGAATTTCCGCCGTAGCGAGTAGTATGAAAGGACGTAAGTCTGCGGATGGGTAAAACACAGGACTTTCACCCAGGAGAGCCGGGATCGCGTCTCGCGTTTGGCGTTTGTCAACCCAACATTTCTTTCCTAAACCCAACCGTTTATTGTTTTCCTAAGCGTGTGACGTTGGTCACCGTCGTGTTTTTTTGTGTTACTAAAGCCTTTCCCAATGTTCTTTTCTTAAACCCAACCTTATTTTTATTTATTTTTTACACGCGTGTGACATTCTCGTGGCACGTTCTTGCGATAGTACGGCACGTTCTCACGATAACACACCACGTGGCGTCGTATGTTTACATCCGTTGTATACAGCATAGACATACGCGTGGATAGCTCAAAATGCATACAGATAACACGCCATTTGGCTTTAGGAAAGTGGTGTATGTTTACGCAAAGTCATGATGCCATGTTGTTGTATGACATTTTTTTTCAAACGCCGCCACCCTAGCCATCTCACAAGCCCACTCTTGAATTGACGTTACTTCAGAGTGCCAACACAACAGTTCTGCAGTCACCAGGTACGCATGTCAAGTCTGCTACACATAGTGACCAGCTATGACCAGTGTTCGGGCTCACACATGAGTTATCCCAGCAACAGTTACATTACATATGGGGCAGTAAGGAGCACTTAACTCAGCCAGATGACCTCGCCTGTCTACTCAATGATAGCTAATAGCTCTGCAGCAGGACGGAATCATAGTGGTGGTGAAGAGTCAGCAGATGAAGTTCATTCACCAAGCAGCTCTATCGCAAGTGGGTCGATAAACTCATTACACTCTTTACCTTTCTGCCAACTTCCGTCTGTGGGTATAAACACCCAGTTCTTGTGGCAAATACGAGAGGACCCTTGTGTTGTCTTCACATTCTGTATACACCCCTTGTCTTCCTGGTCAAAAATGACCCGCCTTTATCAAACCCCTAAAAAACAACAGCTTAATTGAATTTTGAATGCCAAATCTATTTGGTTGATTCATTTATCACAGACTGTGTGAATATCTTAGTTTTCCTTCTTCACAGTGCAGAAAAACTGCATTTATTCAGTGGAGACATCACTCGTTTTTACTACAATACAGCTGTCATAATGGTTTTCTTTATTAAAGTAAAGATGTATTATTAATATTATTTATCAAGGTACTGCACATATGCAAGATAGTACTTGTGTGTCATAAGGAAGTAGCAGAAATGTGCAGAAAGTGTGAATGAATCAACTAATTAGCACATGTAGGGTGGTATGCAACTGTGTGTGAATGGACTTTGCAGATATATTTCTCACATGCATAGCAACACAGTATGTGTTTTACAGTCCTTCTTTGGCAGATAGAACTGGCTTTTGCGCTTGCTGGGAACAGCTGCTGAGAAGTCCTGAAAGATCATCACTGTTGCCGGCCCGTGTTTCAGCGCCTGGGCTTTTTCCCCATCCCCCTCGAGACGTTTAATACACGTTGCTTGTCCAGAAAGTTGTGGAATTTAACCAGAATAGGTCGTGGTCTCACCGAAGTGGTGGTTTGGGAGCCGCTGAGCCATGTGCCCTCTCCAGCTTCATTCGGCCCATCTTTGTTTCAATATTAAGCATTTTTGGCAGCCAAGTTTAAAAAAACTGTGCCGGATTACTTTCCCCCGCGTCTTCTGAAAATCTGACGATGCCTATGTTCTTCCTCCTCCCACGGTTTTCCAGATCATCAATACGACTGTTCATGTCAAGCACATATCTTTCCAGCGCACTCTGTTTGCCCTCAACTGGATCTACAGCATCCTCCGGCGCCGAAATTCTTGTTTCCGCTTCAGAGATATGATTTGCATGGCTGTCGAGTTCTTCCATGCTATAGACTTGCAAGAGTTTGCGAAATGAAATATTCGTAGGCTGTAATGCAGAAAATAAGCGTCAAGCTCAACTAATTGTGACCTCTCTTCAATCCGTCATTTTGAGAGAGACAGCTCTACTAGTTTAATTTTGAATATATTGCCCCATTCATCCATATCAAACGTGTTTTCGGCATCAAGGGAAATAGCAGCTATTGGGGATTGTCTATCAGCTACAGACAATATTAATGAGACGCCTAATATTATCTGATGAGCTACACCCGCGAATAATCCCCACCTGATCAGGATGAATTAAAGTAATAACCCTATTTAGTCTATTTGCCTTTTTTTGTAATCTTAACATATGACTGCATTATAGAAATTGGGCGGTATTTCTTACAGTCTCCTGGGACTTTACTATTCTTAGGAACCAAGTTGACAAAGCCTGCCTAAATGTTGGTGGTAGTGTGCCTTTCTCCAGTGCCTCTCTATATTCCTCTAACAGAAGCGGAGCCAGTTCCGTTGCAAAACTCTTAAAGAATTCTGTTGTGATGCAATCGGGTCCCTGCAGGCAGGACCCTTTAATTTCCTTCATAGTTAAATCTGCATCAAGGAGTTCTCTTTGCTCTTCGGTCAGTTTGGTAAGCCCTAGTGGATCTATGAAGGAACCCTTTTCTTCATCAGTAGAGGTAGATAATGACCTATAGAGATCAGTGTAAAATTCTTCAAAAATGTTGTTACTATCTAAAGTTTCTGTAAAAACATCTCCAAAATTGGATCTAACTGCAGAAATAGTGAGGGCAAATTCCCTCTGTTTTGTGTATGTAGTGTAGTTATTTTCCTGCTTTGTCTCCGAATTCAAAATAATTTTGTCTTCCCCTGAACAAATTTAATTCAACCTTCTGAGATAGAATATTATTATATTAATATTTTAATTAAGTCAGGTTTCTCAGGCCATTCTGCTTTAGCACTATTCCTCTTATAAAATGAAATAATGTGTCCCCTGAACACAGCCTCGAAGGTATCCCATGCCATCCCTGAAGACGACACCAAAGGCCAATTGATCGCCAAGTAATCTTTTAGCTCAGACCTAAGCCATTCTATATTTTTTGGCTCCTGTTAAAGGTAGGAATTAAGGCACCACCTATAAAGAGCACCTTCTCTCACTTTGAGGCAGCAGGTCTAGGCACACCCACGTATGGAGATTGCTATAATTCACATTTAATAATTAATATCACACATTCTATAGCCCAAGGAGCCAGTGATTTGGCCATTGAAAAAAAATCTATCGCAGGATATGTCTTGCGCACTGATGAAAAAAAATGTATAGTCTTTTCCAGATGGGTTCAAAATTCTATAAATATCCACCAAGCCCAGAGTCTTACAAATCCTCTGTAGTGTGAGAGAGAGGGGCCCTGCGTTCTGCAACCCCACTGTAGTCCAGAACTCAGTCCACTATCAAGTTAAAATTACCCCCTAGAACAATATTTTGGTTCCTTAAAGGTTGTAATTTCCTTTCCAAATCTATAAAAAAAAAACTGATAATTTACATTAGGAGCATACATTTTACACAGAATTAGCTCTTTTATATTATTGTATTTCAGCCAGCACAATAACTCATCCCAAATTATCCCAAATTAATTTCATTAATATAAAATTGCAAAAGTTTGCTATTTAATGTAGCAACCCCCCTACTCCTGCTAAATCCCACACTATGAAAGACATATCCCACCCATCCTCCACACAATTTTTCAGATATCACAGCCAACATACCGTATGAGTTTCCTGCAAAAATTCCACATCATGTTTGTTTCTTTTAGGCCTGGATATAACCTTCCTCCTCTTATTTTCTTTTAAAGATTATTTTTTGGGCATTTTTGGCCTTTATTTTGACAGGACAGCAGAAGACATGAAAGGGGGAGAGAGAGGGGGAATGACATGCAGCAAAGGGCCTCAGGTTGGAGTCAAACCCGGGCCCGCTGCGTCGAGGAGTAAACCTCTATATATGTGCGCCCGCTCCACCAACTGAGCTATCTGGGCACCCAACCTTCCTCCTCTTGATGGGATTCCCAAGCCTATTAACATTCCAGGTGGAGAAACGCTTAAGTTAGACAACATAACTATATATTAAAATTTCACAGTCATCTTCTGAGCACATAACAAATACATAGTGGTGATGCCTAAACACAACTTAACTCGCCTGGGCACTCACACCATCCCTGAAGCACACAAACAGCTATTCAGTGCTTCTAATGGGAGATGTGTGTTCAACATAACACGCCAAAGCACGAACTGGGGCATAGCAGATGTAATTTTGCCTACTTGTCCCGCGCATGGAGTGAAAGACTTATATATTTATAAAGCATTGCTCCTATATTAATACACACATGCTTATATTATAAATGTTTTATTCTTGATTAAGATAATTTTATGAATGATGAATTCACCGTTTCTAAATTAAGTATGTTTATTACAACGCAGTTTTAAGTAAATGGTTTACAACTATTTAGTATGTACATTTATGCATGCATTTATACGTATAGTGACGTAGATATGCACGGTTTGTGAGTGTTTTAAAAAATGTTTTAGAAACACTTATAAACCCAATTCATGATCAATCCAGGTAGTTACTAGCTGTTAGTATTTAAGTAAGTATTTTGCGTGACCTCATTTAAAGTGAGGAACACCTAATAAGACAGCAATTCATTATTAGGAAAGCATTACTAGTTTTTAAGTGGTTTTATGAAATTCAACTAAATCCTATATTTTAAACATTTGAGAGTAGCAGTGCCGATCTGGCTATCACCAGACCAAGCTCAATCTTTTAAGATTGAACATTAGTCTGGGGAGTCTGCTCTGTATGTTCTACTGCACAAGAGGCGTGATCAACGGGCATAGTTCAAACGACTCTGTATGCAATTGGGGAGTCCTTCAACCAATCAGACCAACGGTCCAGGTGACGTATCAGCGACAGTGGCATCAACAGGTTGATGCACTTTGGTGGCTGCCATGTTGAATGTAAACAAAAAGCTGCTTGCTGTCGCTTCTCTATCATCATTGTGTTAATCCCGCCAACAGCGCGCCAGGTGGATAAGCCAGTTTGTGATTGGTCCCTGCAGATCTGTAACGGAAGCAGGATAGATAAACGTACAGGTTTCCAGCCTGAGCTGCAGGACGAAATCAAATCGCCGGCAGATCGGGCTGGGTTTACCCAGTCTACCGATCTAGGCCATTGATATAATACTTCATTTAGAAATGATGAATCCATAATTCATAAAGCATGACAATACAGTCATTACACACATTTAAGATGAGCTTATTTATCAAGAAGTAAAACATGTATAACTGTTTATAAATAACATACAAATGAGTATTAATAGATGTGGATGAGGATATGTAGGATTAATGTAGATACATATTAATGTATGATGAATTCAATATTTACTGATATTTACCTAATGCTTCATACAAAAAGTAAGGAAATTTGGGTTTGGTAGATTATTTCTCTGTGGTAACAACGCTTTTTGGCAATAAATCTTATACCGTTGGAGAGCCTGTTTAGTTCCCTTTCAAATGGTGCCCCATTTGTAAGGAACATGCATTTGTAGGATGAGCAGCAGCGCTGAGTATATGGGTTGCACCATTAAAAATTTGACAAATCTTCTATGTCAATGCCAAACAGGTTAACTCGTTTGGTGGATTGGATGATTGAAGTTTGAAAAAACAAGACATATTGGCAATTTAACAATTTATTCATTTCAGAAACAGGAGCGTCAGTAGCATGTGGAAGAACCATACACAGCCACAACAGCCTGGCACCTCCTCCTCATGCTGGTCACCAGCCTGAGTGAATGATGACAAGCCTCCAAACAAGTGTCAATAGCAACAGCAAAATAACCTGTTTGGCATTGGAAGAGAAAATATGGCAGATTTTTCATGGGCGCAATCCATATACTCAGCGCTGCTGCTCATCCCACAAATGCATGTTCCTTACAAATGGGGCACCATTTGAAAGGGAACTAAACAGGCTTTCCAAAGGTATAAGATTTATTGCCAAAAAGCATTGTTACCACAGAGAAATACTCTACCAAACACAAATTTCCTTACTTTTTGTGCTAAGTTGTTAAACCAAAGTCCCCCAACTCCATAAATCATCCGCGCCTCGCAAAATATCTAAACACCTTTTCGTTTCAAAAGACGAGTCTGCCTACAGGTTGGAAATTGACCACCTGGTTACCTGGTGCAGTCAGAAGAACTTGGAGCTAAACACTTTGAAGACAGTAAAGATGGTTGTGGATTTTAGAAAGGACTCAGCCCCACCCACCCCCATCACACTGGGTGACTCCACAGGCAAAACTGTTGAGTCCTTTCGCTTCCTGGGCTCCATCATCTCCCAGGACCTCATTATCAAAAAAAACAAAGCAGAGGATGCATTTCTTGCGGATGATGGTGCACTTCTACACACGGCCATCATTGAGTCCATCCTCACCTGCTCCATCACCATCTGGTAGGTGCTAAGGACAAGGTCAGACTGCAGCGTATCAAGCGCTCTGCTGAGAAGGTGCTTGGCTGCAATCGGCCGTCTCTCCAGGACCTGTACTCCTCCAGGACGCTGAGGCGAACGGGAAAGATTGTGGCCGATCCGTCTCACCCCGGTCACAATCGCTTTGACCCTCTCCCCTCTGGCAGGAGGCTGCGGTCCATCATGACCAAAACCTCACGCCATAAAAACAGTTTCTTCTCCTCTGCAGTCAGCCTCATTATCAAGACCCCGGGCCCCCACTGATATTGACTCTCAATCCTACATTCTGTCCTCAGCACATTCTATATATCCTGAACTTTTGCACATTGCTCGACATTTGCACATCCTGCACTAATCCATACAGCCTCTTTTTTTTAATGGTAAATAGTTATATGTACCGTATGTGTTATTTATTTCATATTAATGTTTAATGTGTTTATGTATGCACCAACAACCAAGGGAAATTCCTCGTAAGTGCTACTTACTTGCCAATAAATCCTTCTCCTATTCTGAAATAAGAAAATGTACAAGTCATGAATGAAAAATGAAACAAAAGAAAAACATACTGTAACCTAGGACCAGGATCAGAGCAGAACATGACAATGAGTTACGTGCTGGCGCTATTAATTATTATTATCCATTCACTCAGCACTTCTGTGCAGTCTAACAACAGCTTTTGGTCCTTGTACAGGTACAATTGTGACACACTGTGTCCGGCTGCTATTTGGCAAGGTAATTCCAGCATCTAAATTCCACTAACAACTACAAACTGTTGCTTTTACATATGTGCATGAATTAAACAGACGGATACAGGTGTTAATATTTTTTTGAGTAAAAACTACTGCTGTATAATTCTAGAGAAACAGAAAACTCTGCACCTTTTTTAATCACAAAACTTGCATTGTAAAATGTAGTGTGTAAGGAAAACAGCACACTAGTTAGGGAATCTTAGTTGAATGATGATGTAACAGCTGAGTGGAGTTTGGGCCTTCCAGCAGCAGACCTTCCTGCTCTGAATCAGCAAAGACCAGTGAGCCATCCAATACTGAGTACAGATCCAACCATTAACCAAGCAGGACAGAGCAATATAAAGCTGTACATCTAAACCTAAAAAAGTGTGCATCGGGAGGATGAGATGATGACTGCAATCACAGAGATGTTATACTGTATGTTTGGAAATCAGACTTGGTAGCATGCACTTGATTGTAACATACAGCCACAATAACAGCAAACCACATTGTTGATGTGACTCCAGAGTAAGACTGGTAGGTGTTGGTTCTTACTTGGAGGTAAAGCTTGGTCAGTGGCAGCAGGAAAATGGTTAAGGTCATGGCTGGGTCGCAGGACTGGAAGATGGCCAACAGGAGGGGAAAATCCTGAGCCTACAGGACATCAGAGACACAGTACGGGATACATTACCATACTGCTGGGGACACACTAATCCACCTGGCAGATCAGGCAAAGGAAACTTAACTGGGATGCTGAGTGAGCTATATTGTATATATATTTGTCATCCGTAACCATATCATTTATGCCTAATTTTCCCTAGGAGTTTATGGAATTAAATTAAATTAGGTATCTAATAACTCCTGAGAATGTCTCTTTAGCTGCTAAATGCTCCACTATTGTCATTAGCTAGTCTCTAAATGCGCCTGTCGGCTGTTGGTGCTGAGCATATCGTTTTTTTTAACCGAACACAGCTGCCTGCTGCTGCTGCTGGAAACAAGGTTGATAGGAGTGGTGAGACTGAAACAAAGGGCTGTACAACCAAAACAATGAGCCAAAAGAGGCTAACACAACAGCTGAGGGACACTGCAGACATAGTAATAATTCTCTGTGGGTTCATCACTACTAGCGACACCACCTCATTTAACAAAAAGTCATTTAGGCCATTGTTTAAAAACAAAATTCACTCTCAATACAAATGAGTTGTTAGCTGACACATTTTTTGTGTATTACCAAGCAGACACATAGTGTTATTTTCTACAAATGATATGTTGTTTGATCAATTACAACCAGATTAAATAAACCATTGATCATGATGTATCATGATCATGATTGATGTAGTGAGCTACAAAAATACAGCTAAATAAGTGAATAAATTGTGTTTTATTTCATATCTGGGTAAATTCAATGAAAAATACTATTCCCATAATCCTTTGTTTTGTCATGAATTGCAATGTATTTCCAGTAGAGTAGCCTAATCCAAGCCAATATATTTTCTGTATAGTTAAACTCTTAGCCAATCAGGGATCACTTTGTTGGGTACTGGAGAGAATAAGGAGGGAGTCTGAGATGACACGTAGACCAAGTTTAGCGTTGCGGTGACTGATGTTTGTAGACTAAAGTACTTTTAAAGTATTGGCACTAGTATCATTTTGCAAAATGATATTTTGCAGCTGAAAAATGATACTTGAACCGTTAGCTAACAGTCGTGTGTGACGCGCAGTTTGGGGACTTGTTATCCCATAGATTTAAGTGAAGTGCAGCCGGGTTTACAGTGTTTGTTGTTTTCACTAGCTTCGGAAAAGCGTGAACTGTAAAACGTGGACGTTTAAGCTAGCGCCATGGCAGCTTTCACCAGGGCCAGGAGAGACGAGGACTTAAAAATGCTGAAAAGCTAAATGGCCAAAGATAAACTGGATTGCTGGCTTACATGCGTAAGAAGAAGGTGAAGTTCTGGGAATAGTGGAAAATGGTCACATTAATATAGATGTCTGTACAAAGTTGAATAATACCAATATTGTATAAAAGTTGTGGTAATTTGTGCTTGTATAAAAGCTGATGCTAAACTGAAATGCAAGCTTTAATTTGGATGAAGAAGTAGCTAAAAGAGTAATCAATTGGTCTCAATCTCAATCAGCTACGTTGAATTTCAAATTAAACACACACACAAAATGATACTTACCTTGGTCTGACCTTATCTGCATCATGCAATTTCAATAAAGTAATACATTCACTCAAAGAAAAGGCATGCAGGGTAATGTATGCATTAAAAACCAAGCTGTTCAACATTAACATTCCAAATAGAATCTGGACAAAAATATTTGATAGTGTAATTGAACTGCTCTATGGAAGTGAAATTGAGGGCCCACTCAGTGATTGGAGCAGGACTACTGGGCCAATAGATGCCCTCCACACTGAATTATATCAAAGAACTCTAAACGTTCAAAGTAAAACACCCTACTTTTATTGCTGGTTAGACCCTGTGCTAGTTAGGTATTCTCTAAATCCTGGTACAATGAGTAAATCAGCCTCCCTTATTTAGTCATTCTCACCCAATTATGCTATATAAGACGTTTGGTGCTGTCTTCACCCAAATGGAAGAGAATATTCATTATTTTCACATGTTCATCGTACATTCTCAAGAATCGATTACTTCTTAATATAGTATAGTTATCTCAGACCATGCCCCCGTTGTACTCTCTATGGCCCTCCCTGGCCTCCCCCAAACAATACGACTTTGGCGCTTTAATTCAACCCTACTTTCGGATAACGATTTTGGGAATTTTATGGAGGAACAGATAGCTTTCTTCTTACGTACAAACATGTCACCCGAAACCTCCAGCTTGGTTGTTGGGATGCTTTAAAAAGCCTACCTCAGGGGACAAATTATTTCCTACTCTGCCAACATGAAAAAGAAGGGCAGTAAAGACAGACCAGATCTAGTCAACCAGATCAAAACAGTAGGGCTGTGTTCCATTGAAGAAATTCTTAGTCGACTAACACTCATTCAATTGTATCGACTAATCGATTAGTTGAATTAATCGACAGATCTGTAAATCTGAGTTTCTCCGCAAAGAGTCATGCAAAAGGATGCATATATTGAATAAGATAATGCCTCCTTTGCATATTTAAACACATTTCAGAAAACATGTAATACAACAACAAATTGCCTTAATGAAAGTAATCAAAGTAGGTTTCACGGTGATATCTATTAGGTAAAATGTCAACCCTTAATTCTTGGGTTTACCAGAGATGTGCTCGTACGTTTCTTGGAAATAAGTCATTCAGCATGAAAAAAGCATAAAACATGACTTATCAACTAAAGAAATCTAAGTTGACTAAGACCAAAACGACCGATTAGTCGACTAATCAACTAAGCGGGAGCATCCCTACAAAACAGTAGACCAGCATTTGCTCTAGTCAAAGACCCAGAACTTCATAAACTGCGTGCTGAGCAAGTGCACATCAGAGCACTTCCAATTAGGAACACACACACAGACACATCATTTCCAACTGGGAATCCGTTCAGCAGGCAAGAACATCAGGTCTCAGTCATTGACACACGTAAAG
Source organism: Perca flavescens (assembly GCF_004354835.1). Lineage (NCBI taxonomy): Eukaryota > Metazoa > Chordata > Actinopteri > Perciformes > Percidae > Perca > Perca flavescens. The sequence goes on from NC_041352.1 coordinate 5,430,515, forward strand.
TTTTTAAATATGTGAAAATAAGGAAGGCTGCTGGGCCTGATGGCATTACTCCACGAGTTTTAAGGACATGTTATAGTCAACTTGCCTCTGTTTTCACTGACATTTTTAACTTGTCACTCTCTCTTTGTGTGGTTCCAAATTGTTTTAAAAAAATCAATCCTAATTCCTGTGCCTAAAAAAACGACTGCCACCTGTATGAATGATTTTAGACCTGTAGCGTTCTGTGATTATGAAGTGTTCTGAACAGCTTCTGAAGACATATATCAACAACAGCATACCTGCCTTAACTGAAGCATTACAATTTGCATACAGATCAAATAGAGCTGTGGATGATGCTGTATCCCTGGCTTTACATACTGTGCTCCAACATCTAGAGGGCAGGGAGAAGTATGTCAGGATGCTAGTTGTCGATTATAGCAGTGCCTTTAATACTATTAGACCTTCTATTTTAATATCTAAGCTGTAACCGGCAATTTCCACTGGATGCGGAACGTCTGCGGAACGTCTGCGGAACGTCTCCGAAACGTCGACGGAGTCATTAGGTTTCCATTAAAGTCAGTTTGTGTATTTCCACAGACTGTGGAACGTCTGCGTCCCGACTCCGTCCCGGTTCCGTCAGTCCGCAGCAGATACGCAGAGCTTCTATTTTTGATGGACGACGGAGAGCTCCGCAGCAATTCAGCACACGGCAGATAGTGCGGGACAGGAAGTCGAGCACAGAAACAAAATAAATATCCGGTTAATTTTCAAAATAAAATACACCGTGCTCACGGCGGATCATATTTCCCTGCACTACACCTTGAAAACACAGCACAGAGCTGTTTCCCCTCTACTCCTCTGGATGGAAACTAAATGTTGTGGTTTTGTGGTTATATTCCACCTGAATTTGCGAGAACTTGTGGGTCCTCGTGACTACAGCTGTCAGTCATGGCCGCAGCCGTGCTGCAACAAATCCGGACCTGGTGGGTATAGACGGACGGCGGAGCACGCAGCAGACACGCAGCGGAGCCAGTCTGCAGCCGTTACGCATGCTGTGGAAATCCCCGGTTAGACGGTTAGACTGCACTTCTATCTGCAGGTGGATACAGGACTTGCATGGATACAGGCCGCCCTGTAGTGCTAAACACTGGAGCACCTCAAGGCTGCTGTCTGAGTCCTTTATTATACAGTCTGTATACCTATGATTGTATTGCCAAACACCCCACTAATAATGAGTATGAATAGTAATAATGAAATTTGCAGACGACACTACTGTGATTGGACTCATTGACAACAACTATGAAATTGATAGAGATGAGGTGAGTAATTTGATCATGTGGTGCAACAGAAATAATTTGTCTCTTAATGTGGGGAAAACTAAGGAGGTCATCATAGATTTTACAAAGAACAAACCCACACATACACCTGTCTTTGTTAACAACTCTCCAGTTGAAACTGTTAACACCTTTAGATTCTTAGGCATCCACATTTCAGACACCCTCACATGGTCCTTCCATATCAGCTGTGCCATTAAGAAGGCACATCAGAGGCTTTATTTTCTGAGGTGTCTTAAGAAATACGGTATGTCCCTTAACATTCTACAGAACTTTTACCGCTGTACAATTGAAAGTATACTGACCGGTAACATTGTAGTGTGGTTTGGCAGGGCTACTTCACATGACCTTAATCTTCTGACAAAAGTGGTCAGGACTGCATCTAAAATCATTGGGGTTCCCCTTGAATCGCTCCAACACATTTACTGGAAACGCAGCACTAAGAAGGCACGAGGTATTCTGTAGGATTCTAGTCATCCGGCATATAATCTCTTCTCCCTCCTTCCATCAGGGAGACGTTTGCAGAGCAACCCAACGCGCACAACACGTTTTAGGGATAGTTTTTACCCTAAGGTAATAAGGTTATTGAACGATAGCACAACAGGAAGGAGGGCTGTGGTTTGAACATAGTCACTTATGTATATTGTGTTTGGATATTCTAGATGTTTATAAATGCTATTATGTTTTAAAATTGTTATTATTGATTGGTGCTGAGAGAGTTCTAAGGCACATTGTATTTCATTGCTGTGGTACTTCGTATTAATATGCATATGACAATAAACTTGAACTTGAACTTCAGACTAAATACAACCTTCTCTCAACACATCTAATTGAACAACAACTCCTGATGAGCAAAAGCTTGTTCTACATTCATGTTGACAAACCTGGAAAGCTGTTAGCTAATCAGCTGAGGGGACATAAAGCTTAACAGTTCGTAACCAAAATACGCACAGAAGACAGGAGTGTCACCTCTGACTATTCCAAAATTAACAATACACTTAGACCTTTTTACTCTCGCCTCTATACTTCTGAAGCTCTTAATGATAACACATTGATAGACAACTTCCTATACGATTTAAATATGCCCACGATTTCTTCTGAGAAACAGCCTATATCACCAGAGGAAATAGCTACTGCAATCTCCTCCTTGCAATCTGAAAAATCCCCGGGACTCGACAGGTTCCCTGCAGAATTCTTTAAATTATTTTCTCCATCACTCAAAGATCCAACAGTGTGCATCCTACATGCCAATCTCTCTTTTGAATGTTAACGCTAAAATGTTGGCTAAAGTTATTGCCCATAGATTAGAGAACATTCTTCCTTTAATTATCTCTGAGGATCAAACCGGCTTTGTAAAAACTTGTCAACCCTATTTTAATATACACGTCTTTTTTTAATATCATATTCTAAGGGGGAACTCGTCAAGGGTGTCCCCTGAGTCCACTTCTTTTCGACCTTGCCATAGAGCCCCTCTCAATTGCCCTGCGTAGCTCCCCAGACATCTGGAGGAGGGGGGTTGAACATAAAGTGTTGCTTTACGCAGATTACCTTTTGGTTCTCATATCAAACCCACCCCTTTAAAATGATGAAAAGCAAGTGCACTTACCTTGGTATTATAGTTAAAGAAAACAATTTAAAGGCCTTTTTAAAGAAAACTTCTTCATCATGTTAATCAATGTTTAGTACAGTGGTCACCTTAATCTACATCCCTCGTCAGCGGTATTAATTATGTTAAAATGACCATCCTTCCAAAGTTTTTATACCTTTTTCAATCACTAACAGTTTTCATGCCCAAATCTTTCTTTGATCTGCTGGACTCAGTTTAACTTCCTACATATGTACAGGCAAACAACCTTGACTTAAAAAAATGCATCTCCAAAAGTCTAAACACAACAAAGGCATGGCACTTCCCAATTTTCAGCTGCAGCTACTGGGTTTATATTCACGTTCTCACACTTTGGTTGGACTGACATTCCAGAGTGGGTAGCTATGGAGCTGAATTTGGTCCATAACCTCTCTATCTTATCCCTGCTCTGATCACTCCCTCTCCCTTTACACATCTCAATCAATTACCCAGTTATCACACGTAACTTGAAAATTTGAGATCAGTTCAGAAAACATTATCACCTACTCAGTTTCTGTCTCTTAAAGCTATGGTGGGTAGTTTCTGTCTCCCCCATGAGGAATTCTAAGTAATGACAACAACACTGTTGGCGCATCCACATGATACAAGACTTACTTGATCGCGCATGCGGCCCCACCCCTCCTCGATGCAGTTGCTAGCAGCTAAGGAGGACAGGAGGATTAAAAAAACATGATGGACTCTTCAAAAGAGGTCATTATCTTCACTCGAGTTTCTGCGCGGGAAAGTCACCAGACGCCACAATCTTCTGAACATAGCCACACTGAGAAATCCAGAGAGAGTTGTGTGGAGCTGATAGTCTTAATTAGCTTTGTAGCAACTCATTTGGCAATGGCTTGAATGTAACGCATGTTTATCAATATCAAAAAGTTACGCACTAAAGCTTTAAGTCCTATTCTGTTATGATCCTGTGTTTGGTTCTGGTTTTGTTGGTGTTTTTTAGTTTTTCAGCTGAAAGTGTCATTATATAAAGGCTTTGACTGGAGTGGGAAAATCAATGACATCCAGCATGTCACTGTGAGCAGAGCAGAGCAGATTTCCATAACTATGGTTATATATAACTATGGTTATGGAAATCTGTGTTGCCAGGTCCTTTTCATAATGTAAGCCTATGTGAAACTCTACAAAAACTTAATAGGCCTATGTAAATGTGAATTACATAATTCAACTCATAACATTATTTCTCTGCCTTTCTTTCATAGTTGAAACTGCAGAGAAAGAAAAACAGGAAATGTTGGGAGAGAGGGGGGGTTATGACATGCCAAAGACATGACAAAGATCCCTGGCTTGAATCTTACCTATGGCGTTATAGTTATGTGTTATAAAGCCTTAACCATTCGGCTACCAGGATGGCCTGTAGAAGTAATTTTAAAAAGGCTTTTAAATTTAACTTTATGTTAAATAATTTCATATCATGAGTAGTCTGGATCAACGCCGAATTTCCCTCACCTCCCGCTTTCTTTGTGTTTATGTTCTAAAAAGGCCTGCTTGGTTCTTCCGGGGAATGATTGTAAAGATTTACAAAGAATATGTTTATGGCATTGACTCTTTGACAGATTGGCGGGTATTTGCTGTGGACAAATTACACACGGTGACACACTGTTAAAAGCAAATTACATTTAACCATGTATCCAGATCATTTAAATAGCTTACTTTAATGTATTGTGTGAACAGTTAAGTTGATTAAAAATGTTATGTCACGTTTTCTTTTGCAGAGTGCAAATGTTCCACCAAAACAAGTTCCTTCCCAAGACCATTTTGCAGAGCTACTGACAGCTTTCTTTAATTAAAAGATGTGTATGCAGTGTGCCACCTAAAACTTTAATTACATCAATCCCGCTAAAAAATAGTAGGGGTCTAACTGGCCAAACTCTTGCCAAAACATAGCAGCAGACCAATTGAACCTCTAGCTGTTGTACTGATGTGCATGTTTAAGCTTTAACACAGAATGAAGCTGAGACTTTTAGGAGACAACTAATAAGAAGGTCATGTTTTATCTCACCAATGTTGTTTCTATCACTAGGCCCCGCCACAGCTGGCTCCCCCTGCTCTCCTCTCCTGGCCTCCTTCAGGCTCCCCGTCCTCCTCTGTCCTTCTGCCCCGCCCACCTTCTGGTCATCCGACATGTGCCCATCAGGTACCGACTCAAAGGCGCTCTCCTCATCTTCATCTTCATCCTGGGAGGAGAACACAGTGCTGCAGGAGAGTCTGTTGCTGTCAACTGAGGAGAGGCGGGTATGGCTGCAGAAGCGGCTCCTTCCCTCGTAGCCTGAGTTGCATGACGTGCTGTAACACGAAGTGCTGTAGCAGGAGGTGCTGTAGCAGGAGGTGTCGCAAAACTCACACTCGTTTTCACCCGGATGTCTGTGGGTGCTCCCACCAACTGTTCTCCCTCCTCCGTTACTGGATCCCCCCTCCTCCAGGCAGGAGGGGGAGATCCTCCTGTCTGCTGTATGTCCTCCTCCCTCACCTTCCAGGAGCTGGTTCAGCTCAGAGAGGCGTTCAATGGAGAGGCTGCGGGGTATGGAGCGACGGCAGCAGGGGCCTAGACACTCTGGGACCTGCAGGAATACACAGATATTTTAAAGAGGAAATAAATAAAGTGTTTTAATCGCAGTTAAACCAGAGACATCAAGTCAACATGCTTTTATTCCTATGGTATAGACCATTTGTTCGTAAAAGGCCATTTTAAAGCTTAGATTTAGTAAAAAACTGGAGACAGATATTCCAATTTTCAGTAGAAGTACTTTACCCTTACAAGTAAGTAAGCCATTTTTTATAGAAAATAATTTTACACTTAACTATAGTATTTGGACACTGTCATTGCACTACTGTTAATTATTTATGCATGTTTTGTCTCCTCATGCCTCTGTATACAGTAGAATAATGGCTTAAGCTACAGTCAGATTCAGATGAAACAAACCATTCCTGGCCTCACTTCTTTTCTTATTCTTTTGGCGGAGAAATTTGAGAATATTTTATGTCAAATCTTACAATGTTACAATGTCGGATGTTTATATTAAACGTGGCTGAAGCTTTGAATAATGAGATAAAAGTTATCTCTGTGAGCAAGAGCTGGCCGGTAAATCAATTTTATAAATGTAATCAAATTTATAGATTATTAATGGATTTTCACTTGGGTAATTAGAGTATGGAACCACTGAGCTCCTGCAGTTCATAGTAATGTAGTGTTGGTGATATGTGGTGAGTGTTTGTTCCAGTGCTCTGCACAGATCTGACACCTGCATGTCTGCTCTCATCCCAGGCTCTTTGAAGATCTGTGTGTTGCAAATGCGGCACAGAGCTCCCGAACCAGTCTCACGGCAGCTCGTAAAATGGTCACGTAAATTTAATCTATTGATTCGTGTACACGGACACGTTTATCTCCTTTTTTTTGTGATGGTCAGCAGGTTTTTTTAAACTAATGTATTTCAATGGGAAGCATCTTTCGTGATCACAGTACGATTCATTAAGAGCGACTACGGTAGCAATTAGTATATAGGGGGTGGATGGGTCAAACATCACAGGACTTTCACCCAGGAGACCGGGGATCGTGTCCCACGTGTCACGTTTCCTAAACCCAACCGTCCCGTTCTTCTTTTACTAAACCCAACTGTCGCTTTCTTCTTTTCCTAAACCCAACTGTCCCGTTCTTCTTTCACTAAACCCAACTGTCCCGTTCTTCTTTTCCTAAACCCAACTGTCCCGTTCTTCTTTTCCTAAACCCAACCATCCCGTTCTTCTTTCACTAAACCCAACTGTCCCGTTCTTCTTTTCCTAAACCCAACCGTCCTGTTCCTTCTTTTACTAAACCCAACCGTCCCGTTCTTCTTTTACTAAAGCCAACCGTCCGTTCTGCTTTTCCTAAATCCAACCATCCGTTCTTCTTTTCCTAAACCCAACCGTCCTGTTCCTTCTTTTACTAAACCCAACCGTCCCGTTCTTCTTTTCCTAAACCCAACTGTCCGTTCTTTTTTTCCTAAATCCAACCATCCGTTCTTCTTTTTCTAAACCCAACCGTCCCGTTGTTGTCCCGCGTTTCATGGAAACGTAAGCCCACCCACAACCTTTTCCTTAACTTAAGGGGCCGTGTTCATTTCATGGAATTCTGTGAGATCAGGTTGTAAAAAACGTGCTGACCATGATGGGAAAAAAAACAACAACAAAAAAGAGATAAACGTGTCCGTATACACAAATCAATAGATTCAATTACATGACCATTCCACAAACTGCCGTGAGAGTGGGTTGGAGCTCCTGAGGGGGAGTTTAATAGCGACGGCTGGCTAGCTGGTGTACCTGAGAGGGAGAATGGGTTGTATCCTCCTCTTCCTCATTCTCTTGCCCCTCCTCTTCTTTGGAGTTTTTAAGTGTCGGTGATGTGTCGGAGGTAGTGTCTTGAGTAGTGCTTGTATCCCCGGTCTCCTCCTCCTCCTGGCTGGAGGCTCTGTGCTGGGCCGAGGGTAGGCTGTGAAGGAGGTGGTGAATCCGGATGTAGTGGGATCGGGGTGTCTCCGGCTCACCGCAGGCCGACGCAATCACCGTTTCCAGCTCAGACACCGGAAGGGAGCAGGGACGGTTTCTGCGGCGTGAGGGAGCATGGGAGTTGTAGTTCGAGAAGAAGGACTGGCAGGTGCAGGGGACGCAGCTTTTTTCTTCTCCCTCTGTCACCTCCTGTTGGGGCCTTTCAGTTTGTTCTACAGAGGCCTCCTGGGATGGGATGTCTGTTGATAGTACTAAAGGATTGTCAGAGTTTGGCTCTGGCTGGGTTTCCTTCCCAACCTTATTTTCTTCTAAAGCCACCTCCTCCTCAACTTGTGGTGCAGACTCTGCTCTATGGTCGTCCTCATCTCCTCCATTCTGCCTGTCCTTCTTTCCTTCCTCCTCTTCCCCCTCTCCACTGTTCTCGTCCTGCTGTTCAGCCAAGGCCCCCTCCTCCTGCACCCCCTGTGGCTCTGTAGATGGGGGCTCCTCCCTCACTGTGTCCTCCACAGTTTCTTGCTCCTCTGTTGTCACCTCAGCCTCCTCTGTCTCCGAACGATGGACCATCTCGGGTGTGGAGGCTTCCTCTGTGGAGGCTGGTGGCACCAATGTCTCAGGGTCAGGAGGGGTGTCCAGAAGGAGGTCAGGCATGTCAGGTCCCACACTTGTTGTGTCATCATCATGTGCATGAGCAGCGTAGTTGTCATCTGCTGCATTTCCCCCATCAGCACAGGCTGACTCTATGACAAGGGAGACCTCCTCATCATCTAAAAAAAAAGAGCACATGTTAGATGTCCACTAAACTCAACTTTGAGAGTTAGTGCCGTTAAATTGGGTTGTGTTTACCATATTCCTGACAGTTGTGGCATGCACAAGTGTGAGTTGTGAACATTGATGTATTTAAAAGAGTACTTCACAAAAGTTAGCATATTGAGTCCTAACTCTAATTGTTAAATGACAACTTGGGTGAGTTTCCAACAGGTCTCTGCCCCCCAGCGGTGGCCTCTGAACTGCCCTCACGGTTGGAATTTCATCTCTTAAAGCAAGGGCTGGAGCAAACTAAAAATAAGAAACCTGCTGCCAAACTCTACCTCTTATCCTTTTTATATTACATGGTTATTATAAAAAGATATTTAATTACCTACAATCAAATATTTCAGGAATGACATGCACAGATAATACTATATGTGTATAAGAATCCCCAGCGATTTCTTTAAAGCTTCAAAGTTTAAAACATTTTTCTACAGAGAGACAGTTGACATGAGAGCTTAACAGCTGAGGGAAGATAGCAGGATTCATAATAGGTCTACTGCTAGATGGCATTATGCCCTTTGTACCTGGGTGCATGGAAGAAGTCAGCTCAAAGCGGAACTGCAACTGGCCGCAGACATGATCTGTTGGCAACCTGCGACCCAGCGAATAACTCACTACCCGATCCCTGCAGACAAAAAACAAAGAAGGGCAGAGAAAAAGAGTAAATGTGTATATAATGGAAGTGCAGCGACACAGGAAGAAAAATTGGATAATTGAAATATAGCAAATTTAATCATAGCTGACATCAGATTGTCACATGGAAGTTAAACTGGCAATAACCACACCAGTGTAGTGTATTTGGGATGCTTCCACAGCTCTTAAGACTTGGATCATAGAGCACAATAGTAATATTTTGACTGATGTCGCGCACAGTCCTACTGCACTCATCTTCACACACAGCTTACACCTCCACTACATAAATGTGCATGGTGTGTGTGTTTTACCCAATGGCATGTTTTTCCAATAGCCTCTGGACAGGGACAGAGAGCTTTCCGAGGAAACGCTTGATGATTGGCCGACTCTTGGCAAACTTATCCTTAACCTCGATCTCCAGGGCGTCAGTGGGCAGAGATACAAAGTTAAACCTCTGGAGAAACAGACAGAAGCAAGAACATCATTAGAATTAAACCACTCAGTGTTATTGGATTGGGATGATGTTTGATATTTGTGAATGCAGTACAGTTTCACCATTACATCATATACAGTACACTCACACTAGCCTTTAATATAGAAATCCCACAAGGACTAATCTGGAACTAATTTGCATTAGAGCATATGTATTGTATGAAACATAATGTAGCCTGGATTATGCTTTTTTACCAACATGACAAGGAAACATTTTGTCTATGTTGCGGTTAAGGTTAGTGGTCTTGGTTTGCTCTGTGAGGCTTTTATTACTTCTCATTATTATTTTGGACAAAACTCAAATCTAGCTGTCAAAGGCAACTGCTAGAGGGTGACCGCCACCCATGGAAGTCGTTAAGCCTATTTTAGGGGGGCTGAAGCTACCCTTAAGCCCCACCAAATAATAAGAACAATAATTATTAGATTTTTTTATTTTTTTACAGTGTACTCTGTATCACTCACTACATTGAATCAATTCCCTTCACCATTCATCTGTGTTGGCGATGTGTGTGCGTATCAAGGTTATTATAGTTTTGCATTTTTCATTAGTTTTTATTTTTATTTTGTTTTGACTTTTTGTTTTCAAATTCAGTTTAGTTTGAATTAGTTTTAAAAGTGGGTTTGCTAGTTTACTTTATTTTGTATTTTTTGAAAATGCTTAGTTTAGTTCAGTTTTTATTAGTTTTAGTGTTAGTTTTAGTCTTTTTTGTAATATGGGATATTTGTCAGGGCTCAGATACAAAAAGGTCAGAAAAAGTATTACTCTAGCAGGTGCTAGGCTCTACCTGTTTAAAGCGATATGTCTCTGGAAACAGTGACTACTGTGAATAGGGCAGTACCCAAGCCGGCAAAACCTCAGTGCTGTTCGATACTTCCCCACCCAAACTCAGTGAGCTCAGGCTGGTGGTACGGCGAGCAAGATCTTAATCAGCACCAGGGCCAAATGGGATACCATACAGGTTGTATAAGAACTGCCCAAGAGTGCTGAAACTCCTGTTGACGCTAATGAGAACAGCTTGGACCAAAGGAATCATTCCATCTCAGTGGCAAAAGGCATAGGCAGTCTTCATCCTCAAAGAGCAGAAGACCATCAGGCAGTTCAGGATTACTGCCCTGCTGAATGTCGAGGGGATGATGTTCTTGGCAGTTGTGGCTAGGAGGATGACCAACTACTTGATGGAGAATGGCTACATTGATATCAGCTGCCAGAAGGCGGGGATTGGAACATGCCACCATGATTTGGGAGCAGATTCAGAGAGCCAATGGCTCGATCTAGCCAATGCCTATGGGTCGGTTCCACACAAACTCCTTGAGTTTGCTCTGGACTTCTTCTACGTCCCAGAAACCATCAAGGCCATCGCAATGACCTACTTTCAAGATTTCCACATTTGCTTCACGCCGCATGATTCCACCATCTGGCAGCAACTGGAAGTAGGAATCGCAATGAGATGTTCCATCTCCCCCATCCTCTGTTGCTGCCTTCAAAGTGATCCTGATCGGAGTAAGGCCGGTGGTCGCCAGAGTTTGTTTGCCAGCTGGTCGGAGGCTCCCTCCTCTTAAGGAGCTCCATGGATGACACCACATGCCTCCTCCAAACTGCACCATACATGGCACGGCTCCTGAAGAGACTAGACGAGCTGGTCTCTTGGGCCAGGATGAAATCCAAGGCTTGAAAATCAAGGAGCCTGTCCCTGCGAAAACGGCACACTTTCACCATTGGAGGAAAAAAACATTCCCCGCATTGTAGACCAGATCATCTGAAGTCTGGGAAGGCCCTATACATCCAGCCTTTCAGACAAGGAGGTGGGGAAGACAGCCTTCAGCAGCTGTCAGCAAACCTGGCCAAGATCAACGTAAGCCAGTTACCTGGAAAGTACAAGATGTGGTGCTTCAGCAGTGAGCAGGATGGAAGCCAAAGCCAACTCTTTCCGCCAGAAATGGCTGATTCTCCCAAGGGGCCTCTCAACATCAAGCCTGCACAGGTGGAACACACTGCAGTTACCCTTAAAATCAATTATGCTGGTATATAGGCAAGAGAAGGCAAAGCTGGTGATGGAGCTGAGGAACTCTGCAGATGAGTCAGTGAGGAAGATGCATGCCCATGTGGAGACAGGGAGGAAATGGAGGGCAGAGGAAGAAGTCCAGAAAGCAGCGGGCAGGCTGAAACACCAGGAGGTTGTGGGCATAGTCCAAACAAGACGGACAGGGTTGGAATGGAACGACCTATCCATCTTGTGGTCCAGAGCCAGCAAAAAGGAGAGGAAGGACCTTGTTATCGCCGAGGTGACAAGGATGGCACAAGAAGAAGAGTATAGGGTCAAAGCTGTGGCTCAGGGGCAACAGGGACAATGGACAGTGTGGGAAGGGGTGCTGAGCCGGGGAGTTAGCTGGTCAGACACATGGAAGCTGACACAAGCCTGACTCAGTTTCCTGATTAGGGCAACACTCTTCCCTCCCCTCGCAATCTGCACTAGTGGCTGGGAACAGCGATGGTGCAACACATCCTGGCAAGCTGCGGGACCGCTCTGACACAGGGCAGGTTCAGGTGGAGGCACGACCAGGTGCTCAGGAGGCTGGCGGAGGTGGTGGAGCGAAAGAGGCAGGAAGCAAACCAAGGGAAGCAGATGGAAACCCAGCACTGGATCCACCTAGGTCTACGAGGCGAAGATCTACACAAAATCATGAGGGAGCTCTCAGAAGAGGCAGAGAAGGCCAGCTTCTAGTTATGGCTGAGGAGGTGTGACAATATCTGGGGAGCTAGCAGAGAAATGGAAGAAAAGAATATGTCTGTTGCTTTTTACTTGTTACCTTCTTGGTTTCTTGACTGGTTGTTGACATAAGTGTAGTTCTAATACAATAATAAAATATTTGAGTGCAAAGATTTTGAAGCGCAAGTTTACCCTGGGGGCAAAGCCCCCATCTTTTAATCCTAGTGACCTTCCCGCCGCCACCCATACCAGCCAGCACAGCTTCTTTGATATAGACTTTTTCTAAATTTAGACATGTGATATTGATGGAAGCCCTATTTAAAAGAAACTGCAGCTTATTTCATTTGGGCATGCAAGTCAATCATATGTGGCACAATTGTCAGCATTGGGTATTTAAATGTAGCATTAGAAATTATTACTCAAATTATGAATTATTAAAAAGCCTTTTAAACATATTTTAGAATACAGAAGAGTAAAACTCTGGTGGCCATCATCAGCAAACAATCAATAAACCAGATCCAGCACACTAGAAGTAAATAAAATTACTCAAGGTCAATATGGATACTGGCAAATGAAGATAAATATAACCCTGCATTTATAATTCAAAAAAGCTTAATATTACCACTATTTATAGAATATATCTGCAAAAAGTATTCAATTTAATTGAAAGTACTTTTTAGATCCAGGAGTCCTTTCTTGTGATGTTGTTTGTTGTCATCATTTCATCTTATTATATAAATATGCAGAATATGCATGTCTCTTTAAGCTGCAGGGTAGTGGGATGCAGTATGGAATGTATGCTGACTGAGCTAGCATCCTATGGAGACCCATTACAGTTATACAGTACATTACTTCCAAGCTCCACTCAAACTCAACATGGGAGCTGTTTGGAAAAGGAAAATGGCTTTAAGCTGAGTGGATGCTGCCAAGAAGGACACTACATTATATCAGTGTATTTAGTCTCCTAAGGGACATAAAAGATAAGAGACTGTGCTGTAGAGCATTCTCAGACAGATATTGCAGTCGGACAGAAAACAGCTCCATATTATGCACAAAGCACTGAGTCATTTCCAGTGATGCTATAGTCTAACCTGTCCTTTTCATGCTATGCCTCAAATCTGAACAACCAGAATTATGTAAAACCGCCTACACACGATCTGCAGTAAAACAGCTCTGCACTGGCTGTGCTGGCACACCACTTGAAATTGCAGCTGAGCACTGCACTCAAAGTTCTAATTATTTTAACTTTGACCTTGTTGCTGTTGACCTCTCAGATGTGCAACCAAAGCATTAGCAATGATGACATATACCTGCACTGCGTTTAGCCTCTGTGTTCTGTGCCCTTATTTTACCTCTGATCATCTGTAAACAGCTTAAAGTGATGGTTCGGAGTAATTTACCCTAGGGTCCTTTGCACTATATATGTGTACTAGTGTAGACCTTTGGTATCATTTCGGGCATTATTAGTGGGGTCATTTACGAGATACAAACGTGGGTCCATTAGCCCCTGCACTAAGCTATTCAGCTGCTAACGCTACTCTACGCTAACTCGCCCAATGTTAGACCCAGGTGAAAAAAGCTTCTGGGGGGGTGTTTGGCTCGAGGTCATGGTGCAAAGGACACTAGGGTAAATTTCTCCGAACCATCACTTTAAGATTATATTATGGGACAGTGTAAAATACACATTACACAAACTAAATGTGGGGCCTAGAAAAACCTAGTAATCCCAACCTAGGTTTTGAGTATGTCTGAAAGGTTCAGTCAAGGTCCCTTAAAATAATGTATTAAAATTATGAGAATTAAAATACACTAAGATTCAGGTAAAAATGGTAGTCAGTGAGTTATGGAGTGTAATTATACTTGACCTTATAAGTCATTATAAAATGCTTTATAATGTGTTATGACTATTGTTTTAAAGCATTATGAAGAGTTTTAAATATATAACTATAATTACGCAGTGCATTAGGCAAAATTATAGCGTATTGTAAGTATGTTAATAGTGTTTTATAAACATGGGCTTGGGAAAAAAGAAACAGTGAGTGACCAGCAATTATATTATGATATAGTCATTATAAAAATGCTTTATAATGTATTATGATTATTGTTGCATTTTATACAGCGCTATAAGCAGATTATAACACATTATAAATGTGTTTGTAATGCATTAAAGAGACAGGCTTTATTGAAAGTGTTACCAATATTTTTCATGAACATTTTGCGACCCACTAGAGGGCACTCGCGGACCACACAGGCCTAGAGGTTGAGAAAGTCTGCAGTAGAGGGCTCTCTGCCTGTGCTTATAGAACTAAGGTTACAGCATAATAATAAGAAGTAATCAGATCTTATACTTATGTAAAAGTATTGCATTCAGATTCCCATTATATTATATTATATTATTATATTATATTACTGTATTATAATTATTTTGTATGTGTTCAGCTGGTACAGGTGGAGCACTTTTTTATTATTATTTTATATACTATGGGGTAGTTAGTTCTATAATAATACATCATTATTTATTATTAGGGATGCACCGAATCCATGATTCGGCTTCGGATGTGGCCGAATATTGGGCTTTTTGACAGGGTTCGGTTTCTGTCAAACTTTTTTTCCACCGAACCGAACCCTACACTTGCACTACGCGCGCTACGATGAAACATCCGAAAGAATACGAGTTGTGCATGAAGGAATCCACAGACAGCAGCCAAAATGCAGCAACTTCAGGTACGGCAAAGGAAGGACAGTCACAGCTAAAAACTTGTGTTAACCAGACAACCATTACCAGCTTTGAAAAATACACTGCTACGTTTTTTACTTCATTAATGTGTTTACTGTGTTAATGGACTGAGGATGGGAGTAGGATTCGGCAGAATCTTAACTAGTGGATTCGGTATTCGGCCGAACCCCAAAAATCAGGATTCGGTGCATCCTTATTTATTAGTTGCTTTATATTTTGTATAAATTCTAGAAATGCCTCTGTGTGTTTGTACCTCCGTGCTCCATTGTGGGTTGACAGTGTTGCAGACCACTCCGGAGCGTTTCTCTTGGCCGTGGTGTGGTAGCGAGGGGAAGATGCTGTGCTTTCCAGGTTGGATGGAAAGCTTCAGGTAGGGGTCAGGATTGAAGAACATCCCCTTCTTCAAACCAACTGCCTGGAGGTCTGAAAGGGGTGGACATGAAAGTAAAGAAGTAGAGGGTTATGGAATGACTCAAAAATGTTTGTCCTCTGTTATAATAAAAAGGTTTGGCACAGGTTCAGATTTACACATTGCAGGGTTTTCATTAGTGCAAAGTTTAAACGGCACTATTCTTGAGACAACAAGTACTCGATATTGTTGCCCAAGTAATGAAAACCGGCAGCGGATTGGACGAACGCGTCACATGGGTTTGTTTTCTCCGGATGTTGAGAGCTGAGCAAAAAAATCCCAGGTCATTTCTTTTATTAAAACTATTTATTTAAAAAAGTTATAGAATAAGTTTGGAACTTGCCACGTGCTTAATAATTTTTCAGATGTGGAAAATTCTGTGAAACTTAAGGTGCTCTTGATGATGAAAAACTGGTAACAGAAAGATAAATGTTTTAGGCCCTATTAGGCACAGGAGAAAAACTATATTGTGTACAAAGGGGTGGAATGCGTGGATATGCCCTGGGCTGCAACTTCTATTGAGGTCTTATCCTGAGTATTTTATTCACAGGAGTTGATATTCTGAAATTAAAAACATTGTTGCTAACAAAATAAATAAATAAGGATTCAGAGTTGTTGTAACATAATCTATTTCTGGGCTATGCCGAGGGATCTTTGAAAGGACATTTCAGATCTTCACCTTGGGGAATAAAATGGTAACGAGTTACTGCACAGGTCTGTTATACCCAAATAATTCCATAGGCTCTTGTGTGTGGCTGCACATTCTTTTCATATAGTAGCTGGAAAGAATTTTAAAGAATTCTATGGGCTTTCCAGATTACTGAAAACATACTTCTGTGAGTGAAGGACATAATAACTACATGTCTACAGGCATGTTACTGCCATATAGATCAGTGTGTCATTGGTAATAAGTACATTGTTGATGGGTGTGTGTAAAAAGTAGATAGAATTGCTGTAATATCCCTTAATTTTATGTTTTAACTGTGTCAAGGTTGTTTTGTCCTTCTTTTTTTGGGATTCAAATTGACTTTCAAGTGGTTTGTATATAATTTGAGGAGTAAAGGTAGCCAGAGGGGCATCCTCTGACTTAATCTAAGGTGATATATGATGTAAGAATATATGATAACAGACTATTTTCAAGATTCAAGTAGGAAAGAGTGCAAACACTAAGCCACTTGTGTTTTAATGTAGTGTTATCTTTGGTCTGAATGCCTTCTTACAGTAATGTATGTCTGGGATAAAAAAAAAGTTGGCTGATTCTAAATGTCTAAAAGAATACTTCTAATCATGTCTTCAAATTGTAGTTACTAGTGCAGTGCCCTTTTGGAGAGTGTGCCTGTTCGGAATGGGCCGACTGCTTGGTTCCCAGTATTACTGCTTGCAGCCAAGTTGGGTAGCTTGCTTGTTTGAAACTCATCCAATGGTAAATGAAATCTGTTGATGCTTTTGTTAATGCTGTGAGAGAATTGACAAAGTCATTGCTGCAGCATGTGTTCTGACAAGAACTAAGAAAAGAGATCATATTTCTCCTGTATTAGCTTCTCTGCATTGGTTTCCTGTTAAATCCAGGATTGAATTTGATATCCTTCTCCTGACCTACAAGTTCTAAATGGTCAAGCACCATCATATCTTTAAGAGCTCCTAGTACCTTATTGTCCCACTAGAGCACTGCCTCCCCACGAATGCAGAGTTACTTGTGGTTCCTAGAGTCTCTAAAAGTAGAATGGGAGCCACAGCCTTCAGCTATCAGGCTCCTCTCTTGTGGAACCAGCTTCTAGTCTGGGTTCGGGAGGCAGACACCGTCACCGCATTTAAGAGTAAACTTTTAGTTAGTTAGCTCCTCACTCCCTAACGTTTAGTTAGGGAGTGAGGAGTTGCAGCATTCGCCTAGACCAGCGGGGGAGGGTGTATTGGTACAGACACGGCACCCCTTCTCTTCTCTGCTTCTCTTCATGGTCGTCAGATTCATCTACCAACCCTTATAGAGCTGGCTCAGGTTTGCCTTGGACCAGCTCTTAGTTATGATGTTATAGTTTTAGGCTGCCGGGTGACTTCCTTCCTTGGATACACTGAGCTCCTCTCTCTTTCCATCTGTGTGCATTGATGTCCCAGAAATGCTTGTTACTAACTTAGCTCTGCGGAGCTTATTCCCCAGAGTTCTTATGTTTTCTCACCCTGCAGATTGGTTGCAGCTTTCTCTGTGGTCCTGCTTGGCACCCTCCTATGCCATGCAGTGCCCTGCTACGCCATAAACTACTATACTATAGTACTACTACTACTTATAATTACCACTGTTCATCACACCCCCAACCACCACCGTCAGACACCGCCTACCAAGAGCCTGGGTCTCTCCAATGTTTCTCCCTAAAAAGAAGTTTTCCTCGCCACTCAAGGTTTATGCCTAAAACGCCAATGTCACACTAAATACTTGCTCTTGGGGGAATTACTGGAATTGTTGGGTCTTTGTAAAGTGTGGTCTAGACCTACTCTATCTGTAAAGAGTCTTGAGATAACTTGTATTATGATTTGATACTATAAATAAAATTGAATTCATGTGAAATACTAGAAGATGACATGCTAAGAGATTGAATATATCAAAAAATATAAATATTAAGCGAGTTAAAATAAAAATGGAAACAGAAGCGCAGACAAAGAATAAGGCTAAAGCAACACCGTGTGTTAAAGATGTGGAATAGCAACTCATAACACAGATGAATGTGGAGCCAAGACAGCCAAATGCGTTTATCTGTGTTTTTTCCCCCAACGGTGCCGTACAGGCAGCGCTGCCCGAAGGCACCTTTGGGAGGCACTGGTTATGGTTATGGTTGGGGTTAGGGTTAAGGTTAAGGTTAAGGTTAAGGTTAGGTGCCTTGAAGGCAGCGGTCGCAGCACTGCCTGGAAGGGGCAGTTGAGAAAGTATGAACCAGTTAGAGCAGCAAAGGATATTTCAGATTCAGACTCTGATGAGTTTATATATGCTAGATGCACAATGGTAAAGAAACAATAAGTAAACAAGTTAAAGTGAATCATTTGGACTGGCAATGATTTAAACATATCGCTTCTTTTAGAGAAACATCACTAAAAAAGATTACTAGAGAGAGCTGCAGGTCAAAGGAAGGATCAGATGAGGACAGAGAGTGATTACAAGGCTTTAAAGGTCCCATGGCATCAAAATTTCACTTTATGAGGTTTTTCAACATTAATATGAGTTCCCCCAGCCTGCCTATGGTCCCCCAGTGGCTAGAAATGGTGATAGGTGTAAACCGAGCCCTGGGTATCCTGCTCTGCCTTTGAGAAAATGAAAGCTCAGATGGGCCGATCTGGAATCTTCTCCTTATGAGGTCATAAGGAGCAAGGTTACCTCCCCTTTCTCTGCTTTGCCCGCTCAGATAATTTGGCCCACCCATGAGAGAGAGACATCATGGCTTTCAAACAAGCAACAAATGACAGTTGGTCAAGGCCACACCCCCACCCTACACCTTGCCCCCCCTTTCTCCTCCTCAATTACTACAGACACAGAAATGGCACATCCTAAGTAAACCTCATTGTGGGACTGGCTCTAGTGGCTGTAATTCTGCACCAAGGCTGAATTTTGGGAAAGAGACTTCAGATACAGTATTAGGGGACCACTAAGGTCTATATAAAAGAGACTTCAGATACAGTATTAGGGGACCACTAAGGTCTATATAAAAGAGACTTCAGATACAGTATTAGGGGACCACTAAGGTCTATATAAAAGAGACTTCAGATACAGTATTAGGGGACCACTAAGGTCTATATAAAAGAGACTTCAGATACAGTATTAGGAGACCACTAAGGTCTATATAAAAGAGACTTCAGATACAGTATTAGGGGACCACTAAGGTCTATATAAAAGAGACTTCAGATACAGTATTAGGGGACCACTAAGGTCTATATAAAAGAGACTTCAGATACAGTATTAGGGGACCACTAAGGTCTATATAAAAGAGACTTCAGATACAGTATTAGGGGACCACTAAGGTCTATATAAAAGAGACTTCAGATACAGTATTAGGGGACCACTAAGGTCTATATAAAAGAGACTTCAGATACAGTATTAGGGACCACTAAGGTCTATATAAAAGAGACTTCAGATACAGTATTAGGGACCACTAAGAAGCAGCATGTCATAGGATCGTGAAGTAAAGCAATACAAGAATAGATGGAATGAAAAAGACAGATGTTGGTATCCTACCCGACAAGGAAAAGTTAATGAGCCTCCTGTTGCCCAGTCCATGGTTGGCTTCAGGACTAACCACTGGCTTTAATACCTGAGGATACATACAGACATGAAAAGTTAAGAACTGTCCTCAAATAAAAATAACACCAAAACCCAGTCAAAATAAAATGGAAAGGAAATTGGGTCACTGCAGCCAAAAAACGCAGTAAATAAAGCAAGTAATGCAAAAATTGAACAACTACACACATATATATATTAGGGCTGTCAAAATTAACGCGTTAATTTTTGCGTTAATTTTGTAATATTTATCTCGTTAAAAAAAATTAACGAAATTAACGCAGCTGTGTTTGTTTACTTCATGTGGCGACTGAGAAACGTAATACGTCTCCATAACAGCAGGCGGCGCTACTCGGAATTGTCGCCCAAGTAATGAAAACCGGCAGCTGACTGGACGAACGCGTCACATGGGTTTGTTTTCTCCGGATGTTGAGAGCTGAGAGCCAAACTGTCATGGCGGCCGTTCAGAATACGATCTCATATTGTACTAAAATAGTTCACTGAAACATGTTTCTGAAAACATTTTAAG
The DNA here is from genome assembly GCF_004354835.1 of Perca flavescens. Lineage (NCBI taxonomy): Eukaryota > Metazoa > Chordata > Actinopteri > Perciformes > Percidae > Perca > Perca flavescens. The sequence continues at coordinate 5,450,528 of NC_041352.1, forward strand.
CGAGAAATAGGCCGTGCAGTTGCTGAATCTGTCTTCATTTCAGCTCAACAAAGGTCAGTTTAAAAGATTTTCGTCAGATTTTGAGAGACTAGTCACCTCATTGCGCTCGCCATTTCCGGGTGATTCCCAACTGCCCTGCCGCCGACTGAACATAGGCTCGTTGGAGATGAACTGCCCCTCGCCTGTAAAGTAGACGAGAGCAGGCGACAGCAGCCGGGGACGGTGACAAAAATCTGCTCTCAAGTCGGACAGTTTCTAGGCGTTTCCAGCAGCCTTCAGCAGGACTAAATAAGCCAAATTGTTGCTGCTGTTGTTCTGAAAGATATTAAACATTCTAAACTTAGCAGAACCTTTCCTTGTTTGTTTTTTTCTTCATATTTGCAAAGTTAAGTGATTTTGCATTTAAATATCCATTATTACAAGCTTCAGTCTCAATTTAAAAAAGCGATTAATCGTGATTAATTACAGCAAATTGTGCAGTTAATTAGTTAATTTATTTTAATCGATTGACAGCCCTAATATATATACAGTGGGGGAAATAAGTATTTGACCCCTTGCTGATTTTGCAGGTTTGCCCACTTACAAAGAATGCAAAAATCTACAATTTTAATCATATGTACATTCTAACAGTGAAAGACAGAATCCCAAAGAAAATTCCAGAAAATCACATCATATGAATTTATTAAAATTGATAACCATCTGATGAGGAAAAACAAGTATTTGACCCCCTGGACAAACACCATGTTAATATTTTGTAGAAAAGCCATTATTGGCCAGCACAGATGTCAAACGGTTTTTATAGTTGGTGACAAGGTTTGTGCACATTTCGGCAGGGATGTTGGCCCACTCCTCCCTGCAGACAGCCTCCAAATCATTCAGGTTCCGAGGTTGTCGCCTGGCAACTCAATTTTAAGCTCCCTCCAAAGATTTTCAATCGGATTCAGGTCTGGAGACTGGCTAGGCCACTCCAGAACCTTGATGTGCTTCTTCTTCAGCCACTCTTTTGTTGCTTTGGCGGTGTGCTTAGGGTCGTTGTCGTGCTGAAACACCCATCCTCGACCCATCTTCAGCTCTCTCACTGAGGGAAGGAGATGTCGGTCCAGAATTCCACGATACATGGCCCCGTCCATCCTCCCCTCAATACGATGGAGTTGTCCCGTCCCCTTGGCTGAAAAGCACCCCCAAAGCATGATGTTGCCACCACCATGCTTGACGGTGGGGATGGTGTTCTTTGGGTTGTACTCGGTGTTCTTTGCCCTCCAAACACGACGAGTTGAGTTGAGGCCAAAAAGTTCTATTTTGGTCTCATCTGACCACATCACCTTCTTCCAGGCCTCTTCTGAGTCGTCCAGGTGGTGAATGGCGAACTTCATGCAGGCCTGTACATGTTTCTTCTTGAGCAGGGGGACCTTGCGTGCGCTGCAGGATTTCAATCCATGACGGGCGTAGTGTGTTACCAACCGTTTCTTTTGTAACTGTGGTCCCAGCTGCCTTCAGTTGATTCATCAGTTCCCCCTTGTGGTTTTGGGATGATTCCTCACCGTTCGCATGATCAGGGACACCCCACGAGGCAAGATCTTGTGTGGAGGCCCAGACCGAGGGAGGTTGGCGGTGGTGTGGTGCTTCTTCCATTTCCTGATAACTGCACCGACAGTTGATCTTTTCTCTCCAAGTTGCTTTCCGATTCTCTTGTAGCCCATCCCAGCCTTGTGCAGATCAACAATCTTGTCCCTGATGTCCGTAGAAAAGCTCTTTCGTCTTGCCCATGGTAGTGATGTTGGATGCTGGTTGTTTGGGTGTTCACAGGTGTCTTTTATACAGGTAACGAGGTGAGGCAGGTATATTTGATGTAGATAATTGGTTCGGATTGGGGCTGTGTCTTAAAGAAAGACTAACTGGCTTGTAGGAGCCAGAATACTTGCTGTTTGTCCAGGGGGTCAAATACTTGTTTTTCCTCATCAGATGGTTATCAATTTTAATAAATTCATATGATGTGATTTTCTGGAATTTTCTTTGGGATTCTGTCTTTCACTGTTAGAATGTACATATGATTAAAATTGTAGATTTTTGCATTCTTTGTAAGTGGGCAAACCTGCAAAATCAGCAAGGGGTCAAATACTTATTTCCCCCACTGTATATATATATATATATATATATATATATATATATATATATATATTGGATTTATCATATAAAACAAGAAACAAACAAACAGAACAGCTCAGACAAGACATGACCAAAGGGTAACAGTAGACAATAGAAATTAAGATAACAGGCATCATCCCCAGCCCTCCCAAACCATTAAATAGAGTACATCAAATGACAAAGAAAACATGTGGACAAACAAATAGGTTACAAATTTGCTATTATTTACAGAGAAGGTACGAAGATAGGCTATACTGGATTAGGAAACCCTTGTGGTATGGAAGATTACAGAGTAGGTCCAATAAACTCCAAGTAAGGATCCCAGACTCTATAGAATGTCTTCAGAGAGGAGTGAGTGAAGCATACATGCTATGTATTCATTAGGAACACACTCCATTACAAGATTGTGCAATGACTTTTTTGTTGGAGCGATGTCCTTAAAAGCAAAACATTCTTTCTAGCGGCAAAAGTGAATGTTTATGGTTACCCAGGCCATCCAGCTGAGCCTTGTCCTCCTCCCACTCCTTCTCTCAGGATGACTGGGAGATAGCAGTCCCAGCTGGAGACACATGCCGTCCATCACACCCATACAAATCAAACGCTGGGTCTTCTCTGTCTAGACTGAACGGGCAAAGCAGACAAATATCCCTTCACTGCTTTTCCATCTGTCCATCTCCTTTATGTTGTTCTTCTCCTCGTTCCCTCTTTGGTGGTGTCTGGCTCAAGCAGCTTGAAGCGGTGCTGTCCACCCCTCGCCTCAAAAAACCTGAATGACTTAGCTAGTGTGGACTCTCTTCTCCTATCTCTACTCTCTCCCTTCCTCTCTCTTCAGATGGCGGTTATTTTTATTCGTTTGTCATCAGGAAGCAAGTACAGATCAAGTTCCTGCCCATCAGCGTTTCCAGAGGCCCAGAACAGCAGAATGGGAAGGCAAACACTGGAACCCAATCTCCTAGCTGAACACCATCTAGATAACAGGGTCTGACTGATATAGGCTTTAGAAGGGCACACACTAGGGCTGGGCGATATATCGATATTAAAAATATATCGATATATTTTTAAATGAGATATGGAATTAGACCATATCGCATATATCGATATAGTTCAAATGTGATCCTTGCTCCCATAGATATATACACAGATGTCGCCTTGAGGTTCTAAACATACGTCAAAACCGCCGCCATCTTGGAACAGGGGTCCGAAGCATTCAGATCAACGCTAAAGAAGCCGGACTTTTGTACTGCTTAATTATGTTCGATAGAGGAAATGAAAAGAACAAACAGCAATGAATAACATTTAACAGGTGACAATGTGTTTTATGATTATGTATGCCGCCTTCGACCAGCAACCTGAGCTCCGGCCGCAGCGTCTCTTCCCCCGGGAAAAACACAGCTTTGCCTCGCTGCTGCGCCGGTCCCCGCTGATCCAGATCGGACCAGCCAAAGACAGAGTGGTGATCGGTAGGATCTTACACGTAGTCCAGGACGACCTGTATGTCGAAATCGGCGGAAAGTTCCACTAAGTTTGCCGGCGGCAGGCGGACGGAGAGAAGCCACAGCGGGGCAGCAGAGACCGTCTGCGGCTGCAGGATCTGGAGCTCAGTGCCCGTTAAAATGACATGTAACGCATAAATACATACAGAAATAAATAGTGGAGGAATGAGCCTGGACATTTCAGTCTGTTTTAAACTTCACCTTGAAGCAGAAACTCTTAGTTCAGAAGGGTGAAGTTTCCGTTTGGACTCAGATCTGTGAACCGATCATAATAAATATTCTTTGTATTAACACATTAATTAGTTTCTTTGTTTTGTAGTCGATAGTTCATCTTTTAGTTTACTTAAGTGGAAGCAGTATCAAGTGGAAGAATGGGACTATAAACCTAGGCTTACAGGCATGAGGCATTACATTTTGAACAAAGTAGATTATATTAATATCAAAAGCTTAATTGACCTTTGGAACGAATCACAAATATGGAGCTTTGATTTCAAAAAAGGTACTCCTGTTATACAGTATTTAGGTTTACATTTTATTGTTATTTGAACAGCTGAGCATTTAATCATGAACCAGGTGAAGAAACCGGTTTATTATTTATTTGATTTTGCAACTGTCTCTATGAAACTACTTGTGACATGTCATATTTGATTTGGGCTTTGACTGAACATTTGCTCTCACTTTGCGGAAAAAAATATCGGGATATATATCGTATATCGATATTCAGCCAAAATATATCGGGATATGACTTTTGGTCCATATCGCCCAGCCCTAGCACACACACACACACACGCACACACACACACACACACACACACACACACACACACACAGCACTTTGAACTGACATTTTATTCCGATGGAATAGTTGTAGCTCAAATTATGATGTCATAGGTCATGTGACAACACATAATTTTAGGCATCTTACAGGTAAATGTAAATGGACAGTTTTTATATAGCACTAGTCTTAACAACTACTCAAAGCGCTTTTACATAGTACAGGAACCAGTCACACACATTCAGACACTGTGGCCATGGCTGCCATACAAGGTGCCACCTGCTCATCAGATAAACATTCACACACATTTACACTCTAATGCACTGCATCGGGGGCAACTTGGGATTCAGGGTCTTGCCCAAGGACACTTCAACATGGGACTGCAGGGCCAGGGATCAAACCACCAATCTTCTGATTGGCAGGCAACCGCTCTACCACTGAGCCACAGCCTGAAACAGATCCTTGTCAATTTGGGTCAGCAGCATTTTAAGATTTTCACGATACTTTCTTGGAACGGTAGCCTGACAAGCCAGACCCACATCCAGATGTAGGGTCTGGGAACTCACCATTGACGGAGCTCAATCCGAGGGGCGGGATAAACGGTTGTCTTTCAAATTCCCTCTGGACGTAATAGGATAGCGCTACAACCAACCAGAGCAACAAAGAAGGTAGAGGAGCTAGTTGATAGATTAAACTTTTGCTGTATCCGGTCGGCAAAACTCTGAACACATCTTCCCTTTTTAAGAATGATTTCTGAGCTGTTCTTTGTTCTTTTCTCAAAGAAAAGCTTAACTCCAAGTCTTCCAGAAGACCGCTGTTCCCAGCAGCAGCAGCCATAAGCCCCGCCCACCGACTCTATACACGATGTGATTGGCCTGACCAGAGTTTGGTTTTTCCAGCTCGCAAGCCAACGGAGAGTGTCTAGACCCCCCTTGGCTGCAAAATAAATTTGCTGCCGCTAGGGTGCGTCTAGATTTCTAGGCTAATGGTACGGTGCTGCCGTGGTGAGGCAAAAATTAGCATCTTTCACCATGACACAGGAAGCTGTTCACAGCTTAGTCCAATCTGTCCCACATTTCACATGCTGGATAACAGTCCAGGCTCATAATGAGTCACAGTCATAGCGCCACCTACTGACAACAGTTCAGCCCGTTATGAACGGCTAGACGGTAAAGAACAGAGGGAGAGAGATTATCAAGTATAATCAAGTTATTTGTCAAAACTATTTGGCGAACAGTGTAGTTAGTCAACATTTTCTTGGAAATTACTCAGAGAAAAATGAAATACAAAACTGTCAAAATACACTGGAGGGGGCATTTAAGGGGATTAGCTCTCAGCAGAATCATCATTGCTGCTCAAATTCTTTGAAAGCTTCTTCAAAGAGCAGAGCCTTTTCCTGTGTAATCTAACTATTTGCAATGGATGGTCAATTATTTAACGTGTCTCTGACTGAAATATACTTAGTGACTTCTAATGTAGCATTGTACTTCCATCAGAGGTGTAGCTGCAGCATAACTACTTCAGTAGTAGATCAAAGCATGGCAAGAAACAATTACAAAGTAGCTTTCTCACCACTAAGGTTGATTGGCATGACTGACTGAAATGAGACAAAAATAAAAAAAACAGGGCTGCCATTCAACAGACACAAGATACTGAGTGACCAATGAAGCCCCACATTTTAAAAATCTGCAATATGTCAAAAATAAATAAATGTGGTGGGACTCACAGTTGCAGAACTTTTCTTTATGGTTATGCTGGCTGTCGTTGCCCTCAGTGCTCCGGTGACACCGTGGTAGTACCTGAAGCAGACTTTGGTCTCAGCTGAGGAGGACACACAAATGAGTGGGAAAGAGAGGTGGCGATGATGGAGAAAAAATTAAACAAGAATTAGTTTCCTTTCACCAACACTGAATCCCACTCCACATTGTAATTTCTACCTGAATGTCAAACAAAAGAAATCTGATGATTAAAGTTGATGATTTTACATCCCAACAAGATACATTTAAATACAGGTTCTGTGGTTTTAAATTTGTATACATTTAAGTCTCCAGCAATGAGTGATGTCCCACGCAATCTAGTTAATTCGAATTGCACTGATTACCTATACTATGAATCTATGTAGGCAAGGCAAGGCATCTTTATTTTTATAGCACATTTTATAGCAACATGGCAATTCAAAGGGCTTTACAGTTAGGTGATAACTGATTGATTCGCGCCTATACTGTTGTATAACATCTAAGTCACACCAACTGGAGTAAATTGTAAAGTCACACACACACACACACACACACACACACACACACACACACACACACACACACACAACATTTATTTATGATGAAAGGACAATAAATACATATATATATATATATACTGTATATGACCTTTGTTTGCAAAACGTAATACTTTGTGAATGAAATTTAAGACTTTTCAGGCCTTGCATTTAGAATAATAAATTGTAAGACTTTTTAAAGACATTTGAAAGAAAGTTATGAGTTACTTGGCAAAAATTGCGATCTATGGGTCTCGGGCTTGGGCGCTGCACACGTTTTATTACTCATAACAGTCTCTTCTTTAACATACAAAAAGTCCTAAGAGATCCAAGTGGTGTAAAGTTTTGAAAAATACTGAAATCGATCATGCCACAATTTCCCATTGCAGCCTATGTTAAACAAGACACTACAGGTGAATAGGGAAAATATTTTCACTACCAGATATCACCATGAAACTTCCCAATTGATTAATTACATTAAGATCATATTTTTTTGTATTACAAGTTTTCTGAACTTTTATGTTTATTATGCAAATGAGACATTGTTATTAAATATGTGCTAATTTGCATAACTAAAAGTGTTTTTTAACCATACCCTTGCTCTACTCTGGTTTGGTTAAAATAAACCCTTAATTCATCCATTTACATGTATAAATGTAGAAAACAAAGAATATATTAATAAGCTTCACCTATAGAACACCAGGATCTTGTCATGATACGCTTAATGAAAAGCTCGTTGATGTGTATAATAAGAGACACGACAAAAAGATGATCTTCATATGTGAAGACTTCAACGTAGATTCGTTAAATTTAATGGAGCAGAAATCCAGTAGAAATTTTATCGACAAAATGTTCTAATCTTAAAGCCAACTAGAATAACAACTGATTTAATATATAACATCTTTACTAATGCAATTGGAAATAAAATACTAAGTGGAGTGCTTATCAATGACATAAGTGACCATCTTACCGTGTTTGCAACTTTGAAAATGTTCTCAAAGAAACTCTAAAACTGTTAAGTTGATTCAAAATAAAACACCTGACTCCATATAGGATCTTTAAGGCAGAACAGATAGACAGAGGTTTCTCTAAATAATGATTCAAACAAAGGCTATGATGAATTCATGTCTACATTTACTACCCTGTATGACAAACGTTGTCTTATACGCACACTAATGATAAATAAATATGAAGACAAACCCTGGATTACGAGGGGACTAGAAAATGCTTGTAAAAAGATAAATGTGGAAACCCGGTAGGCTCAGTTGGTAGAGCAGGCGCCCGTATATAGAGGTTTACTCCTCGATGCAGCGGGCCCGGGTTCGACTCCAACCTGCATGTCTCTCTCCCCTTTCATTTCAACATAATCAAAAAAGGTACTGGAAAATCTGACTATCCAGACCACTTTAATAAAAATATCCAATCAATAATAACAGAAACAAAGGAGACTGCTAACAAATTCAATAATTACTTTAGGAATGTTGGCCTTAATTTAGCAAAATAAATTGTTGACCCAATAATAACAAAGAATGTAAATGAAAATATTATTAAAATGAATTAAAATACCTTTTTTTAAAGAGAATTGGATGGAGTTAATTGATGTGGTAAACAAGTTCAAGAATAAGAAATCAACTGACTGTAATTATATTGACTTTAGTTCAAAATATTAAAGATAGTATAGCGAAACCCCTGACCCATATCTTTAATCAATTATTACAAACATATTTCCAAATCAAATGAAAATAGCAAAGGTCATTCCCATCTACAAAAATGGAGATAAGCACTTTTTTTTAAACTACAGACCAATTTCTCTCCTTCCACTCTTCTCAAAAATATTCAAAAAACATTTTATCCACAGATTTGATCACTTCATAGAAAAACACAATTTACTCAATGAACATCAATATGGCTTCAGATCAAACCGGTCCACAACAATGGCAGTGATGGAGCTAATAAATATCTACAGCTGTAAATAAAAAAGGAATATATGGATTTTTCATAGACCTAAAAAAGCATTTGACACAAATGACCATAAGCTATTAATGACCAAACTGTAAAAATATGGGATCACATTACATTAGTAGTTACCTGGAAAATAGATATCAATATGTGCGAATAAACAACAATAACTGTTGTTGAGGGTTATTCGTGGGGTCCAACAAGGGTCAGGGCTGGGTCCAAAATAGTTTCTACTGTACATAGATGGCATTTGTAATGTTTTGTATGTATGTACATTTTGTTTTGTTTGCTGATGACACCAACTTGTCCTATTCACTTTAAAACAGTTTAATATTAACAAGTTGTCACTGAATATAAATAAAACTAAATATACAATATTTGGACATCGGAAATTCAATAATCAAGTGCAAATTATGTTAGATAATATTTAAATAGAAATGTGTATGAGAACCAGGGATGGACCGAATCCAGGATTCGTCTTTGGAATCTGCAGAATATTGGGCTTTTTGATTTTTTTTTCCACCGAACCGAACCCTAGGCTTGCAGTATGCGTGCTACGCTGGTCGACGTAATGACGCCGCCGTTGATTATGGGAAGGTGTTAATGTAGGTGGACCATGCAATGCAGTAGGCTGTGAGAAAGTGAAAATGGAACTTGTGCGCAGAAAAAGGGTTGTTTGGCAGTACTTTCAGTCAAAAGAAGACCATTCAAGTCCAGCTATATGTTCAATTTGCAACGCCAATTTGTCTCGTGGTGGCAAGGACCCTAAACAACACACACCATCGCCGTTAAAACATTTGCGTATGAAACATTTGCGTATGAAACATTCGAAAGAATACAAGTTGTGCATTAAGGAATCTCCAGACAGCAGCCAAAAGCAGCAACTTCAGCTACGGCAAAAGTCACAGCTAAAAACTTGTGGTACCCAGACGACCATTACCACCTTTGCTAGCCCTACACCGAATGAAAAATACACTGCTGTGGACGTTGTTTACTTCATTAATGCGTTTACTGTGTTAATGGACTGAGGATGGGAGTAGGATTCGGTATTCAAAGTCCGTCTGTTTACATTCAAGGCCATGTACAACCTCGCCCTCGCTCTGTGTAGATTCTGGTGCAAATACAAAGGGACCCAACCCCGGGATATGTGATAATAGCTATGTGACATTTGTGTTTGAATTCAAATTAAACCAGCAATAATTTAGTTTTTTGGTCTCTTAAAAAACAGACAGTTTATCACTTTTTAAAATTGATATTGCAAAACAAATAATATGAATAAGCATACACTGGTGTTACAGGCTGCATGTTGACTGTTAGAACCTGGCCGAAAAACTGTAAAAAACTGAATTCCAAACAGAAATTACAATAATTAATATAAAAAACAAAAACAAAACTACAACTTGGATGAAGTGGTACAATTGATTTAATACAGGGTATATATTAAGCTGTTTTTAATGAGAAACTAATTTCCTTGCTCAAAAAACAAGTAAGAGTTTTTGTTACTTACTGTCACTGAAGTTGGAGCTAGAGTCAATTTTCCAAACAATCTGTCCCTTGTGAGACCCGTTGATTCCTCGGTTCTTGTAGTCCAGAAAGTTCTCAGACAAAGCCTCATCTGGAAAGAGATCATCTTGTTGAGACCTGCTACTCCAACCCTCAAATATTTTTGAAGAAGTCATTTTTATATTCCATTTCCCATTACACTTTACAGTAACATAAAATGCAATTAATTCTCCATGTGGCGATGTCCTTGATTCCCAACCAATTATTAATGTGCCATGGGATAGCATAATACTGGTAATAATGTGTCATATCACAATATTTACGGTATTGGGATATATTTACATAATGACTACGTACAGCAGAAACGCAATGGCTGACTCCTCTGTGGAGGACTGTTATTTTATCAGTTCCTAAATCAATAAATAAAGTAATTTTCCCACTAAATTTAGTGGGATTTTTTTTGTATTCATAAGGGACACAAGTAAAATGTTTTATTCTTCCTGTGAATATAATCAAAACCTCCTCTCTCCACCACTCAGGACCACGCACCGTACCTGGGGGTGACAGAGCTTTTGCCATTGCAGCCCCCTCCCTCTGGAACTCCCTACCCATACACATCTGTGATTGTACTGACCCTGGACACATTCAAAACACACCTCTTCAGATTAGCTTTCCACATACAATAGTCTTACATTACTCACCTGATAGTTACTGGTTTTATTGTTTTGAATTGCTTTTAATATGCTTGTTTTATGTGTTGGTTTTATAGCTTATCTGTTTTTAATGTGATATATGTGCTGGTTTTTACTGTTAAGTGTCTTTGAGTACCATATAAAGTGCTATATAAATAAAATGTTTTATTATTGTTATGCCGTAACTCCGTATTCTACTACTAAAGTGAATAATGGGCCGTCTTTGAGAGATAAAAAACTATGAAAAGATAAACAAACTATGAATAATAACAGAAATAAAATAAAATAATAACACCACAACATTTAGAAACACATTATTGAACTATACATGCTCAAGGGACATTACATACACATATACACATATACATACATACATATATATATATATATATATATATACATATACCGAGTTGCGCGGTAAATGAGCTGTCAGGTGATGCATTTCAATTAGCTCGAAAATAGATTTTGAGGAGGTGAAACGGAGGCTGGCCTCTGGAGGACTTATTTTATAAAATATTGGGCTGTAAACGGGTTTGGGCTTTTAAAAAGCTGTCAATCAAAATGTACTTGTCCGGCTCGGGCAGAATTCTGTCGGGCTCGGGCCTTGTTGGGCCGAACTTTTAAGGCCCCATTAGAGCTCTAACGCAGATTGCCATTGCTGTGGCTTACTTTGTACCAGGTCACCTACCCAAATTCCTGATTTTATCAGATTTTCTTCATTTAGTGGCTCTATTCTATTTTAATTTCCCCCGTCATACAATACATCTCTGGGTGGACTTGAGGGCCTTGATGATGTAATGGGAGACATGTCATTAATATATATTTATTATTTTCAAGTTGTTTTCCCCAGAAAGTGGCTGGAGGAGTCACATGACCAAATGGCCAGGTAGACGCTTGGACAGAAGGCTCTGTGTTGTACTGATGCATTTATCCTTTTAGAGATACCTAGCCAGAGATATTTGTGCTTAGCCTGAAGGAAAAACATTGTGGAAGCCAAAGATGTCGAAAAACAGAAAATTGGAGGCCTGTGGAGATCTGCATATGCACCCCGGCGGAACTACGGCTGTGACGGGCCAGAATAGCGCTGCTGCGACGCCCGGAGAAGATGCTCAACATGTTCGCGGTGTGACGCAGGCAGACACTGGTCAAATATGTGCAGCACTGGAGGGGATTGCGGAGAGATCTGGATCTGGAGAGTCTTAAGGAAATTCGCCGCTCCATCGTTTTGATGTAGTCAAAACTCTCTGCCCTGATCACCAGAATGGATACAGTTGAGAATCTCGTGGAAAGTATCGAGGCTGATGAGAAGGAAAGGATGGAAATCCAGCTGCTAGCAAGAGAGAGGTGGATATTCTTTTGGGGAAAAAAAATGAAGATTTTGGGCATTCACAAGGGTAAAGAAGGAAGTATTTCCCACAGATTAAATGACTTGCTCACTTTGCAACAAAAAGATTGGCAAGCCTCCCCCCTCAGTTGCTATCAGACACTGGGTCCTCACTTTTTGCATGTAATTTATAACTGCTCGAATTAATAGGGCCACTGAGACTAGTTTAAATAACTGGTGCTCCGCAGTTTAAATAACTGGTGCTCCACAGCTAATTCTAAAAAACATCTTCTATCTTGATTTTCTAAAAAACTCCATTCCCTTAATTTTGCTTATGAAAGTGACTATATGTAACTTTTTAATGTTCCTGAAACAGTGTAATTTTTCACAGAATGATCATAAATGACCTGTAACAGCAAATGAGACTAACAGTGAAAAGAACTCTACTATTTATATATAGTTTTTATTAATGCCTCTGCCCGGGTCTGATTTTTCCCGCAAAGTCACAGAATGATTTGCGGCAGGTAGAACAGCTCTACACAAACACATTCTGACGGGTCACAGACTTCTGTGTAACACCAGATAAAGCCTGTGTTAGCGTATCCGGCCAGGTAAAAAGGTAGCAGGAGATTTCTTTATATAGGCCTAATTGTATTCTAATTTTATTTTAGCAGTTATCTGCTGTAGTTACGGCTGATACTGGGGCAGGACCTTCACAGGAAAGAAGGAAATTAAACGAAAACAACTAAAAGCTAAAAAGGAAAGTACAGACGACAGGCGAGCCTACTTCGGTCGGGCTTTCACCAGATGGAGACAATCATGGGACTGTAAATGATTCAAAATCCACCCCAAATCGGCCTTCATGTATGTAATATGTCTATTTATTCATATTATAACTTTACAATGCGCAATGTGGTTGTACGTCAGTAGCCAATATTAAATGACATCCTCCTTTCATTAAGCGCCCTTTCATTGCTTTTCAGTCCACGTTTGTGTTGGCCTACTATTTTCTTTTCCCTTGTCCCCTTGTACTTGGGTAAAGCGTCCGTGGGTTTCATGAAATGCGCTATATTCATCTAAGTTATTATTAGGTTGGTACGTCTTAATGCTTTGGCTTGTGACCCAGTGACAGTGATACCCAGTTTAGCTCACGATACATCAAAAGTAGACTAAGTTACCGTCTGCAACACCTGAAATGCAACGATGCATCCATAACGTATTCTCTTATTGTAAATGAATGAGCAAAACATTATCACAACTATATGCCTGTACCGCTAACTCTGTAATACAGTGGGCAACACAGCACCGTAAAGTGAAGACCTTTACGACAGCAGGAGTGGTAAAAATACTATCACTTCTGTCCAAAGCGGCCGCTAGAATCAACACAAAGAGAAAGTTACATATACAGTAGCCACTTTAAGGAAACTTTAAGCAAACTCTCAGAAGCTCTCTCTTTCCCTCGGTGTGTGTGTCTGTGTTTATTTATGTATATCTATACCTGTATAATAAGTGCTTGTGTGTTGTATATGTAACGTAGTTGAATGGGTTCAGGTTAAATTCTACTAAATTGGCACAACTACACCATCTACTGTTATAATTTGTACCTGCTTCGAGTAGTAGTAGAGCAGGATTATGGGAAATTCCTCACAGCAACGGAGGATTTCCAACGAGGTAACCTGTCTGTGAATGCTTGTGGACAATATAGCATTAACTACTTGAAAAGCACTTTAAAGTTGACCCAGTTTGTTTGGTCAGGTATAATAATTGCGGAAGTTAATGGCTGTATATAGTTACCAGATGTTTTATTCATGTTTTAGCACTCTGAAAATATTTTCTGTACGTTAACTAGCAACTTCATGGCCGTCTTTTGACAGAGCATGCTTGCTGTTGCCCTATGAGACGAGCATTCACACACTTATCTTCCTTTGTAAATACAGGTACTGTATGTTGCAGTATGTTGTATGTCCGTTGTGAAATGTTTTGTACTGAGATATTTATTTGTGATCTGCTTGATATTTTGTACCGTGGGAAATACATAATTATTTTTAAAATACTAAAAAAGGATAAAAAGTAACAGTCCAGTATGAAGAAGCTATATTATATTTTTGTTTATAGTGACTCTTTGTTAATTTGCAAGAGAACAGCTTCAATTTGGTTTATTTATTTCAATTACATTTATTATTCATGTAGATTGCTTCGCTAAGTGTCACAGCATTGCACAGAGAAAATTAGGCTGTAGAGGTGGGAAATTCCTCACAGCAACGGAGGATTTCCAACGAGACAGAGCACGCTTGCCGTTGTCCTATGAGATGAGCATTCACACACGGTTATCTTCTTAGTAAATGCAGGCAGAGGCTGATTAAACTGGCGGTTACCAACCTGACCGGCTCCGAGTGATACACAAGTCATCTCACATAGGGCCCATATAAATGCTACGGATGCATAATTTTTGCTCTTATTATTGGCTGAGGGCTTGTAACCAATACCAATCTACCTAGTTGTCCTCACTCTAACTTTTCACTTCTTGTTCTTTTTATTTTCGGGGTGTACATTTCTATATGTGACATTTGCTTTCCCAAGTATGTATAGTGTACTTTTCTGTATATTGTCGTCTAAACAAATATTTAGCACTTTGATTGCAAAAAAGAGAGGGTAAAACCCCCGCCGATAGGGGAGCTTTCCAGCTGGTAGCATGCAGCTTAAGACACAGGCTAACGTTAGTTTACCGGTTAACCTGTAGCTTGACTATTCCAGACACCATGGCCACTGCCGCAGTCCGAGATGACTGAGAAACAACAGAAAATCCTCCTGCTTTCCTGAAGTCACCGGTGTGGCAACATTTTGCCTATCCCATTAAGTGAGTATGTGAAGAAACAACGAAGGTTAAGCACGTGGGCTCTGACAGGATTTCGTGGAACCTTCAGGTACACTCGCTAATTGTGGGGAATTTCTGCTCATTCACAGTTAGTGTGATGAAGATGGTTCAATATTTTTTTTATATAACGAGATTCGGCATCGGTATCGACGTCGGCCAAATGCAAATTCTACAAAAGATCCTACAAAGGAGGAAGGGGTAGAGACCAGACCCCTGCTCCAATCTCTAATGTCCTGCTTTAAAAACACATGTTTCACAGATACTAATCCATATGTTTCATCAAATATCTATCCATATAGACATGAGAATGCCGTGATGATTATTATGAAACTTCCTCCTTGACCATGTGACTTGCTTTGCTTAAGGGTTTGAGGTTACCGTATCTTTTATCATGATGTTATAATGCATGTTAGTAATGTTTGTATTCTATGTGCAGCTAAACATCTCTATATTTCAATAATAGGAGCTTTAGCTTAGTAAGTCTAAGACTTAGTAAGACTGCCTAAAAGGGAGTTTTTCCTCGCCACTGTCGCACTAAATGTTTGCTCTTGGGGTAATTACTGGAATTGTTGGGTCTTTGTAAATTATAGAGTGTGGTCTAGACCTACTCTATCTGTAAAGTCTCCAGATAACTCTTGTTACGATTTGATACTATAAATCAAATTGAATTGAATTAAGAATGCTTAACGTTAAGAAGAGTAAGTTAGTTTAAAGTTTTAGCGTCAGAAAATGGTATTGGGAGGAGAACGCCCCCCTCAAAACATCCCTCCTTTGAATGGAAGATGACCTTTAAAAGCTGAACGCCCAAGCTTATCTGTCTCTCTTCTTTTCTGTTCTTCTGCCCTTCTTCGTACTTTGTTTTTCTTTTGTTCTCCTTCACCCCTGATGTCCTTTCTGCGTGTGGCACGGTGCTAAGTGACCTGCACACCGGCAGTTTATCTCACGCTCTCTTCGATCGGACATTTCCTCTCCGTCCATTGTCTTCCCTACTCAAGCTGCACAAAACTCGGACTGATCGCCTACGTTTTTAAATAAACACGCTGAAGAAGCTTGCGGGACAAACTCCCAGCTCAACGAAAATCCTCCTCTTCATCTCTGTGTTCGGAAGTCGGAAACTAACGAACCAGCACCAACACGGCAGTCACCATCTGGCGGTGATTCAACTCTTCATCTGTGGCTGCAGAGAGAGAACGAAACGAGCATGCGGAGTCGCCACAAGGTGGTAGCCGGAGGACAAGCTCCAGCACCGCGGCAAAAAAACTGCTGCCACCCTCGATCGTCCAGGCCGTCTTTTCATCCCTCCATCAATCCCTGCTTCCTAGTTAGACAAATGCTATTTTACTCTTAACCCTTGTGTTGTCTTCCCCCGCCGACCACGCACTTGTTGTCCTCTCGAGTCAAAATAGAAAAATTTACAGTTTTGTTTTGCTTTTTTCCCCCAGTGATTTTGATGTTTTTGTCCCTTTTGTTTGACACTTTTTTCAATGTTTTTGTCTATTTCTTTTTTCCCCACTAACACCAGTCCCGTATACACGTCACGGACACCTTGTTAGACTTGTTTTTCGGAATTCATGGTCAATAAACCTTGTTGGATTTTTAAATTATACTTAATTTTTGAGCCCAAAAAGCTGAAATTATGAATTATTTTGACTAATATTAGAGGAATGTATGTCGATGGATAATCAAAGACTCATGTATGTCAAAGTTGAGTCAGAATACCGTTTAGAAACGCTAGAAAATTGAATAAAACAACTTAAAATTCAACGAAAGTATATATATATATATATATATATATATATATATATATATATATATATATATATACATTTTGCTAACGGGTCCAATTTGACAACAGGAGGGTTAAAAGGGCGATGCTTACTGGCTTGTTTAGGAAGGGTTAGGGTGAATATAGGGTTTTAAAAGTGTTAAATCTTCCTTAAAAGTCAGTTTGTTCTGTTCTGCATTTATTCATTGCTTATTATGTTGATTTTAGTAGTATGTATTCAACAGATGAATACGTTCTTCATTCATAAAGAATGTGAATTCTGTGTGTTCTGGAAACAGCACAGCCTCTGTCCACCGAGTATGTCAAACTTTATCTCTTTAGCGAGATAAAACCTCCAAATGTTGAAACTGAACTAAGGCAAAGGTTATAAGCATTCTCTTTATAGAGTGGTACCCCAAATGTATTAGCTGCTCAAAATAATAAACAATTGCTGATAGCCAAGCGCTCAACAATAAATTAAATATTAATAAATGTCAATTAATTAAACCATCCACATACACTCCACTTGTTTTAACGTAGATTGTGTCATCAAATATACTTCATTATTATTCATCTTGTATCAATGAAACTATAACATTTTAATGTCATCGTGTCATAACTCACTTACCAACAAGATACATGCCTATCCAGTCCCTAGCATCCACTTCCTCCTTGATGTCCCACGTGATCACCAGGTTGTCAGACTCGCCTATGGTGTAGTAGGAGGAGCTGATGGTCAGAGTGGAGCGTGCGTCTGGGGAGACCAGGTCAGTGTCACTGGTGGAACGCGACAGCCCCAGCATGAAGTCCTCCTGGTCCAGACCATTGACGGCAAAGGTCTCTGGGCCACAGCTTTGACGAACCGCATTCTTGCAGCGCTGGCGGGTCTGGGTGCTGCAGGTCGGGGAAGCCATCGCAGCCAGGCCCAGAAACCGGTTCTGGTACAAGTTCTGAAAGAAAATACCCAGCAAGAAGCTTTTAGCCAACTAACAAGGAAAAAGACTTTCAGATTACAAAGAAAATCAAAAGAAGAAAACCCCTAACTAGTGTTTCTGTTGGATTTCCTCTATAATTAGCTAGTTTTTCACACTATATATTGATCCTCGTCCCATTTTACAGGGTTCATTGCAACAGTGATTTTCCTTTTTCCAGAGAAAATCCATTCATTCGGTTTTTGACACCCAAAAAATCTGTGAAATATTAATTATGTACATTCTACCCCTGAATTTTCAGGCCCTGTCACGGTCACCCCCACCACACATACCCCAACCCCCAACATGTAAATACAGCAGTCAACTGTCAGCAGTGTGGACAGTATTCAATATGGAAGACTGAGAGCATGCTACTGGGTCAGAGACGAATAAGGATTTAAAATTTGAAAATAAATGTGTCAAAACTCAATTCAAGCACTTTCTATTTCTAGGAATTTAATTTAGAAATGCAATTTAATTTTCTTTGATGAATCATATGATTTATTCCATGAAAAACGTCCTTCCTGGGTAACGAGAATGGATTTAAAAATGATTTCAATGCCTACCTTTTTTATCATATAAATGTTTATGTATATCCATAGTTACTGCTAACCAAACACGCGCACACTGCTCAAAAAAACTGAAAATAAATTTTTTACACAATTAATATGATATATTTGGGAATTTATAATTAAATGGGCTCATCGTTTGATTTTGGTCACACAATATTCCATGCCAAAAACAGAAACATTATGAAAGATGTCTTAAAATGCTTTACAGTAACGGTAATCATGTTTTTATTGTATACTTAACTCAGGAAAACATGATTGTGTAATATACCATGAAGATCTGAGTTAAATTACTTGACTGTGTCATTGTTACTCGGGATGACATCCCGTTAGCCAGGAATGACATACTGTCAGTATTTCGCTAAAGGCTCTCTTTTTTTTCAACAGTCATACATACAATAAAAAGCAAGCAACACTTGCAGGGTCACATAAGAAATCCGAAAAACTACGAAAACATCAAAAAAAAAAAAGGCCAACAAAACTAAAGTGGTCAGTGAAAACCACTGTGTCAGTTTTTTGTTGTGCCTCTCTTTATAAGACAGCATCTGGAAGGACAGATGTGACCATGGAACTTGAAAACTTTTGAAAGAAGCAGGCAGACACTCATGCACGTACATACACACACACACACATTATTATATGATCAATTAACAATTCAATATTAGATTATGTCTATAATATTAGATTATTCATTATCTGGACAATGATCATGACCAAAAATGACTGAATGAATGAAAATAAAGAAATACATATTATGTTATTAATATAATCTAACAATATCAACACAATGCTTGAAAAGTGACAAATACTAATAAAAAAAACTATTTTCATTAACATGTCCAATCTGGATAACGAGGACATGTCCTGGGTAACAGAAGATCTTCGTTATCCAGGAAGGACAAAAACATGATTTTCCCACCAAAACTCTGTCAAACATGGCATACTAAGCTAAAATATATCTTAGCCTTTAAAACATTAATGCCATATTTCACATGAAATAGGCAGTTTTGAAATATCAAATCATCAAATATGTTTTATTAGCGTTATTCAGAAAGACACATGATTTTTGGACACAGGGTACCAGTGACCGAAAAAGCTAAATATCAACTTTGTAAGAGAGAATTACTAAACTCTCCAAATGTTTTGGGGTCCTCCAAAATCGTCTTTATGATGTAATATCCTGTTACATGACTAGGCAAATGCATTGTGGGTAATGTATGCATTTGAATGTCTGTTACCCAGGAGGGACATTGGGGAAATCCAAAAGTTTGGACAAAAGTATTTATTGTGTAGAACAGTAAATAAGCTCAGTATTGGTATTATGTGTGTAGGTATAATTGCAAACATCCACACAAATTGTGCCCAAGTAGAAAAATTATGCTTTTATTAATAAATTATAATTAATTCTTTTGACATTTTTGTCACATTTCTACACTTAGATTTTAAGTCGGGACGTTACCCAGAATGGACATTTTGGTACTTTTGAGCTCAATGGCTCTTAAAATTTGCATTTCTTGCAATAAATACTCAAGTGAGTAAAGAGGGGAGAGTAAAGCAATATAATGCACTGTTTTAAAATGTATATTTATTTTTAACATTATGAATATGCTTTCGACACCATAAAAATGGTTTGTGTTCCAAAGCTGAATTACTTTATCCAATCTCTTTCCTCTGTCATATTTTAAATGGTTTGAAAGGACAAAAGAGACATTTACATGGAATGGTAAAAAAAAAAAAAAAAACACGGCTACATTTTGATAAATTACAAAGACTGATTGATAGAGGAGGTTTGGGTCAACCAAAGATGTTGTATTATTACTTTGCTTTTAACTTAAGGCATCTGGCCTACTGGTCACTTCCTCCTGAGAGAGCCCCACCCTGGTATTGTATTGAGCAATCTGTTCTTGCCCCATTATTGCCCTTACAGTATGGTGAGGTAAAAACACATCCAATAATCTCTCCCCTAAATGTCGTTTGGACCAAAGTGGCCTGGCTGTTTGAACTGGATCCATATCTAAATACTTCATTAAGTATTGCAAAATCTAAATTTATTGGTAGATCTCCCCTTTTTTAGAAGCATTGGTTGGAAAAGGGAATTGTCACACTGGGGGATCTGTATCTCGGTGGCATATTGAAATCCTTTGAGGATGTGGTACAGCAAATTGGAATCCCTAGGTCTCGATTTTTAAGATGCTTGCAACTTTGCCATCTGTTAGTGGGGATTTTTGGATGCAGTTCTTCAGCACCGACGGCACCAGAATTATGCATCGCTTCTATTGGACTCCCTCCAGATTGTTTAGACTTGGTTTCAAAGTCATCCCAAATTGTTGGAAATGTAAGCCAGAGGACCCCAATTACTTCATGTCCTATGGTCTTGTGATAAAGTCCAGAAATATTTAACTGGGATAAATGACAACCTATGTCGGATTGCAGGGACCCAGGTTCCATTCAGCCCAAGATTATTTGTTCTAGGGGATGGGTATAGATAAGCACATAAGAAGCTGGGTCCAAACTAGTTAAATGATAGCCAGACATTCTTTTAAGAGGATGGAGGAATGAAGGGGTGGCGTTAATTCAAGAGTGGGCTTGTGCGATGGCTAGGGTGGCATATGTTCATGTTGCAAATTGTATGTTTTGTGTGTTTAGTTCAAAATAAATGTTGTTAATCATTAAAAAGAGGGCGGAGCTGGGGAGGGTAACGTGGCTAAGCCAGTGTCATCTATGGATTCAATGACGTGCACTAAACTAAATGCTAGAAAGGAAAACTTGCAGATTTATAGTGAACGTTATAGGAGTGAATATAATGAACACAATAATCATAGGTTAGTTATCAGAATTGTCTTTTTTCCTATACTAAAGAGAAGCTTTGACAGTCTATTAAATATATGGGGGAGTTCCTTTGTGTGTGCCATTATTATGAATTATTTATAGGCTTAAGTACTTGTGATATCAACAGATAACGTTTAATATAATACCCGGTAGGAAAGGAAATTACATTTCTCCATTCTCAGCTGAGGTGGACACATCACCACTGCAGTGTTTACTATTGCACTTTACACTGCATACATTAGCCTAGCAGCTATCAGAGTTGAATTTTAGCCTGGGTTGCAAGTTTTTGTAGCCTAAAACAGAGCAGCTTATATTTGGTTTGAGCGATCAACAGTTAGCAGACTGCTGAGATGCCCTCTGCTCTTCTCAGCTGCTAGACCACTGTGCTGCCAGAATGGCTAATTATTTCCAAACAGAGCCATTTAAGTCAACTGCTAATTTTTCATTTATTTTTTTAAATATCGCAATATATATCGCAGGAAAAAAAAAGATTGCAATGTTTTTTTTCCAATATCGTGCAGCCCTACCTGTCAACATGTTTCAAGGTGTGGCATGACACACTAAGAGTTGGGTGGCTGTTCAGCGCGGATGCTGTGATCAGTGCAAGATACAGCATCATCACCAGCAAGTCCAAATGTGAGGGAGTTTTCCATCAGATCAGAGAATGCTCTAGTTGAAACGGAGCTTCAGGGCACAACCCATCCCACTCTGACGCATAGTTCTAAATACTGAGGCACTCTGGGCGCAGTTGGTGATGAAGAAAGGTTATCTGCATGCACAGTGCAATTTTCATGTGCCTGCTTGTGACAGAATTTGATATGAATATTAGTGAAAAGCCACCATCATACAATACATACGTTCTTTCTTATTCTTTCTTGAACATGGTGGAAATAACGTTCCAATGGCTGATTGAGAGGCTGTGTCAAATCTAACAGGATGTGATGAGAAGCTTTTATTCATTTATTTATGTATTATTCTTAATGTCTCTGTCCTTTACATTTATGTTTTCCTTAAGTGTCAAACATGTTTTATATGTATGTACATTGATTATGTTAAAACTCTTAAACAATATTGATGAAAAACAAAAAAGCCACCATCATTATTGATTTAACAGTTGGTTGTAACCAATATATATATATATTTCTTTTTTCATAGATTTGGCAAATATTGCTAATATGATGACAATGCAGTAAGTTTATATTTTATCATGAACAAGATGACATTTAAAGATATTGAACGTCAGAACAAAACGTATTCTAGTTCGCTGTACACAAATAAATATTGCTATTGGCAACAGCCTTTAAAATGCCATAATGTTACACATTAACTGGGTAAGCAGGCAAAAGGAGAAGGTGGTGGGTGATCATGGTGACGGGTGGGTGGGGGGGCACTGACCTTGATACTACAGAGCTGCATCAGCATTATGACCAGTCAACCCAAAGCAGATCAAAACCTGAGGGAAGTTGGAGGAGAAGGGTGGCGTGTTACAAACCACAAAAAGCAAAAAAAATAAAAAGCAGAGGCTGTAAATGTAGCAGGTTGGAGTCAAGTGTGGCATTTGTGTGCAGGGAAAAAACAACATCATCATCAGTAGATCACTTTCATACTTCATCTTTGTAAGATAAAAATATGAATAATTGAGAAGGAGCAGAAGCACATATGGACAAATAAAAGAAAACAGAGATATAAAGACACGGTGACCTCCACACAGAAACATGGAGAACAGAGATATACAGCAATCAGAGCTATCCGACAGAGATATACAGCAATCAGAGCTATCCGACAGAGACATACAGCAATCAGAGCTATCCGACAGAGATATACAGCAATCGGAGCTATTCGACAGAGATATACAGCAATCGGAGCTATTCGACAGAGATATACAGCAATCGGAGCTATCCGACAGAGATATACAGCAATCAGAGCTATCCAAAAGAGATATACAGCAATCGGAGCTATCCAACAGAAATATACAGCAATCGGAGCTATCCAAGAGAGATATACAGCAATCAGAGCTATCCGACAGAGACATACAGCAATCAGAGCTATCCGACAGAGATATACAGCAATCAGAGCTATCCAACAGAGACATACAGCAATCGGAGCTATCCGACAGAGATATACAGCAATCGGAGCTATCCGACAGAGATATACAGCAATCGGAGCTATCCAAGAGAGATATACAGCAATCAGAGCTATCCAAGAGAGATAGATATACAGCAATCAGAGCTATCCGACAGAGATATACAGCAATCGGAGCTATCCAAGAGAGATATACAGCAATCAGAGCTATCCAAGAGAGATATACAGCAATCAGAGCTATCCGACAGAGATATACAGCAATCAGAGCTATCCAACAGAGATATACAGCAATCGGAGCTATCCAACAGAGATATACAGCAATCAGAGCTATCCAACAGAGATATACAGCAATCGGAGCTATCCGACAGAGATATACAGCAATCAGAGCTATCCAAGAGAGATATACAGCAATCAGAGCTATCCAAGAGAGATAGATATTCAGCAATCAGAGCTATCCGACAGAGATATACAGCAATCAGAGCTATCCAACAGAGATATACAGCAATCAGAGCTATCCAAGAGAGATAGATATACAGCAATCAGAGCTATCCGACAGAGATATACAGCAATCAGAGCTATCCAACAGAGACATACAGCAATCTGAGCTATCCAACAGAGATATACAGCAATCAGAGCTATCCGACAGAGATATACAGCAATCAGAGCTATTCGACAGAGATATACAGCAATCAGAGCTATCCGACAGAGATATACAGCAATCGGAGCTATTCGACAGAGATATACAAAAATCAGAGCTATCCAAGAGAGATATACAGCAATCAGAGCTATCCGACAGAGATATACAGCAATCAGAGCTATCCAAGTGTCTAATGGAACAGCTAATATTTCCACTTCTCAGTTTTCATGTGCATCTCTGAAAGGTCACATGGTTTGCATTGACGCAATGAAGAGGCAAGCCTGCAAAGGAAGAAAATATATTCTCGGGTCACTTAACTGCCGCTGATACGACGGAGCTCTGTAGCCAGCGTCTGTACCCGGCTCAAAGCCCCCTATTCTCCTACTTTGGATGTCTCGTGAGCTAAACCGGGTGACACTATCACCGTCACTGTGCCACGAGCCGAACGTAATAATATCTTAGATTCATATATCGCATTTCATGAAACCCACGGATGCTTTACCCAGGTAGGCTACAGGGGGAAGAAAATAGTAGGACAACACAAACACGGACTAGGCTAAAAGGAATAAAAACGTCTGTGCTAAATGAAAGGGGGGTGTAATTTAATGTTGGCTACTGACGTGCAACCGCATCACACATTGCATTTTATGAATGAAGTAGACATATTGTACTAAGGGCCAATTTGGGGTGGGTTTTGAATCCTTTACAATCCCGTGATTGTCTCCATCTGTTGAAAGCCCGACCGAGATTGACTTGTCATCTGTCTTTCTCCCTTTTAGCTTTTAGTTGTTCTTTGTTTAAGTTCCTTCTTTCCTGTGATGGTCCTGCCCCAGTATCAGCCATAACTACAGCACATAACTTCCAAAATAAAATTAGAATACAATTAGGTCTATATAAAGAATTCTCCTGGTTCAGGATCAGTTGGGGGTTTGGTGCCTTGCTCAACTGGCACCTCTCCAGCTACCAGTCCACCACCATACTTTGGCCCGTATGGGGACTTGAACCGGCAACCCTCCGGTTCCCAACCCAACTCCGTACAGACTGAGCTACAGCCAACCCCTACATATGTATAACCAGTATATTCTTCACTACATGGAATATAAATGTGTAACCAGTGTTCCACTCAGAGCATGAAATGTGGAAAAATCAGAGGACCAGCATACACTGCTGAGACCATGCAGAGCAAGAGTCAACTGCTCTGGGAATCCCCCCCTCCCTCTGGCTTGTTGCTTGATTAGGGGACAGATGAGGCAGATAGCAGAGAAGAGAGGAAAATCATCTTGATCCAGTTTGCAATACATACGCCTTTTAGACACACTGAGAGCAAACCAGTCAAGATTTTTATTATATATTTATAATGATATTATGCCAGGGGCAGAAGAAAGCATAGAGAGTGAGTAAAAAGCAGTCCCAGCCAGAGATTGATGAGGCCAGCACAGGATAAGCATGGAGATCAGAATGGTATCATGTCAAAAAAAAGGTGGATCAGAAGACATATTCACACTACAGAAAACCAGATGCAGCCTGGGGGGAAATTAGTGGAACTGAGTGTTGTTAGCTTCATAAACTGAATAAAAACAACTCTTAGCAGCACCGATCTCTGGTTGACTTTGGTGAATTTTTGGGACTCTTTTGCTGTCTACCTTTTTGCTGAAAAAATGTGTGCAGAAGAGGAGTTCAGTCTTCTACCCAGCTTAGGTTTTGTCTTTTATTGGACAGATGCAGGGGGAGGACTTGCGTAACAGGGGTACATACATGTGCCATTTTCATTGAAATGTTAATTACACTAAGGAAGGCAAGCAGAAGTTTATTGCTGAAAAAGGTCAATTTGACCCGCTACATAACAGGAGGGTTAATTATAGGCGAGTGATTTGCATGGCACCGAAACACGGAGGAAAACAAGAGAAAAGAAAGGCACCCGCCGTGTGTTGCTCCAGTATTCAAGGGGATTTTGAGGATGGGAGTTCCCACACAAAGTGGGAGGGGGGAATCCTCCCCTTATAATAGGACTCGTAGTAGCCTCCATCCCAAATCATGAGCAAACTAGGGCGAATCTGTAGGCTACGGCCCTGACGTCTCCAGCGCCGATAGGCTACATCATGCCAAACAACATTCAGACAATTAATTATTAATACTTTAATGTTATTTCTAAGCCTACTGGCAAATAGCCTAAAGGAGGTCTAGATATGAAAGATGACTCATGGCGTTCTCAGATGTGTATCCACTGATTAGGCACATATCCAACGGATAACAAGTCAATGTTGCCTTTTTATGTAGTCTAATAGAATTCCAACTTTAGAGAATGATGTGGCTTGCTAGCAACGGCAGCGAATTAAGCTACAAGAGAGCAGTGTTTCGCGTAATGTGAACCGCCTCCAAACACAATTCTGCTTTCGTGTTGCTTGTCGGATATGTGCTCCATAGCCTACTGAAAAATAAGAACATTATTTCGTGTGTGTTCGTGTGTCATTGCCGACGAACCGCCGCATCGATGTTTTAAACGGAATCCAGCGTCGGGAGAAAATGACACATACATGCGGGAGAGATGGGCCGCTGCTGGGGACTGATATATAATAGGCTGCATCATTTAACGGTACACAGCAAGAATGAAAACGACCAACCTGGGATAAAATAACCCGCCGGTGGATCATGCTCCAAAGGTAAGGATGAGAACTCGAAGAGGTACACACCTGCTAATTTCCACCGAGCTCCATTTTGACAGTAGAAGGCAGGAGGGAGGAACACAAACAAAACGGCGTAACGAGGCACGCAAGAGAGGCTGGAGTCACATCCTTTCCTCTTTCTCTGGACCAATGTAAAGCTAGTCAAAATACTATCTGAATTTCCTGCCACTGCCAGAATCGAACATTAAAGCTGCGAGCATGGAAAGGTTTTTTTTTTGTTGGGCGTTTTGGTCAATATTTTTGCATGTAGAGCATGTAAAAAAATAATGCGTATTACAAATAGCTTTATCTGAAAATTGGTTTCATTATCGATTTAGGCAATTCCAACTTAAAATACGCTTTTATTTTGAAGGTTACACTTCTGGTCATATAAGATACATTTTGTCGGATAGAGCAATGGCTCACAGCCAATCAGAAAACGCGCTTCTCTCCTCGCGTACGCTGCCTCCTCTCTGCCCCCATTCGTCAACCAACGCACACATAAACATGTAGCCTATACACGCGCAGGCGGTGGCAAGCGCGCACTTATTATTCCCATCAGTCTCCTCTCGTGCATTCCCCCCCCCCCGTGACCCTCGCGTACAACGTGATGTCATTTCACATGAACCGAATTTAATCAAAATGTATTTATATAGCACTTTACAGCAACCAGCAGGTATCCAAAGGGCTTAACATCAGAAACCAAGAGTAAAAACACATCTCATACAATAGAAAGAATGAACATAGAAAACACATATATATATATATGTGTAAAATATAAAAATAAAATAGTAAAATCAGAAAAGGTTACAAAGAAATGTTAAATTAATTTAATTGAATTATTTCACAATTTCATGGTTATAGGCCCATATGTTTTCTGAATTTATGTATATGGTTATTTCATAATGTCTTATTTATTTAATATTAAAAACTTTAAATCTCCATAATATCACTTTGATTGTATTATATATATATATATATATATATATATATATATATATATATATATATATATATATATACACACTACTGGTCAAAAGTTTGGGGTCACTTAAAAATTTCCATTCCACTCCATTCCAGACACAATACCTGCTCAGTTGTATCAGTTGTATTGTTTTTTTTAACCAGGGCAGCAGTTTTCAGATTACATTATTTGCTTACATAATTGCAAAAGGGTTCTCGGCTGTTGTAGAAAGAAGTGGCTGAAGAAACACTTGAAATTCATGCTTTTTGGTCTAAACGTCATACCCAAATTAAAAGTGGTACAGCTCCCATATACTTTGACACTCAGGGGTGTGCCTGATATCATTGGAAAGGTGATTGATGTGGGTTTGTTTGTGTATTTGAGAAGTGTTGTATTTTGTAGTTTTTTGGCTTTTTTATTTGCACTTTTCAAATAGAAATAAAAAACGCACAGACATATTTGTAGAAAAGAATTCATATAAAATCCATTTTTGAGTCTTTTGGTGTCTGGATTGTTTCTGTAGTAAGCTGAGACATGTGGCTAATGCTGTGTTGTCTGTCACCTGTCAGATGTGTTTACAGCAGTGTATTCTAATCACTTTACAGATGTATGACTTGGACGGAAATAAAACACCTCCATTTTAGCCTCTGTAACTCTGTGTCAGTAAGGCCTAGATTCGCCCTGACACTTGTAACAAAAACTTGAGAATGTTTCCTTTCCAATGATATCAGGCACACCCCTGAGTGTCAAAGTATATGGGAGCTGTACCACTTTTAATTTGAGTATGACGTTTAGACCAAAAAACATGGATTTCAAGCATTTCTTCAGCCACTTCTTTCTACAACAGTTGAGAACCCTTTAGCAATTATGTAAGCACATAATGTAATCTGAAAACTGCTGTTCTGATTAAAAAAACAATGCAACTGATCTCAGCAGGTATTCTGTCTGGAATGGAGTGGAATGGAAATTTCTAAGTGACCCCAAACTTTTGACCGGTAGTGTATATATATATATATATATATATATATATATATAAAAAAGCATGTTTTTTTCTGTGAAACAGCTAAACAAATCCCACACACTGTTAACCTCTTGCACTCACTTTATTTACAATTTACTCAGACCTTCATCAGATGAAAGTCATCCAAATAATTTTTTTTCCACAAAATGTTTATATTAAATAAATTACATTTCTGCACTTTAGTGGACACTACAAATTGGTGGTTCAATACGCAAGTCAATGAAAAGTAGTATTATTAAGCCAATATCAGCCATGTGTGACTTAGTTATGTGTGTTACACTATTCGTTGTTAATAGCCGACTTGTAAAACATAACTTATGTTCAGATATGGCAATAGTAATCATTTTTTGTAAGAAATAAGACACTGATGATATTTGAATAGCAAAATCAATTCTAAAATAATGTATTGTATTACAAACAAAAACAGTTCTAAACAGTAATAATAATTTAGGTCTGCGTTACTTACAAATAAGCAATGCAACCACAAACATGAAACATGATGTAACCTGCATGCAGTCACAGTTAAACTTCTGGGTTATTTTATGGTTTTACTGTTGAATTAATCATATGAGTATAGCCATGTCAAGCAGCAAGTAAGAGAGATACAAAAGTGGGGATAGAGGAATAAAGAGGAGAGGTAAAAAAACAAAACAAAGAGGTGGTGTGATATAAGACTCAGAAAAAGGAGAGATGAGCCAAGAAAAAGGATGAGTGGTCAGAGAAACCAAAAAAAAAAAAAAAAGTCAGAAGATCATCAATAGGTGGAAAAACACAACGACAAATAAGTAGAGACAGATCCTGCGAAAAATAAAGTGGCAGGAAAGTTCCAAACAGGCAGAAAGACTGGTCAGTCTTTAAAGGCCCCGACACACCAAGGAGATCGTCAGCTGACTGTCCCAGTTGGGCTGACGGTGAACGTCCGTCGCCCTAGTTTTCGGAGCTGTCGGTGAGAGGAATCGCTCGGTGTATCATACGGATAATCTGTAATTCATTTGTAATTAGAAAATTAAAAACACAGATATTTGTTTCAAAACACAACACAGTCACAGGTTTACACTTTGAAAATACATACAATGTGTACGCCACTGGCGGATCGAGAAAATTTCACATGAGGTGGCAAAGGGGTAGCGAGCGATCCTGGCAGGGTGGCAGGTTAAGACGGTACATGGGAACCCCCATATGTATAAGCCCTGCTATGCCCTACTACACCCCGCAACACCCTGCTACGCCCTGAACTATTATTACTAGTCATAGTTCCATTATCTTTGTTGTTACTATAATTGTCACCGTTCATCATACCAACTGCTATAATTACTATGAATCATAATTCTCTATATCTGTAGCCGCCTATGATTGGACAATCACTGTCTGGGGGAGAGGTTTAGAGAACGGTCAATTGTCTGTGAACAAAGGCCCAACAACATGATTCGAGGTCTACTGTAATCACTGTGTTCTTTTCTGTAATTTGAACTCTTGTCATATCAAAAGCAAAGGTTAAACGTCAACAGTTTAAGTCCATTACACGCCTTCTAGCTCCATGACAAGTCCCAGGCAGGACCTAGCTCATCCCCATCCCTGGCAAAGACACGCTTTTGTCTCATAATTGAATGCGAGACAATAGGCAGGGTTATTATCTCAATTTTAACCCCCCCCCCCACGAAGACACACATACACACACTCCCTTCTCACTGCAAACTTCACAGAGGCCCCTTAGTCATAATTGTCCTCTGCCAACAGTGTGGGGGATTTTTCCCCTCTGTTTCACAAAGCATCCCATCACTCCAGTTTGCCACTTATCAAATCAAACATGGCACATACAATGGGCGTCTTTGTCAGTACGCTGTGTGTGTGTGTGTGTGTGTGTGTGTGTGTGTGTGTGTGTGTGTGTGTGTGTGTGTGTGTGTGTGTGTGTGTGTGGGAGAGGAGGGGAAGGCAGGGGAGGGTAATAGAGGGTTATTCATGTTGCTGTAGGGTGAAAAGGTGTAAGGGAAAGAGGGTATTTTTACCACTAATGTAGACTAACTAACCTTAGTCACAACAACAAAGGTGATTCACCCCTACTTATGTGTCTGGTTTCTTTACGTAGCACTGTAACACACGGAGCGTCACTGTTGGCTATCGCTTTGGACCGAAAACTAAAGGGCTTAAAAACTTGAACTGACCAGAAAAAAAAAAGAAGAGAAACAGCAAGTTATTATTTTATGATTATATTATTATATATTAATGATTATTATAATTAGATTGCACATCTAATTGTTAGTGACCAATTCTAGCACTTGGTCAGATAGAGGTATTTCACAAAACTGTCTATCATGACACTATCATGACAGTGTAATGGATAGATTATTTAATTATAATAATCATTATGTCAACATGTCATGAATACAAAAAGGCGGATTTTCTGTTTATGTCAAGTTGTCATGACAAAGATATCCTCTGGTAATGTCATACTGGTTAATGTCATTACATAAATTTTGACATTAAGTCTATGTATGATGATGTCATTACAAAGACATCCCAAACAAATTTAATGTCAAGTTGTCATGACCAAGACAACTTTTTGTAATGTCACTTTGATTGATGTCAACTTGTCATAATCAAGACAACCCAAACAATGTCAACTTGTCATGACAAAAACCAAATGACACTTAATGACAGAAGTCATAAATGTTTGACTTGTTCATAAGGTCTATGACACGTTCATTAAAGTGTCATGTCATAGTTATGACAGTGTCATGTCACGATTATGTCGGTACTGTCAAATAAAGTGTTACCAAACCAATCTATGCTAGGAATTAGGAAAGTACAAATTCAATTATTATCAATTTTCAAAAGATTTTTTTATCAATATTAATAAAGTTATGAATATGTGTTTTAATAACTTTACCAAATTGACAAATAATCAAACGCGGCACCACCCTGGAATCAGGCAGGGGTCAATAACTGAACTGTGAAAAAGGAGGTGTTCTCTTAAAAAAAAAATGATTTTAATTAATTTGATAAATTTATCTCATATTTATCAGTGAAGGGTGAAATTCCAGCTCTGACCTGTAAAACCAGCTGTTATTGCAACATATACACAAAGAATGTGTGTTTATGTGGGGCAGAGGGAGGGAAAAGAGGAACGAGAAGCGGGATCACGTGGTTGGACTAACTATGCAAGATCTAAGATGGCGGTCGGGAAAAACCGCGTGATTTGAGCTTTTTGTAGTTTTAGTACAAAGGAACAAAATGGCTACTCATGGCGCTGAAATAACGGGGGGAAAACCGCAAGACTTCGACGTTTGTAACCAACAAAAGGGGACCCACCAGGGCGGGTGTGGTGCTGAAACGGTGGGTAGCGAAGCTCTGTTCCACTATCATGTGACTATAGCGGCCGTGAAGGCCAGCTGATCAGTGTATGAATATGTAAAGTGAAGGATGTTTACTGAACTGTATGCGTTGATTCTTTGTATGGACATTCACTGCGGTGCGTTGGTCAGAATGCATTCGACAGGACCCCAGTATTAGTTTACTTCATTCAATTCACAGGGCTCTTATCAACTTCAGACTAAATCTGTGAACCTATGCTTCTGCAAACAGAAACATGAAAACACAGAGTTTAGAGCATACAATACAATCGAACAATAAGTATGCTTCACATTCTTAAATCAAGATAAATTATACATATTCATGACTGAACAAAGGAACTAAATTACTTAATTACCTGAATATAAAACTACTCCAAATGCCTTAATATCAAAGTATTATACTTTTACAAAGGCTGCCATTATAAATCAAAAACATCAACATAATACTTTAATACAATAGGCAGCCATTAAGGCAGTGAGAAAACGCCACTGAGCAATCCACAGAGGTTTAATTACCGATGCCTATACAGCCTCTTACGTTGGTAGGCATCGCCCTCTAGTGGCGAGAGACAAGTTAAATTGACACGGCGGAATAACGCCGAACTCTAAATTGGCCTCATCATCGATTAAACAACGAATCACGGTCAAACAAACCAATAACTTAGATACCAAGGAATACAGCCACTGTTATTTCAAGTTATTACATGTTATTTCTACACAATAACAGAGGGATTACAGCAGAAATTAGTCATGCACTTGGCATTATAAATCTTCCCAGACCGCATGAGTTAGCAATAACAAAACTTCACCATCCAAACTATGAAACGTGAATTATTACACTGCACTTAGGTTATCGTGGACGCACATGAACACAAATAAAGTGGCACAACTAAAGTGCGCACACCTCCACGAGGTTTGCTTCCCACAATACTCTATGGCTATGATGTCATATTAATGTTACATAGGGCCACAGCTTCTAATGTATGGACCTTTTTTTACGTGTGTATGTGTGTTAAATGAGGGAGAGAAAAAGGGAGGAAAGCACATTTGAGAGAAAGAATAACACTTGAAATCTTGATTTTCGGGGAAGTGATGATAACCAATCTCCTAATGTTGCGTTATGGCAGTGGTCACCCAGTAAGAGCGTGCGTCCCATGTAGGCTGAGTCCTCTGCAGCGGCCCCGGGTTCGAGTCCGACCTGCGGCCCTTTGCTGCGTGTCACCCCCCATTTCTCTCCCACCTTTCCTGTCCATCCACTGTCACTTACAAATAAAGGGAAAAAAAAGCTCCCAAAAATAATCTTTTAGAAATCAGTGTTTTTGGTTCAAACTTTATTTCTTATGGAAGTGTGACTTTTCAGGCTTGTCCTTTCCTGGGTAGGCCTAGTTCTTTTGTCTGAAAGGGCACTTCAGGTCCAATGTGGGACATGTGGCCTTCTTTTGTCTAGGAGGTCACATGTCTGAGGAGATTCTCTTTGTTTGAAATAGAATCATGCTGTGCTCTCTCTCTCTCTCTCTCTCTCTCTCTCTCTCTATATATATATATATATATATATATATATATATATATACATATATATATATATATATATATATATATATATACACACATATATATATATATATACATATATATACATATATATATATATATATATATATATATATACACATATATATATATATATATATATATATATATATATATATATATATATATACATATATATATATATATATATATACACACAGTATCTCACAAAAGTTAGTACACCCCTCACATTTGAGTCATTTTAGCCCCACATCATCACATACCCTTCACCATACCTAGAGATTGGCATGGTTTTATGTCGGTTAGCCTAAGAGCTGGTTTGATTTGCATTGAGAGATGATTGGTATGGTGAAGGGTATGTGATGATGTGGGGGGGCTATTTTAATTCCAAAGGCCAGGGGAACTTCATCATCAAATAACTGGCCTTTAAAAATAAACATCTGCCGGCCTCTATGGGAATTTAACATAGGGGTGTACTGACTTTTGTTGCCAGCGGTTTAAACATTAATGACTGTGTGTTGAGTTATTTTGAGGGGACAGCACATTTACACTGTTATACAAGCTGTACACTTAATACTTTACATTGTAGCAAAGTGTCATTTCTTCAGCGTTGTCCCATTAAAAGATATAATGAAATATGTACAAAAATGTGAGGGGTGTACTCAAAATGTCAGGCCCTGGACTGGCAGGGGATGAAGGGATGTGGGGGGAGGGTTTGGGAGAGAGACAGGTTTTCAGACACCATGTTTGTCTAACATTTCTACCCATTTTGAACAAGTTCAGTCACAGTTCATGAAACAGAGCACCTCCATTTACCAGTCTCCTTTGAAAAAACCTGTGCACTTACACACCCATCTGGGCAGGCAGAGAGAGAGAGAAAGAGAGAGAGAGAGTGTGAGAGAGAGAGTGTGTGTGTCTGCGTATACATTAATTCACAACATGCATCTTCCTTATATTGTTTCAGCACCTTTGAGATGGGGAATATCTGATTTCAGATATTTATGTCAACAGCTAAAAGGAGAGTGAATAGTGGATTTACATTCATCAAGTAACCAGAAACACAACTTCAAATAAATGCTAATGTTGCTTTGTGTCTGCTACCATTAAGGGGCCAAAATATCAATGAATGCAGCTTTAACTAGTCTTCTTCTCTTTATACCGTTCTTTTGTTAGTGCAAATTTAACTAACTTACTATCAGAACGATAATATCTAGAATCTGTACCCTGCTGTT
The DNA here is from genome assembly GCF_004354835.1 of Perca flavescens. Classification (NCBI taxonomy): domain Eukaryota; kingdom Metazoa; phylum Chordata; class Actinopteri; order Perciformes; family Percidae; genus Perca; species Perca flavescens. Next base: position 5,485,200 of record NC_041352.1, read on the forward strand.
TATTTTCTGTATGAGCGGAAAGCGCCTCTTTACAGTCGCTGCACCCGACCTGTCACGCGCCAATGTGACATCAACATGACGTAGATCTCGCTGCCACGCCAGGATTTTAAGTGCGCGACTAGAGGTCGTGCGCCACTCTATTTTTTTTCAGCGGCACGCGAAAAAGCGGAAACAGGAAGCATGGACGAGTTCGAGGGCAACCGGTTGGACTCTCAGAGTGACTGCAAGTCTCTCTTGTAAACTTACTTGGTTAAGAGGAGCTCTTTTATGGCGAATGAAAGGCTTGATCCGACCAAGTAGGTCATCGAATCGTCAAAAGAAACAAAAGTCTTGCAGATATCCAGGCGTTTCTCATTTTGATTGGGGCGGGGAGACATGTATCAGAGCCACTGACGCATTCAGACAATGGACTGTTTCCCCTGTAATCCTGTGATTTATCGGGCTCAGTGGAAGACACTTGATAACAGATGATAATGATACTTCAACCCTAGGCAGCATGGCTGCCAGGGGCTTTTTCTCACAAGGCCAACAGCTATTTAGTTATTTAATTACTAAAGCAAACGGAAATATTATGTTGTGCAGGTTTTGGGTTTCAAATTTGGCAGTGCCACTGGGAAGATTCAAGGGCTGTCACTTTTTATTTGAAATTTAAACTCCTATAAACGTGACAAAAAATGAAGCTAGTACAAGTTTTCTTTAGTTTTCTTTGCCACCGCAAAATAGAGAACGCTAACAAGCAACGCTCAACAACACCAAACCATTAGAAAAGTGGTGCTTGGAAGCATTTTGGATTTCGTAATGACAAAAAATAACATTTCAATGTCAAGCAGGTCAAATTTGTTTGAACTTGATTAAAAAAACAACAACAAATGACAGCCATAGGTAGTAAAAGTCTTGGTTCAAGGATTGTGTTTCATTCTAATGTAAACCTCTGACATTAAGTAATGTAGGTGATTTGCAGACATATACATGTTCATGGTGTTGTTAACTTTAAATTTACACTGGCTATAATACTTTATGAAAACCTGTGGTCACCAACACATACACTCACCTAAAGGATTATTAGGAACACCTGTTAAATTTCCCATTAATGACATTATCTAATCAACCAATCACATAGCAACTGCTTCAATGCAGGGGTGTGGTCCAGGTCTAGACAATCTCCTGAACTCCAAACTGAATGTCAGAATGGGAAAGAAATGTGATCTAAGCAACTTTGAGCTTTGCGTGGTTGTTGGTGCCAGACGGGCTGGTCTGAGTATTTCACAATCTGCTCAGTTACTGGGATTTTCACACACAACCATTTCTAGGGTTTACAAAGAATGGTCTGAAAAAGTACATCCAGTATGCTGCAGTCCTGGGTGGCGAAAATGCCTTGTTGATGCTAGAGGTCAGAGGAGAACTGATTTAAGCTGATAGAAGATCAACTTTGACTCAAATAATCACTCGTTACAACCGAGGTATGCAGCAAAGCATTTGTGAAGCCACAACACGCACAACCTTGAGGGCTACACCAGCAGAAAACCCCACCGGTTACCACTCATCTCCACTAAAAATAGGAAAATGAGGCTACAATTTGCACGAGCTCACCAAAATTGGACAGATGAAGACTGTAAAAATGTTGCCTGGTCTGATGAGTCTCGATTTCTGTTGAGACATTCAGATGGTAGAGTCAGAATTTGGCGTAAACAGAATGAGAACAAGGATCCGTCATGCCTTGTTACCACTGGACAGGCTGGTGGTGGTGGTGGTGTAATGGTGGGGGGGATACCTTTCACCTTCAGAACTGCCTTAATTCTTTGTGTCATTGATCCAACAAGGTGCCGGAAGCATTCTTTAGAAATGTTGGCCCATATTGATAGGATAGGGTCAAACACAGTATTAGTATGGTGTTCCTAATAATCCTTTAGGTGAGTGTATATGACAAACTGATTTATGCCATTTGTTACAGCCAATCCAATTATGTGTGTGTTCATACAGTACAGGCCAAAAGTTTGGACACACCTTCTCATTCAATGAGTTTCCTTTTTATTTTCATGACTATTTACATTGTAGATTCTTACTGAAGGCATCACAACTGAATGAACACATATGGAATTATGTACTTAACAAAAAAGTGTGAAATATGTCTTATATTTATATATTTTAGATTCTTCAAAGTAGCCACCCTTTGCTTATTTATTAATAAGGGAAAATTCCACTAATTAACCCTGACAAAGCACATCTGTGAAGGTAAAACCATTTCAGGTGACTACCTCATGAAGCTCATTGAGAGAACACCAAGGGTTTGCAGAGTTATCAAAAAAAGCAAAGGGTGGCTACTTTGAATAATCTAAAATATAAGACATGTTTTCAGTTATTTCACACTTTTTTGTTAAGTACATAATTCCATATGTGTTCATTCATAGTTTTGATGCCTTCAGTGAGAATCTACAATGTAAATAGTCCTGAAAATAAAGAAACACATTGAATGAGAAGGTGTGTCCAAACTTTTGGCCTGTACTGTATGTTTTTGTACACTGGGTAGGGCTGGGCGATATGGACAAAATCAAATATCACGGTATTTTTGACCAAATACCTCAATATCAATACCGCAACGAAATTGTTGTGTTGACTATTGGTGCTTTAACAAAATATTTACACAATGAGATTTTTGATAAATAATAATCAGTAATGTGGATATAATGACTAAGCAAATAATAGAACAGTTACAACAGTCTGGTAAGTTCAGAAAATGACATCACTTTACTGTAATGCAGCCTTTAAAACCAGGAAAAGACAACACTTATGCCATATTACGATATCCAAAATCTAAGACTATATCTAGTCTCATATCACGATATCGATATAATATCGATATATTGCCCAGCTCTAACACTGGGTGGTGCGTTGGCAGAAATAAAGGTGAGCTCTCCAATTCAGGTGCGGGTGATTGGCACTGGATGACATGGTTTGTGACCGTATCACAGAAAGTATCGTGTTAGGTAGAATGTACTGTGTTGTTTGTTTTTGTATGAATAAAAAGTTAAATCACAAGCAAAAGAGCGTGGTTATTACTGAGTGCACGCGTCTAACTAAGATGGATCGAGGTAGCACGTCACGAGGGGGATCAGATATTTTGCCGCTGGATCGGAGCTGGAATCCAGCAGATGAAGCTGGAATAAACTTCAGCCACGATTAAGTGAGCGGCTGTCAGGTTGGACAGTAACACACTGGGAGTGGGACCGGCCATCGTGTTGTAGCCACCTGTTTCTTATTCGGTTCACAAAGGATGAAGATGAACTGCAAAGTAAATCGGTGGGCGCCGAGTCTGTGCCGATAAACAATGACACTGACTAAAAGCAGCATAAGACTAAAAACATTATAACGCAGGTTAATAATGAGGTATGTGTTGCGGAAACACGTGACATCATGACTTCGCGTAGACATACATGTACACGCGGATAGCTCAAAATGCAACGTGCTGTAAACGGTAGACATACACGCGGCGTAGACATACACGCGGATAGCTCTAAATGCGTACAGATAACACGCCACTTGGCTTTAGAAAGTGGCGTGTCTGAGCCCGCCCACCATTTTTGGATCCTACGCTATCGGTTGCCAGGGGCAACAGTGTAAGAGCGACACAGAGACGAAGCATGAGAGACGGCTCGAGGAATTAGCATCACGGCGAACAGTTGGGTTTAGGAAACGTGACACGTGGGTTGGGTTTAGGAAAAGAAGAAAGCGACGGTTGAGTTTAGGAAACAGGACACAATGGAAACATGACACGCGGGACACGACCCCCAGTCCCCTGGGTGAAAGACCTGCGTTTTACCCATCCACCAACCTCCCTACACGGATTTCACCCTTTCATACTACTCGCTACGGCGGAAATTCACACGCAATCGCAAGGTAATGTAAGTAAATGGAGGCCAAACGGCGTTGATAAACACGCTAAAAAGTGAGTATGCGTTTTGATAACACGCCCAAAATGACATACAGTACAGGCCAAAAGTTTGGACACACCTTCTTATTCAATGTGTTTCTTTATTTTCATGACTATTTACATTGTAGATTCTCACTGAAGGCATCAAAACTATGAATGAACACATATGGAATTATGTACTTAACAAAAAAGTGTGAAATAACTGAAAACATGTCTTATATTTTAGATTCTTCAAAGTTTTATTTATTTATTTGACATAGGGACATTGCACAACAAATGTGTTGCACAGACCACAATTTTCATCTGTAGTCCCTGGGTAGTAGCCACCCTTTGCTTTTTTTGATAACTCTGCAAACCCTTGGTGTTCTCTCAATGAGCTTCATGAGGTAGTCACCTGAAATGGTTTTCACTTCACAGGTGTGCTTTGTCAGGGTTAATTAGTGGAATTTCTTTCCCTTATTAATAAAAAAGCACAGGGTGGCTACTTTGAAGAATCTAAAATATAAGACATGTTTTCAGTTATTTCACACTTTTTTGTTAAAGGTCCCATGACATGGTGCTCTTTGGATGCTTTTATATAGACCTTAGTGGTCCCCTAATACTGTATCTGAAGTCTCTTTTATATAGACCTTAGTGGTCCCCTAATACTTTATCTGAAGTCTCTTTTATATAGACCTTAGTGGTCCCCTAATACTGTATCTGAAGTCTCTTTTAAATAGACCTTAGTGGTCCCCTAATACTGTATCTGAAGTCTCTTTTATATAGACCTTAGTGGTCCCCTAATACTGTATCTGAAGTCTCTTTTATATAGACCTTAGTGGTCCCCTAATACTGTATCTGAAGTCTCTTTTATATAGACCTTAGTGGTCCCCTAATACTGTATCTGAAGTCTCTTTTATATAGACCTTAGTGGTCCCCTAATACTGTATCTGAAGTCTCTTTTATATAGACCTTAGTGGTCCCCTAATACTGTATCTGAAGTCTCTTTCCCGAAATTCAGCCTTGGTGCAGAATTACAGTCACTAGAGCCAGTCCCACAATGAGCTTTCCTTAGGATGTGCCATTTCTGTGTCTGAAGCTATTGAGGAGGAGAGTGGGAGGGGCAAGGTGGAGGGTGGGGGTGTGGCCTTGACCAACTGCCACTTTGCTCGTTTGAAAGCCATGATGTCTCTCTCCCATGGGTGGGCCAAATTCTCTGATGGGGCGAAGCAGAGAAAGGGGAGGTAACCTTGCTTGTTATGACCTCATAACAAGCAGATTCCAGATCGGCCCAGCTGAGCTTTCATTTCTCAAAGGCAGAGCAGGATACCCAGGGCTCGGTCTACACCTATCACCATTTCTAGCCACTGGGGGACCATAGGCAGGCTGGGGGAACTCATATTAATGTTAAAAAACCTCATAAAGTGAAATTTTCATGCCATGGGACCTTTAAGTACATCATTCCACATGTGTTCATTCATAGTTTTGATGCCTTCAGTGAGAATCTACAATGTAAATAGTCATGAAAATAAAAAGGAAACGCATTGAATGAGAAGGTGTGTCCAAACTTTTGGCCTGTACTGTACAAATTGGCGTGACATACATAAGCCACTTCATCAAATCAATTAGCAAACCATTAAGTTGTGGAAGCAAAATGTACCTGAGGAGTGGTTGATCTTCTATCTCATGTAAGCACATTCAAAAGGAGGCAGGGACAACTGCCCTCCAAGCCTGTGCTGCTGCTTTGCAGAAAAAACACATATTGGAGGAGCAGGAAGAGCAGCTACGGAAGAAAAAGGAAAAACTGGAACTCAATACTGAAATCGCAGTTTCCACCACTAAATTAGCGGTATTAAAGAGCATTGAGTGCAGTAACAAATGGAATGGAATCATACAGAAGGAGAGGTACAAGGCCTAAGGTAACACCAAACCACCTCTTTCTGGATGCAAAGGAGATAATCCCTCATCAGAGACTGCAAGGAGAAACATTGACTTTACTTTTAAGCAAGATAATGGCCAAGCTTTTTCAAATCAAAGTCATAAGGCAACTGAAAGAGTAAATAAGGTAAAAGCCACAATATCTTAGTCACATGAAGAAACAACTCAAAAGTTGGATTCTGGTCTGTTCATACCATCTAATCAGAAACAGGATGATCATTTCTATAGTCTTGTCCTGTGTAGACACAATCAGATAACAGGGCTCATGGTACCACAACAATGTTCTAATTCCCTTCCAAAAAGAGAAATATCATATCATATATAGAGCTTTCATAAGAGCATTTCAACACTGTGTGGGAGAAAAAATGAACAATATGGGGGATTGTTGAGTGTACTTCCCACAGCGGTACACAAGAGGGCAGCCAAAATAACTTGTACATAGTTGCCAACATATGGCTCCTGACAGAGGCTACACAAGAGCAATGGAGCTACTGCAAGAACATTTGGGGACTGAATTCAAGAGCACAGCTGCTTATGTGAAAAAGGTGCTTGGATGGACTGCGATGAAGATGTTAAAGGCCTGCAAGCTTATTCACTCTCTTTGTGAGTGCTCCAATGGCTCCACAAATCACTCAATTCTAGCAACATACCACAACTATAGTCTGTTTTTACAAGATTTTTTAAATCAACTATCAGCTGACTTGACCACCTACAGTCAAAGCTTTACTATACCTTTTCTCTATAAGCTATGTCTCTTTAATTTTAATTATGATTTGCATGTATATCCCTCTTCTTCCTGCTTCAAAAACCTGTACTGTAAAATGTATCAACATGTAATGTATTCATGCACTTTGAGCAGTCTAGTTTTTTTTATCATACACTTTGTCTCATCTCTGCGCAGGTTACAGTAAATATAGCTCTTCGCAGCTCTAGTCTCAATTTTTCACGAAGATCTGATTGCTCATTACTGCCAAGCTAATGAGTTTTTAAACGTTCCTTTTCTATGTCTATTTTTAAATTCTCCAATCCAACATAAAACCCTTCTAGACCCCAGAACAACATTTTCCAACATATTGTATGCAATTATGCTGTCTACTCGATCACAATCTGTTTCTGTTATCATTATTATTGTTATAAACCATAATGCTGTCATCTATCCACCGCTTGTACGGGAATGCACTCTCTCTTTTTTATAGCCTATGAGCAGCAACCTTTCAGCAACTCAAAAAGTTCCTCCTTCTCCAGCTTCCAGCAGCTGCGTCTCCCTCCCTGCACCGTGGTAAGTTTCCACAGACTCGTGTGCTCAGCTGCAGGCAGCCGTCTCACTGTTTCTAGCTTTTGTCGGGCTATGTCCGTGTTTTTTCCGTTTACTCACTGCTAGACCACTAAATATAAAAGTTTTTTATTAACTGTAACCCTTTCTTCCTTTATTCTTCGCTGTTTCTTGTCGGACTCCTCATCCATCCATCGGGTGTGGGGCTCCCTATTAGTTATTTTCCCCCCTATTGGGGACATCGTTATTATTCCTGTCATACTGATGTCATCCCTGTCTTCACGCTTCGTCTGTGTGCTGCCCCTAACTGCATAAACCAGTCCAGCACTTGCGTTTTCCTCTGCTCGTTCTTCCTTCTCTTTTATTACTTTTGTCTCTGATTTTGTAGTGCTTTATATTAGATTTCGCCTCTTCACAGCGTGCAATATTGAAGGTGTCCACCTTTGGCCACTGTTGGCTGCCTGATATCCTCTCATGCCATTCTTTCATGTGGCGTTGAATTTGCTTTTTGTGAGTTGGGTGGCGTTTTTTTATTAACTCCACTAGGGTTGTTGGATGCTGTTCAACTCCAATATGTGTGATAATATATGGGTGCTTTTATTTCCAGTTTGAGCTTTTCCTGCCCTTTTTTAATTTTCAAAATACCAGGTTTTAGCTTTTTTTCTGTATCCTGATTATACTGATCCCTTTATCCTTTTCTTTTATATTTGAACTAATGCTGCCCTTTCTTACTGGTCTTTTCTTCTCCACTATTCCTGGACTGACAGTGATACACAACCACGAACCTTAGAGCTTTTTTGTTTCGCTCTACTACAGAGTTCCAAAATTCCAAAATTGGGATAAATGGACAGATGCTACGGCTCCAATACTTGCTTCTTAAGGCCGGAACACATCAGACTGATTATCGGCCGTGGGACACTCTGGCGAGGTCAGTGACTCGAGTCTGTTCGGTGTGTGCCGTGCCGTCATCAGTCTGAGGGGCTGTCGGCGTTCATTTTGGCCGAAGTGACATGTTCAGTCGGCGGCAGGGAAGTCGAGACTCACCCGGAAATGACGAGCGGAATGAGGTGACTACAGTCTCTCAAAATCTGATGAAAATCTTTTAAACTGACCTTTGTTGAGCGGAAATGAAGACAGATTCAGCAACTGCACGGCCTATTTCTCTCTTAAAATGTTTTTAGAAACATGTTTCAGTGAACTATTTTAGTACAATATGAGATTGTATTCTGAAAACAAACCCATGTGACGCGTTCATCCAATCAGCTGCCGGTTTTCATTTCTTGGGCGACATAACAGATTAGCGCCGCCTGCTGTTATAGAGACGTATTACGTCTCGTCTCCTCCCGTCTTTTTGGTCTGTTCAGTGGCAGTTTTTTGGACCTTGGGGACGTGACTGATCATATCGACGGGGTTTTCTGTCAACGGTCACCCGTCGGCTATATGTGTCTACACCATTAAAGAATATCTGATATCCTAGCAACAGTTTTGTGTGTATTTCTACAACCACAATTAGCTTTCTATTTGTTTTTGTTTTTAATCCGGAAACCTGGTGATTTACAAAATCCTTGCCACTGCTCAATTTTTCCTTTTTTATTGAATCTTTCAAAATAGAATTTCATTCAGGAACACTTTGTCAAAATAGATTAATTCATCTGCAGTTTGTATTTGGCGGTATAGCGCTGTTCTGGGGCCTCCCCGCACTTCCACGTGCATACTGTACGTGGAAAGCAAGAGGCAGGTAGAGCACACCTCCCTGCCCTTCCATGTGCAGGTATGGAAAGCCTTAAGCAAGGAGAGCAGCAGTAGCAGGAACCATGTTGCAATAAGAGAAGTGGATATATCATTCATTTCAATGAGAGTTGCTTAAAGCCCATGATGCAGTCATGGAGCTCTAAAATACCCGGATCTTCTGCATTGACTGGCCCATAACATCACGATGGACATGCGCTCAAATTGTTTGAGTTGTTGTAGCCATACCGCTCATTCATGAGCTTTTAACGATTTTAACGATAATATTTGTAGGATGTATAACTGTAAGTATCTTCATGTCTGTAGCTACTGTGCCCACCCCCAAGTCGGTGTGTCCGAGGAAGAATTCATAAAAGCAGAGCGAAATAAATAAAACCGCCAACTCCCGTCAACGTCCCTAGGCTGGGACGGGCGTTGAGAAAGCATCCAATCCGCTGTTTCGTGGATTATTTATTGAATGGTCGTTCAAGGTTTCTTTGCTGGTCTGTTGCATTTGCCTGCTGTGTCATTCAGTTGTAAAAAACGTATTGTCAAAGGAGCCAGAAATGGTGGATGCCTGGTTAGAGTAGCAGGTTAAAAAAGGTTTTATGATAGGACAGTCCGATTAGTCTCCTTTCCCAATTTTTAGGATAAATCCCATAGGGATCGCCATTCGAAAATATTCAGGTAAAAAACATATGATCGACCTTTCCACTCCACGCAAAGATTCAGCTGTTAGCGTCAATAGCCTCATTCCTTTAGCCCCTTTCTCCCTGTTTTATAGCACCGTCGATGACGCTATCAAGTTAATTAAAAGGGCAGGACGAGGAGCTTGGCTTGTAAAGGCGGATATTTCAGATGCCTTTAAAGTGATGCCATTGCATCTTTCTCAGTGGCATCTGTTCGGCGTTCAGTGGAGAAGCAAAATGTATTTCTCGGTTAGACTCAGTTTTGGCTGTTGTAGTAGTCCAAAAATATTTGATACCTTGTCCGAAGCCTTGTGTTGGATTCTTCTTAATAACGACAAGTTACTGTTTGTTCTTCATCTATTAGATGATTTTCTCCTGGTAGATTGTTATATCTCTGCACTTAAACACACCTTTTTGGATTTGGGTGTTCCTCTCTCAGAGAAGAAGACCGTTGTCCCGTAAAAGTTATAGAGTTCTTGGGCATCACTCTCGATTCCAACCGTATGCAAGCCTCACTGCCCATTGAGAAATTATCCCGCATAAGACAGGTTATGCAAGTTGCTCAAAGATCACGGTCCTTCTCCAAAAGGGAATTGGGAATGGTTTGCAAGAGTTTGGCTGAAAGAATTACTCACTTTACCTGCCAGTGAATTCTCAACAGCCCTACTAGAGTTATATCCTGTTGTTGTAGCCTGCATTCTCTGGGGTAAACATTGGGCTAGAAAACAAATTGTTTTTCTGCGACAACAAGGCAACTGTTAACATCATTAACAAGAGGTGCTCATCTGTTCCATCCATTAATAGATTCATGAGATGTCTTACATGGCTGTCAATTTTGGGCAATTATCTTCGCGCAGCTAATATCCCTGGTTTGAATAATCAAGTAGCCGATTCTCTGTCTCAATTTAATTTCCAGAAATTCCATCTCCTGTGTCCAGAAGCAGCCCAATCAAGCCTGGAATGCCCCCCTTTAAGCCAAACCATTCTAGATTAAATGATGCACTCCAATCTTATGTGCGTGCTGCTGCACAGTACATGCGTAGGGGTCTAGCAAAATCTACATTAAAAAACGTATGACTCAGCTTGGTCTTATTTCACCACATTTTGTGCTAATTTATCTGTAGCCTCTGTGCCTGTTAATATATCATGTATTAGTGCTTTTATAGTCCACTGCTTTGAGACTCAAAAAATGCAGCCTTCTTCCATCAAAAGTAAGGTCGCTGGCATCCAATTCCATCCCGGCTGCCTGTATCTATCCGCTACCAGTATTCTGGAAAACCCATCCATACGCCTCTTGCTGAACGGCCTCAAAAGGGAGTCACCTCGAGGCAATGATAAACGTCTCCCTTTCACATTACCTTTAGTTAAAAAAATGATATCACGATTGAGGAAAGGGTGTTTTGGGCCTTACACAGATCAAATGTCATTCTCACATCTTTCTTTGGTTTTCTAAGGGGTGGCGAAATATATTCATGCATGTGTTCCTTTGACAACTGCCATACCAGGCAGTGATGCAGCCGGTATCGATGGTGCACCGGTAGAAGTTGCGGGGTGGGTGGGTAGGTAGGTAGGTAGGTAGGTAGGCAGGTAGGTAGGTGACTTTATTAATCCCCAGCGGGGAAATTAAGGTGTTTTTGCAGCCAGGTACCTTAGAAACAGTCACAACACAATACAATACTATAACTATATGCTAGAGCCTATGTTAAACCTCTACCTGCTAAGAAAGAAGAGCCGCAGTCTACTCACGATAGCATTTAGCTAAAAGCTAAGCTCACACTACACGACTTTCAAAGTCGTCAGATCACTGTACTGTTAATACTACACAAGTTGCTGTCTTGTAATTGTGAGTCTTGAAGTCTTTAATGACTGATTGGCAACAGGGAGTCACACACTACGATATCTTTCACCAGGAAGAATTCCCAATGTATATCTGGCCTAGAGATGCACCGGTGACCGTAATTGGCTGGTTTTCACGTGCTCGGTCATGACCGGTGACCGGCAGGTCAGTCTGACGTTTGCCGATTTCATGACGGTCAATGCTGCAATTAACTGACAACATAAGTTATTAGTTTCTAACATTGCACTTTAGATTATAGTGATCCATTGTCTGTTAAAAAAAATTTCTATGTTCTGTGTAAAATGTTCTATTAAAGAAAAGATAGAAAGTAAATATTTGCATGTGCTGAAAAATGAAATCGGAATCGGCTAAAATCGGTATTGGCTGGCCTAACTCAAAGAAAATCGGAATTGGCCTAGAAAGTTGTAATTGGTGCATCTCTTGTCTGGCCTCAAAATTATGTTTTCACATGGGACATGAGGTAATACCATGCGCGAGACAGAATTTCCAAGTGCTTTAAGTTGTTTGTGTGCTGATTTGTAGTGATAAAACTACAAAAAAAACAAAAGAATATTGGTAAAAGAAAGGGGTTATAGTCCTGCTTGTTGATGTTGGTGTTGGCACACATGTTCACAAAATAGCCTCACGCTTCCACACGTCTATGCTATTTATAGTAGTTTTATATATAGTTTTTGCCTGAATTTAAAGTATATCTGTGGTAGAATTTCCAGCCTAAGAACTAATACTCATGCAACACAAAAGTCCATGTGTGGTTTAGCTGCTGACATTTTACGAAATTTCCTTTTACTCACCCCAAACAATCAAACACACAGATAGAGCCAGCTGTCTGGGGCAGACTGAGGGGCTGGGGCCGGTGGTTGTGTTGGTGCCGGGCGCCCCAGTGGGTTTGTTTGTGGTTTGTTTGCCGGGGTGGTGGGGGGAAAGAGGTTTACACACAGCGCTCTCTCTGGCACCAGCCTGTCCCGAAGGAGAAAAAACAGCCTCTGTTCCTAGACGGATGCTGCCGCTTTGGGAATGCATGAGAGGAATACAGTAGGCGTTTATGAGATTGGACAGTTGGTTAGAGTACATGTTCAGTGATTGGATCATAAACACCCCATCATCCATGTGATGCCTTTAAGTGACCCCAGATAATTTTTCAACACAATCTATGTTAAGTGTGATTAAATGAGAATACTGGTGTGTTAAAAAATACACTCATTTATGTTAGAATATGGACTAGAGTGACCAGAGGAGAATGGGTGAAATTTGAGAGTTGGCGTGGCCACCAGTACAATACAGTGTCAACTAACAGTAAAACAATTGAAAGTCAAAACGCAACACTAAAAACTCATACATTTACATACAGTTACATTTGAAAACTCTACGGGCCAGTCTAGCAGAGTCAGCAGGATACTTTATGTAGGCTTCAGACATTACAGTGCCTGTCTGTGGGCAACACCAAAATATTGTTCCATAATGATTATTATCTAATGTTTTATTAGGCTAACTAACTAATTTAACTAATTCAAACTTGGGTTTAGTCTAATTTTCGGGACAAACAGGACACAGTCGTGTCAATCAGTCTACAGACTTTTTTATTTCTTACCATGGAGCAAACATGAAAACTATTTTTGGTTTAGTTAACTTCTGCTGTCTATACATCAGCCTGGCTCTGCTGACAGACAACAGAGATGTTTACGTGGTTAGTTGGATTGGATAATAACATCAAATACATTGTACATATAAAGAATACAGTGTCCTTCATACTTTATCAAGGCTAAGCTGTTACAAGCTTATCATTTTCAGTCGATTTGTGCCAGTTTCCTTTGGCATATCTGGTTTTTCGACTTTTCGGGGGGGTCATCTTGCAAATTTTGAAATTATTCCAGGCACATGACTTTTATAAATATAAATAGACTATACACACACACAGATCCCACTATACACACACACAGATCCCCGACTTTACACACAACAAACAGCACTCCGGCTGAGAATAACTTTTGGGGTGATGTATACGTAACAATAATTTAAAAAAATAAAAGAATGAAGCATTCTGATTTGAGCGTTGATTACCATGGCAAAAATCAAAGCTTGTAGACTTTGAAGTATTCAGGTCAACCTTAAGTCGGCCTCCACCATGATTTATTATTCTGTTTCCTAACAGAACCAGACAGGGCTCCACAAAATGGGCTTCCTGGTAATTGTCTTCTGACATAGTGAGGCCAAGAGTCAGCATCAAAATATAAATACGCTGTAATAATGGCTTTCAAAACACACAACAAATTACAAAATCAACTTCAGAATGAGAGACCATATAGACTGTAGCTGAGATGGCAGCAGAAGGAGAGAGGGAAAGAAAGAAAGAGAGAGAGAGAGAACAAAGTGAATTCAAGTGAGAGTGAGAACTAGAGACAGACATACAACACAAGACATTTTTTTGTGTGGTGGACAGAGAGGCAGCTTGTATGGGCAAATGAGCAAAGCGGTAAACATTAATTTTATTCCAAGGAGCCAAGATTCAGTTTTTTCCTTCTCTTCTCTCCATTCCAGCCTCAGGGAAAGCAGGAGCCATCTCTATTTTAAAGTGTAAACTTTAAGAAAGACTCTATTATCCCCTTTTGACCTGAATGTTGCCTGTCCAGTCTGCTCTGCAGTCACAAATCAATCTACAGAGGAACCCACGTGTATTAAATTTTCATTTTTTGTCAAAGCAAGCATTCAGTTTATTGAAGAACTGGAACTATGACTTACAGGTATTAACAAAGTCTTAAAGTGCTCATATTATGCTGATTTTCAGGTTCATAATTGTATTTAGAGGTTATACCAGAATAGGTTTACATGCTTTAATTTTCAGAAAACACCATATTGTTGTACTGCATGTTGCTGCAGCTCCTCTTTTCACCCTGTGTGTTGAGCTCTCTGTTTTAGCTACAGAGTGAGGCATCTCACTTCTGTTCCATCTTTGTTGGGAGTCACACATGCTCTGTACCTAGGTAAGGACTACTAGCCAGTCAGAAGCAGAGTATGAGGGCGTGCCCTGACAGTACCTAGGTAAGGACTACTAGCCAGTCAGAAGCAGAGTATGAGGGTGTGCCCTGACAGTACCTAGGTAAGGACTACTAGCCATTCAGAAGCAGAGTATGAGGGCGTGCCCTGACAGTACCTAGGTAAGGACTACTAGCCAGTCAGAAGCAGAGTATGAGGGCGTGCCCTGACAGTACCTAGGTAAGGACTACTAGCCAGTCAGAAGCAGAGTATGAGGGCGTGCCCTGACAGTACCTAGGTAAGGACTACTAGCCAGTCAGAAGCAGAGTATGAGGGCGTGCCCTGACAGTACCTAGGTAAGGACTACTAGCCAGTCAGAAGCAGAGTATGAGGGCGTGCCCTGACAGTACCTAGGTAAGGACTATTAGCCAGTCAGAAGCAGAGTATGAGGGCGTTCCACGGTAGCAGCTAGGCGAGCATTATAACGTGTGTTACAAAGTGACCCACGTTTGTCTCTGAAGTAAAGGCTGGACTACAATAGAGCTGTTTGGAGCAGTTGGTGAACAGTGGTTTCTGTTGGAGATGGTAAGTCCCTTTGGGGGGGGGACTTTGGGCTTTTTCACTTTGGAAACCTATAATGTGCACAAAAAAGATATATAACACAATAAAGGATAGGGAAAAAGCCAAAAAGCATAATATGAGCACTTTAAAAGAGAAATATCATGGGGTGACCTCTAGCTCACCCAGTTAGAGCGTGTACCCTATGTAGTCTGAGTCCTTTACAGCGGCCCGGGTTTGAATCCAACCTGCGTGCCTTTTCTCCATGTCATCCCCCATCTCTCTCCCACCTTCCCTGTCTGTTCATTGTCACTATCAAAAAATAAAGGGAAAAGCCCCAAAAAATAACCTTAAAAAAAAAAAAAAGAGAGAAATATCACATGTGAAAATTTGTCAGAGAGCAGCTTAAATCTTATTTTTTCAGTAACCTGTCGTGTTTCCAAAAGCTCCATCCGTGGCCCCCTTTTGTTCTCTGTTTACATTCTTCCACCAGGAGACACATCATTCATGCTGTCAACACCAACATCTACGTTCAGTTATAAAAAAACACACCTTAAGTTATTACAAAACGCAGCTGTTCTATTTGTTTATTTCACTCTTTTGATCTACTTTTTATTGTTGAGGTTTTTTTTTTCATTTTCTGCCTGATTTATTTAACTGAATGACTGAATAATTGTGCTGAAGTGTTTTATTCTTCATTTTTACCCGTAAGGCCCTTTGCAATTCTGTTTTCAAAGGTGCTTTGTAAAGTTGGTCATTATTAGATCATACAACATGTTCCAAAACACTTCTCTCCAGATTGTGAACATTATTTCCAGCATTATTCCCATGTGCACCGTAGTTCAATTTACAAGTTACGAGCTACAGTTTGGAAAAGAGGGATCAAAGTTGTAACTTGGGGAGGGGCGTGGACGCTGAAAAAAAAAAAGCAATCACAGAATCATCGTTGGTCATCATGGTGCACGTACTATAGTAAACATGTCCATCACATCACACTGCTGATCCCTGCATTTTACACACTGCAACAGCTCTGGCGCGCATGGCTTTAACATAACGCTCACAGTCAACAAAATTACTAAGATGTCAATTCATATTTCGTGGCAGAGGGTTTTCTTAATGGGGGTATTTGAGATAAATTGCCTGGGTAAAATATACTTTATTTTAAAATGCTTCTTTTAACACTGACTGTATTTCAGCCTTGTAGCTGACATTGCTCAAGCATTTCCACATGGGGAAATATGATCAACATGTATTCATTCAAAGGTGCTGTATTTTTACATTTTACAAATAATCCAATAATGGGAGTAATCTTTACATGGTAAAAGAGTATGTTTTTGTCATGTATTGCCAAATAAATGCTTTCCCTTACATCTCCTTTTTTATCTTAAAAAGGTTTTGCTTACCTACTGCGAGTCTTGTTTTCTCCATTTAAGCTGTTTTACAAGGCTGTGCTGTGCCATTCTGTTTCAGGAGGGAAATCTTTTAATTCAGGACCACAAATTTAGTGTTTACACAGCGTAGCGGATGATTAGACATGATGCTTATGTGAGCCAACCTTTTTTCCCTTTTGGATTGGGCAATGGATTTGCTAATGTGTTTTTTTATTTGTGTGTCTGGGCATTAATGGCTCAAGTCCAATCCAGAGGTTAAAGCAGCCCCCCATCCCCCTCCACCCTGCTGTTATGGTCTTGTTTACTGTCAGTTCAAATTACATTTGTTGTGCCGCTGGTTTCGAAGAGTTTTTCCTGTCATGGGTGTTTGTGTCCTAGAGGTAAAATGGGTTCATGTTTTTTTTTTTTTTACTTTTTAAAAGTTTTTCATCTGACAAAATCATGGGGAAATAAGTTGAGAGAGAACGAAGGAGAGAGAGAGAGAGAGAGTGATGACAAATGGCTTATGTGGAGAGAAGAGGGCAGGAAACGCTGCTTCCTTTCTCCGTCCATCATAATCACCCAGGGGCCACGGCTCTGGAAGCAGCCTCAGTATTTTTAGGTCTAACGGAGAGGGAAATGCCACCTGGGGGTCCTCAGGGGTCACTTAGGGAGCAGGGAGGGAGCAGTCCAGCGTTTCCTGACCTATCTAGGGCCACACTGATACTCAATGGTGTTTTAACATAGACTTCGGAAATGGACCAACAGATCCTGTTGCTCTGGACGGAGACCAGTGAAGGATATTAGAAGAACTTTTCCGGTGATGGCTGAGCGTTACTGAGCAGCCTCCGACTGAGCTGACGACGTAGATGTGACGTGAGCAACCTGTCTGAAAGCTGGAAGTCTTCTTCTGGAAGTCTTCTTCTTCTATCAGAAGACTTCCAGCTTTCAGAAGGCTTCCTGTCTGAAAGCTGGAAGTCTTCTGATAGCTGTGCCAAGAGAAATCTCAATCATTCCCAATCTTGCAGAGACAGAGAGCGTAGGTATATGTAAGGAGATAACGTTGGCACAGGCTAATTATTGCTAACTAAAATGCTAGTTAACATTAGTAATTAAACCTAAACAGCTAATGTAAGTCCAAACTGCCTGCGAGCTTCTCCTGTACTATACGGTAATTCCTCTACTGTGCAACAGTAAGTCGTGTGGTTATGACCCAATCGTTAGCCTATTTTTATAAAAACGTCTGTTACGGAGCCATAATGTGAGATACAAAGTAATGGAGCCTTTTATACATTTCTTTAGAAATAAACAATGGACAAATAAACTCTTTAAACGCTTGATGTAATGTCATTCGCTGTCAAAGTGACGTCAAAATGAATGGCAGTCCACGTGTGGCAGAATACATTTTCGTTTCGGTGTGCGCAATTCACCAGTGGGGGTCAGATCAGGGGAAAAGGTGGTTATGAGGAATATTAGAGGAACTTTGAAAGGCTCTTGTGACTGCTTTTTCTAATGTAAAGGCAATGCCAGCTTCCCAGCAGTACTTGTCAAGGCTGTGCAGGATCTGCTGTCCCAAGGTAAGGCAACGCAATGAGGACCCATTTATTATTAACTGATAGTGTATTTATTAATGCAAAAATAGATTAGTGGTTTAAAATTTGGTATGAAGAATAATTTTGAAAGGTAGATTGGATCAAGCCAAAAATGACCTGGGTACTTCTGTAAAGAGATATATACATAAATAAATGTACTCACTCTAATGAAGCACCATGATAAGTAAATAATCTTACAGTTACTGTAATGATTCCCTTTGATTTTAGAGACATGTCGGAAGTGAAAACCCAGGCTTTAAAGTGACCTTGGTAAGACAAGACCTCCCCCTCTGCCACTTTTTCTTTGCCTTTTGGGACACCCATATGCATGCAATCAAACTTTAACTACACACACACAAACCCACAGTCCATCAATGTGATATACAAACTGTTGGAAGAGTAGCTAATCTTTAATCCAGATATTGAAAATTAAAGGAAGACTCCTTTTCCGGCTGGCTCTTTCTTTCCTTTTTCTTCCCTCTCCAAATGGAGAATCCCTCTCCCAGATCCTTTGGTTAGGAAAATGTTTAGCGGTCGAACTTTGCTTCCTGTAATTACCCCGTTATTCACATGCCACTGGTGGAGAGAGACTGTAGGGCAGAGGGCGCCTGGGCTATACCCAGAGTACAGCAGGGAATTTAGCACAGATTGTCAGCCATGCAAACCACGAATTCCCAAGCACGCTGCAGCACACACGCACATGCAGTGCCTGATCAAAGCTGAAAATGTCACAGCGCTTTATGCTTGTTGAATGCTGGATTCAAATGATTAAGAAATTTATGTGAGTCCAGCTGCAAAATGAATACATACACACATACACACACGTAGAGTGGGCAATCAGACAGAGAGTGAGCCAAAGCAGCGAGGCAGCCACTCTATTGAGTTAGAGCAGCATCAGGCCCGTCTCTTGCCTTAAGCCTACTACACACCGAGCCGATAATCGGCCGTCGGACAGTCTGGCGAGGTCGGTGACTTGATTCAGTTTGGTGTTCTGTGCCGTCGTCCGTCCGATGGTCCGTCGGCCTTCATTTTGGCCAATTTGACATGTATAATCGGCGGGGCGGGGACTGCCGGCAGTCGGATTCAAATGACCCATCTGATTGGTGGAGATCTAACCCGGAAATTGGAGCGGAATGAGCTGACTACAGTCTCTCAAAATCTGACGAAAATCTTTTAAACTGACCTTTGTAGATCTGAAATGAAGACAGATTCAGCAACTGCACGGCCTATTTCTCACTTAAAATGTTTTCAGAAACATGTTTTGGTGAACTATTTTAGTACAATATAAGATTGTATTCTGAACAAGTCGCCATGACGGTCTGTCTTTGAATTTCCCTGAGAAAACAGACCCACGTGACGCGTTCATCCAATCAGCTGCCGGTTTTCATTTTTTGGGCGACAATACAGATTAGCGCCGCCTGCTGTTATGGAGACATATTACGTCTCGTCTCTTCGGTGTGTTCTGAGGCACTTTTTGGACCAACTCAGGGAGACTGATCAGTCCCACTGGCTTTTCTGCCGAGGGTCGGCCGTCTGGTCAGTGTGTCTGGGCCTTTACTCTGTCTCCTCTATCTGACAATACAAAGGGGCTGTGACCTCCGCTGCCCAATAGCAGTGGCTGATCATAACCTAATTGAATGGATGTAACTTGCTTTCCAGCTCATAGAATCGAATTTGCCTGGAGCCAGCAACACAGAGACAATTGTCAATATGATCTGGTCTTTTTGCTCTGTCTCTCTCTTGTTTTGTGGATTTCCAAAGGAAGGATGTGGGAGCAGGATGATAGGCTGAACTGTGCAGGAATGTACAGCACTCAGCCGGATGGGACGATAGACAGCAGGTCTGAGATGTGTAGAGGCAATTGAGTTTAAATTGAATTCAGATTTCTAAGAGCCTATGGGACCTTTTTTTCAACACATTCTTTGCTGGACCTTTCATACTGAAGACATGCACACTCAGGTATTCTTGAAATAACTGTGTGTGTTCTCCAGGTATGTAAGTGGTAACTTTTAAGTAAACCTTGTCACATGTATTGGTCACTGGTCAAACGTGCACTGTAGAAAAAAAGTTGCTGACAGTTAAAATTGCATTGTGTTGCAAAAGGGCTGTGTGCAGTCATACAGGAACTGGTTCAAGGAAATGTCTCTGATACATAAGAGGTTAAGCTTAAGCCTTTAACTATAGTTTAAGCCTTTTATGGCACAAACAGGAAAGACAGTTGAAGTTAAGAGAATAGGAGAGGAAGTTGCACCACACAGAGGCCCCGACCTTGGTGTGTGTTTGTGAAAGGTAACAGTCCCCCCCCTCCCTGTGAGGAGAGAATAAAAACACAGGGAAATCTTAGATCGACGCTCACTCGGAAAGAGACTGTGGTGGACCGAGCTTCGACTTCATGTCTGTTGCTAGAGAAACTTAGACTCTGTTTGTGAACCCACAATTGTGTTGTAACTTTTATGCTGGACTCAGTAAACCTTACTTAACTGAACTCTTCGTCTCAGATTGATCCTTCTGTTTTGGGTAAACTTAAGTCCAAAAGAAGGCGCGGGAATTAGTAAATTGGAGTCGGATTTGACAGGCCTTTCGGCCTCATTTGGACAAATTTCCACTATAGCACCAAGACTTAAAATATGGTTTGAGTTCCTATCCATGAGATATCATAGCCACTAAATTATGTAAAAAAGGCTGTTTTGTTTTTCTTCAAAAATGTAAATGTCTGAAAATGTACATTAATATGAATCCAAACATGTTAATAGTGCTCTCGGTTTTATAATGGCGGACACAGCGGGTAAAGACGCGGCGGGTAAAGACGCTGCTGCTCCGAGTAAATCTCGGATAAAACCGGAGATTTACACCACAGTAGACGGTCAAATTGATGAGCTGTTGAACTTTCTTGTGGTTAAAATGAGAACTTTAAGTCAGGATGATATTGTTATGCTGACTGTTAACCACTTTGGGTCAGAGTGGATTGAGAGCTCCAAAAAAGTTTTGTTTGACCTCTGCCCAAATACCACTCAACGCTGCATTTCGCACAAAGGACAACAAAAAGACTCTAATAACGTTAAGAGCTGTCTGAAAGTGCTCAACGAGGCTGGTGAGAACATTCCTCGGTTTGTGTCTCATCATTTGGATGATCTTCCACCTGTGACATTCAACAGCAATGATGTTTCTTGTTTGCTGGGGAAAATCGAACGTCTTAGCATGAATGTATCAACCATGAAACAGGCCATATCTGTGCAAACTGACATCTGCGAGGTTCTCCGTTCAGTTACAGCTGGTCTAGACCAACGCATGTGCGCAATAGAGAAGCCTGGAGGAAGTAAGCCTGCTCCTCGGTTCACCAAGGAGGCCCAGAGTCGGGGAATGGACAGAGACGGGCATGTACTTGGATGCACGGTTGTGGGGGCCAGCGCAACGGAGGAAGTCTCAAGTGAGGGGAGCGGAGAGACAGCTACCCTGGCATGGAGCAAGGTAGTGAAGCGGGGCCGTCGACAACAGTTAACCGGAGATACTGCTCAGCCCAAGGCCAAACCGAACGCTCCAAGAAAGGAGAAGAAAAGTGGCATTGTTGGAACCAGTGAGGGAGGAAACATAAGGGTTGTGAAGACTAAGTTGGTGAGTGTTTTTGCAACAAAATTCTCCCCAGATGTACAGTAAATTCGAAAACATTGGCTAGTTACTTGAAAGATAAACTACACCGTGATGTAACATGCCAAAAGATAGAAAGTGCCCAAAGACGGTATAACTCCTTCAAAGTAATTGCAGAATGCAATACGGTGAGCGAAATGTATGAGCCACAGCTGTGGCCAGAAGGTATCTTTGTGCGGCGTTTTTATGAAGCACACAAAACATTAGGTCAAAGAAATGTAATTGTGAATATAAATGATGATGTGTCTGAGGCTGGAGCCACTGTTGCGGTGAAGATTTGACTATGATCATGAGAGTTGTGTCATATGACTTGCGTGGTTTACGCCAAGGGGCCGGGGGCAAAGCACGACGTTTTGTTATTGACAAGCTCTTAGACAGTGCTGATATTTTATGTATACAAGAGACTCTGTTACCCAAACAAGATCTAGATAAACTCAACTCTGTGCATGAAAATTCTTATGGCGCAGTTGAGTCGACAACAGATCTAAGTATGGGAATCGTGCGTGGCAGAATACCTGGAGGGGTAGCCATCCTATGGCATAGGAAACTTGACCCACTGATCGATGTGTTTAGGCTAGAGGTGGACTGGGCCATAGCAATTAAAGTTGTACATGATAAAAATGTTTTTATTATTTTAAATGTGTACATGCCATTTGAATGCTACCAAAATGAAAATGAATATCTTAATAGGCTTGCCTTTATCAGCTCATTCATAAAAGACAGTAAAAGTACTTGCATTTTTGTGATGGGTGATATGAATGCTGATATGTCAGATGATAACTCTTTATTTGCCAAACACCTTAATCAATTGTGTTAGACAGTAGGTTAGTTCTCTCAAGCAAAATGCTGTTACCAGTAGACAGTTAGACATATATTAGTGAAGCATGGCATACAACATCTTGGCTAGACCACTGTATATGTACAGCTGATGCTCATGATTGCTTGGAGATTGAGATTATGTATGGTGTAGCCACAGCAGATCACATACCTGTCTCCATGATAATACATCTTGACAGTCTACCTGAGTTGACTAACTATGATAATGATAATAATGAGCTAAATAGAAAAGTGGACTGGGCAAAGCTCACAGAATATGATCTATGGAAGTACAACGTACTGAGTGATAGTAGTCTTGGTAATATTGATATACCACTTGAAGCTATTTTGTGTGACAACTTAAATTGTAAGAGTCACAAACATCATAGTCAAATAGTTATCATGTATGACAAAATTGTGAACAGTTTAATTAATGTCAGTAAATTATTCATCCAAGACAAAAGGAAGATTAACATTAGACCTAGATGGGACGAATTTGTGTCTGAACTTCATGTGGAAGCTAAGGAAGCTTTTTTGAGCTGGGTATCATCTGGAAAAGCTAGGTATGGCCCAGAGTTTGAACATAAGAAAAAGGCAAATGCCAGGTTTAAATATGCTGTATGGTTTATCAAGAGTAATGAGCAGATGATGAGGGCAAATTCTATGGCCAGAAAGTTTCAGCAGAATAATTTGTATGATTTCTGGAAGGAAGTAAAGGTCATCAATAATAGCAAGATGCCTTTGCCATCCAGTATTGATGGGATCTCTGGGGATGAAAATGTTGCGGAGCTGTGGGGGAAACATTTTAGAGAGATTTTTAACTGTGTTGAGAGTGCTGAATATCATGTTGATGATGTCATTAATAATGATGGCGTGGTTATTAGACCTGATGAAGTATGTCATGCTATTGAGAAATTGGCAATGAACAAAGCGTGTGGTCTTGACCAAATAACAGCTGAACACCTGAAGTATGCAAGCCATAGAATCTCAGTGTTACTTGCTATATGTTTTTCTGGATTATTAGCGCATGGAATATTACCTGACTCTATGTTACCTGTACTGTTAGTGCCAGTTATTAAGGACAAAATCTATAAGGTATCTAGCATAGAAAACTACAGGCCAATCGCTCTGGCGAGTATACTCTCTAAAGTATTAGAACAAATTTTATTTGATAGACTACAAGAATATATAACAACCACTGACAATCAATTTGGTTTTAAAAAGAAACATGGCACAGATTTGTGTATATATGCACTGAAAGAACTTGTTTCCAAGTACAAAAGCCATGGATCAACAATGTTTTTATGTTTCCTTGATGCATCCAAAGCTTTTGACCGTGTTAATCACGGTAAACTGTTTATTAAATTACGAGAGCAAGGGGTCCCTCCGTACCTAATACGTATCTTGCATTATTGGTACTCCCATCAAACAATGCAAGCTAGATGGGGCAAGATTACATCAGATCCTTTCCCAGTTACCAACGGGGTTAGACAAGGTGGAATATTGTCGCCTGTTCTTTTTAATTTGTATATGGATGATCTTTCTAGGACATTAGAAGTGTGTAAAACTGGTTGTATGGTGGGAGATAGGCGTATTAATCATCTGATGTATGCAGATGATTTAATTGTTATGTCTCCTTATAGTGTTGGCCTACAACAATTGCTTAGTGTCTGTTCAAACTATGGACTACAGTATGACATCAAATTCAATGCAAAAAAGAGTGTTGTAATGATTGTCAGAACTAAGGAGGACGGGAAGCTATGCTTTCCGTCTTTTTATTTGACAGGGCAAGAGCTAAACGTAGTTACTAAAACAAAATACTTGGGCCACATTATTAGGGATGATTTTTGTGATGATGATGACATACAGCGCCAGTGTTGTAAATTATATGGACAGGCAAATATATTGGCACGTAAATCTCATATGTGTACTGAAGAAGCTAAAACGTCTCTTTTTAGAGCATACTGTACACCACTTTATACAGCTCACCTATGGTGCAGCTATAGTAAAGCAAAGATAAAGGTGGCATACAATGATGCATTTAGAACTTTGTTGAAGTATCCAAGATGGACCAGTGCTAGTTATTTGTTTGTGACGAGTAATGTTCCCACCTTCCATGCTGTGCTGAGGAATTTTATGTACAAATTTAGGTGCCGATTAACAGAGTCAAAGAATACAATTTTAACTGCCTTAACTAACCCTGCACTTAGTGATACCAGATTTACTTCCAAACTCTGGAAACACTGGCACACGCATTTGCATATGTTCTAAGTATTGTGTATAACTATCTTTGTGTCTGTGTATGTATGTATGTATGTATGTTCCCTCTATGTACTATGTGATAGACAGTATGTCTGTATGTTTTTTTATGTTTGAGTGTACCCTTCTGTCTGTAATATGTTATGTGTACTTTTATATCTGGACCTTGAGTCTGTAAATAAAGTTATATATATAATAGCAAAGATAACTTTGCTTATTTATGAAAAAAAAACAGAAAAACATTTAATTTAAACACTGAAGATAAGCTCAGGCTACTATGGGTAAGATAGCCACTATGATAGCCATACATTTAAGCTTAAGGACTCAGTCTTTCAAATGTATTTTTAACATTAAAACATTATGTATAAATAATATATTCCATTCATTTATATCCATCTGACCTTAATATGCAACTGAATTTTATACAGTATATTTCAAATGGACCCTTTTTAACATTAAAACATTTATTTGTAATTTGTAATGTCATGTTAATGTTTTTTCAAAACTGTTGGATATTGTATTAATTTATTTGTATTATGTACTTTATTTTATTATTTTATTCTGTTCTTATATATGGTTACAGTTTTGTTTACAATTTGGGGTGGGGCCTGAAGCCTTTTTTTTCTAGTTGTACTTACATGCTCTGATGAAGGCTTCATGCTCATGATTTACCAGCCTACTGACAGCAAATGCATTCACTCAAAAGATCGACACCTGAAGCGAAGCTTTTACATTTTTTTCATGAAAATCTCTACAGATCACAGTACATTACTAATGCGGATGTCCAGACTGAATTTGTAAACAAACTCAATATCCTGCAAGTCTCTGAGGAAAGTAAAAAGTCCTGGATAAACAATAAAGCATGGCTGAGCTATTAGAAGGTGCAATGAAGGCTGGGAAAAGCAGCAGGGGCCAGATGGCTTCCCAATTGACTCATATAAATATGTTACCTAAATGGTTACCTCTTGGCCTCAATGAGAGAGGCCTTCATAATCCTGCTTCCAAAACCAGGAAAACCTAACACTAAATGTGAGTTCATTTAAACCAAGCAAGCTGGAGGCAGGATTCCAGATATGGGCAAAGAAAGGAATAAGTAAAGGAGGCGACCTCTTTAAAGAAGGGATTCCAATGACCTTTGAAGAGCTCTCTCTAATGTATGACATTCCAAGGAAACATTTTTTTTAAATATCTCCAAGTGAAGAACTTTATTTCTTCTACGCAAAACCAATCAGTTGAGATTCCTGCACTCTCATCCTTAGAAGAAATTATAACAAACAATTGCAATGAGAGGGGTCTGATTTTATCAATATATAACTTGCTTGCACTTGGCTCTAAAGAAAGACTGATATAACAATGAGGGTAAAGGAACATTTATGCACTGTGTCTGGGAGTGTGACAAAATGTATTGTTGAAAATTGTATTTGCAATGAAGTCTAAAGTATGCAGCTTACTGATGTCATTTAGTTCTTAAAAATTTAAGAGTTGTTGCTATTTGGTGCAGCCAACAAGGAAAACCGGTCTCCCAGTGACAGACAGGAGTGCACACCACACACCTTTGTTTGCCATATCTCAGTTGTATCTTTATCTTTGAGGATTGCTCTGTATTCACCACCAGTTTCATTATGAACAAGAACAGTTGCAAAGAGACCAAGTTATTACAGGATGGATGCAGAATGCAGAGAGAGGCAGATATTTCCCTCGACTCGACCCGAAGAAGGGAGATTTGAAGACGGTGAGAGACTGTTTTGACATGAGAGAGCCAAGAAAGCCATCCAAAAGATAAACAGTCCAAAACATCCTAAGAGTTTGTCCAAACCCACAGTCAAAGAAAGCACAAGCCTAACGTAATCACAGGGCTGGTATAAATAAGTAAGCACTCACCCAAACTGTTAAACTCTGGTTGACATCTGTGAGCATCGTTAAATGCTCTGCATAGAGACAGAACAGCTTTTCTCTCTTTATGTGTTTACACATGGTGTTGGCATATGTAAACAGACACGACCACTTTGATGTACATTCAGCCAGGTCAAGGAGTTACATCCAAATTGACTTGTCAACAGTGTTTTTTTTTTCAGTGGTGTAAAATGATGGCTCGCAAAAGGCAACAAAAGAAACTGATCTGCGGGCACTCGAGTAATGAAGTATCTCTTGCCACGGCTTTTGTGCGGACTCTCACAATGGTCCGTGTGATATGGATCCCTCTCAGACGGGCAAAGTGGCCAACTTTTGTGAGAGGCGAGCACACGGGATCCAAGGCGAGCCTCTCTCCTCAAAGCGGCCAAAGTAATTATGATATAATTTTTCTTCAGGATTTCAGCAAGTCTTCTCACTTTACTCAAAGAGCCTGGAATTGGGCTGGAGTTAGCTGGCGAAAGCACTGACGCGGTGTGGTTGGGGTTTCACAACAGCTTTCCTCTGGTCTGGGAATTTTTGAACAGCTTTATTCTCTGCGTTTTATTAGTTATTTGAAAAATGTTAACTCATTTTCCACTAAAAGGTTCATTTTGTGCACTGATGACAATAATAAGGTACAGAATCTCTGCATACGTTTTTTTATATAATTACATTCTAACCACTATGAGCATCCTGAATCATGAAATACAGCAACAAGATTTCTTCATCCTAAAGGTGCATTTCCATCAACCCCTTTGGGGCAATATAAACTTTAGTATTATCATTTTTAATTTATATTAGATGTATACATTTTTTTCAAATTAACTTTTTTTTTGATTCCATTCAGCATTGTCCCATTGGCATTTAACATCTGACACATATATAGAGCATACAAATATTTCACAACAGGGATCGAACATATGTACAACATAGAGTTTATTTTTCTAAATCTTATTTTTACCCTTTATTAAAATTATTTGTTGCATTAAAGCCTTTTTAACTGAGCCTCACGACTACGCCACTGCATTCCACACATTTTTAACAGCAAGTGACAAATGAAATATTCTTTCCCTAGCCTATACAGTCCCTACATTAACTACAGTAAAGTAAAATATGTCATACAAAGTTACCCCAAAATATGATGCAAGCTTAGCAACATATTGCCAATTTGTTCTACTGATGAAGGAAATAAAACATGATGACTGTGGCTGTTTATAGTTTAGATTTTCCTGAAAATCACTAATATGATATGCTCTACAGCTGTTTTTAAGTCCACATCAGACATCATCTAATGTGATTCATTCAATGTGATATTTAGTTTTATTATTTGTAATCTGAAGTTTGGGCAAAAAAAATGTATTCGTTTGCAAGCTCCCAAATGTTTTAGGAATGCAGCGTTTTGACCTTTCTCGAAAGAAGAACTTGTGGGTCGAAACATTGCATCAATAAAAACGTTTGGGTGCTTGCAAATGTCAGTCTGTTGACAACCTCTCCTTTTTCTTAACTAATTTGGCATTTGCAAATTTCACTTGTAATGTTTACATTTAAAAATGTATGTTCTATCAAGGTATCAAATGTTTAAAGCCATAGTGCGTAGTTTCTGCCGCCCCCATAAGGAATTCTAAGTAATGACAACAACACTGTCAGCGCATCCACATGATACAAGCCCTCCATGACCAACTGCTTTCTATTGGTGTGGATCCTTTTGAGAAAGTTTTTCCGCGCTATGTGGTCACAAACACAATCCAGCGCCCAACAGTAGATGGCGGTAATGCAAAACTTATGGATGCCAACCGCAGTTAAATTACATGAAGAAGATGAAAAAGCCATGTCAGATGCGCCAGACAGAGACAGTTGGCAGTATCTGCTTGATGTTCTTCCGGTTAGGTTGATAAGGACTTTGAATTTATGTTTTCAGCGTCATTGTTGCAGTGTATTTGCAATTTGCTTTGTGTTCTCATGATGTCAGTCATAGTTTGCTACTTTTTGGAGCGTGCTAACATTAACGTTCTTGTACATTTGTACAGCGGGGCAATCTTAGCTAACATTATAGTTAGAGTCAGCCCTGTAACATGGGCTTTGTGTGGTCTTTGCATGGAATCGGCATTCTGAAATGTTATTTAGCAATGCTTAAATGTTACTTAGCAATGCTTAAATGTTATTTAGCAATGCTTAAACCCGTCGGTGATCTCGGCTGATACTGCTGTCTGTTAGTGGGCCCAGTTGTAAAGCCAGTGAATATATAAGATATGAGAGTCAGGATGGGAGGAAGGATTATCTTGAGGACTGTTCACACAGATGGGAAAACAGTGTTGCATTTCAGGATACATAAAATGGAGGAGAACGACTTTCTTCAAACTTGTTTGAACTAAACATGTTTCCCTACAGAGAACCAAAATGATATTATCACAAAGGTCCCACAACTTGTTGATACCCATACGAGCTGCTGGTCTGTCACTACAAGAGGACAAGCTGCCTGCAGCCAACAGGTTGTTCCTGCTGTTTACACAATAGATTGTCTCAGTGATGGACTGATAGCAGAGACTCCATGTCCTGCCGTCTCACCAAGCTGACGACTACACAGACAACATTTCTATGCATAACACAGTCATGTAAGGGTAAAAACAAAGAAGGGTCCTACATATCGGTCCTAATATCCTCCCTGACGTGTGTGTGTGTGGGAGGGGGGAGCAGGGAGCTGTGGGCAGAGGAGTAGGGAACTTGAGCAATGGCCCATGTTTACCCAAAGCAGGGGGACTACAGTGCATATCATAGCCAGTCTCTGGGGTTTCACGTCAAAGAGGAACACGAGAGCGCCAGTCTATTGATCTCATCCGCAGGGAGAGATAAGCTGTCGCCACTCATGAAGTCATTTCATAGGTTACATGCTGGGAGTTAGGGGAGAGAGCCTGTCTATGTGGACTGTACAAACACTGAGCTATTATGTTGACTCTAATAAAACAAGACCTTAATAGCAGGCACTGTACTGTGGTAGCTTTTTTATTTACACACTTACAGGTTAAGTCTGGTGATATTCCACATTTTAATTAAATATTTATAGTAAAGAAATCCCATGAAAAGACCCAAAACAACAACGAATGTATCTACTAAAAAGTACTATGTGCGTATCAAAGCCTGGTATAAAGAGGCAGAGTCTTTCCCCTTCCAGTAGACACTATGGGACCTTATGTTTGAAACAATAAGGTCCCATAGTGTCTAGCGGTGGTAGTGAACGGGTAGAGACAAATCATTTTTCCAGTTTGAATAGAACCATGAATTACACGTATGATGTTTGTCAATTTCAAAGATAATTTGGTTACACTTTACTTGAAGGTATCTACATAAGAGTGACATAAACAGTCATAAACATTATAAACAAGTCATAAATGTTTATGACATAACGCTTCTTTTAACTTGCGTCATTCGGTTTTTGTCATGACAGGTTAGGGTTAGGGTTCATGTGTCATGACTGTGTCATGACAGTGTCATGTGTTCATGACACTGTCTTATGTCAAGTATTGAAATTGTAATTTCCCCACTGGGGATCAATAAACAGTATAAAGTAAAGTGTTACCGATAATTTTGTATTTCAAGAAAGTCCGTTTGTTGTAGGTTGCTCGTAGTTGTTTGTAGGGAAGTCATACTTTATTTAGATATGTACTAACACATTGTTGGTTTTGGCTAGTTCATGGAATTTGTTGACTGAATATTTAAAAAGATACACATTTCTGCATGAAATCAGGTATTATTTCTGCAACACAAAATGCATGAACAAGACAAAGTGCTGAAAGCATTGATCAACAGTAATTGAGTGGTTATGTTAAGTCCATTTTGTATAAGCGTCGCCCTCTAAGAGCTGTTGCCATTGGGTTTATCCCTCGCGCATGCGCAGTTGTGAAGATTTCTTTTGCGTTCTTGTGCCCTACACTCTGTATATTACAGCTGCGAAACCAGAGATCTGCTCCCTATTTTTTCTTCAGCAACAAGCAGTATGAAGACTTCGAAGTCCAGCGGTGTTCGTGTACCAGCTGCCGGACTGGCTACATCCTGCCGTCAGATCTCCACCCAAGCTGCGAGGCGTGCCTCGGCCCCATCCATGGCACTTACCCCGCAGGCCATCTGCCAGTACTGTGCCCACCTACCGACGGAGGAACTGAAGCAGCGGGCAGACTCCTTCTTGGCCTTCGGGTTGAAGGTGACGGCAATGGCAGCTGGGCAGACCGTCAGGATACCATCACTAGCGACATCTCTGACATCCAGAAAGGGGATCTAATTGGCGGACACCAGTCCACTAACTCACATCCCTCCAGAGAAGGTTTTCTTGCCGGCTCTTCCTCCTCCCCATTGGGAGCACTGGAGCATGAACCAGAGGAAGAATAACAACATTGCTCTGTTGTCCCCATAGAGCTAGCGACCGACTTTGGCAAAGCCATGACTGCTGTCCTGACCCTCACCACGGCTTCCATGGTTGTGCTGTCCAGAATCATGGTGAGCTGCACTCCAACACAGTGGAGGTTGTGCAGCATCTACAAACACTGGGTTTTGCCATAAACTGGCAAAAGAGCTCACACATGGACATAAACGATGCCACTATGAGAGCCAGGATGTCAGTGGCCAGACAGGACACATTAAGCTCTCTGCTATCGCACATTGTGCCTCACAGGGTGGTGTCAGCACTGTCAATGATGCATTTGCGGGGTATGATGTCCGTGAGTCACGTGGTGGTCCCTCTAGGACTTCTCCACGAGGAAAATTCAGAGATGGTTCGGCCACATGCGCCTCGACCCAATACAAAGCAAGCAAATACAAAGAGGTGCATGCTGACCATTCCTCCCTCTCTGCAGTCAGACATGGCCCACTGGAAAAAATGCGCTATATTGTCAGGGGTTCCCCTGGGGAGGGTGACATCACACCTAACAGTGTACACAGACGCGTCTCTTGTTAGCTGGGGGGGTGGATGTGCAAATTGCAGGTTGTGGGAGGGAGTTGGACAGATCCTCCATCTCTTCACAAATTGCCCCCACATTTAACGGCAGATGATGTGCTGTTAGATCTGATATGTCACCGTCTCCATCCTCCTGCACCAGAGTGGCTGTGAGGAATGCGCATCGCAATCATTAATGATGATGTGAATCTTTAACTATGGAGCACCTTCAAAATCCATGCAACAAGGGCCTCAGAACAGTAAAGAGGCCAGTCATAGAGATATCAGTTGTTGTTTTTATAAACAAAACAACATAAATGTTGATACATTAAAACCTGTACAGTGTGAGTAGGAACAGGAGCTAGTTTATGCTATCTGATGGTGGACATTGGTGTCACAGGTGGCATTGACTAAATCAGCTTCACCCTTAGCCCAATAGCAACAGCTCTCCGAGGGTGAAGCCTATACAAAATAGAACGATAGTTACGTATTGTAACTCCAGATTCTATGAGTATAGGCATAGCCCTGTAACACCCAGGCCACCTGCTTCACCAACATTGGCTGAAGAAAAATGCTGATTATTGGGAGCGGCTCTCTGGTCTAGCAGCTGTAATATACAGTAACTGCGGACGTAAGAGAGGCCCGTGCAGAGCACAAGGGCGCAAAAGAATTCTTCACGACTGCGCATGCGTGAAGGATGAACCCAATAGCAACAGCTCTTAGAGGGCTTTGCCTATACTCCAGACTGATCTCATGAATTGGCGTATGTATGTCACGCCAATTTGTATTCAGTTTTTGCGTGATATTACGACGCATAATCGCATTTTTGCGTGCATATCAACGCAAATCGGCCGCCATTGACCTACGTTGCGAGTCAATTTCCGCCGTAGCGAGTAGTATAAAGGAATGGGAGATTGAGTAAGGAGGTAGGTTGGGGTGACGGATGGGTAAAACACAGGACTTTCATCTGGGAGAGCCGGGTTTGCGTGCGGCGATTTTTCTGCCGTTTTTATTTTTTGTTTTAATAAGCCTTACCCAATGTTTCTTTCCTAAACCCAACCATTTATTGTGATCCTAAGCATGTTTTTGTCGTTATTTTCCGTGTTTTTGTCACTGTTTTGTTACTAAAGCCTTTCCCTGTGTTCTTTTCCTAAACCCAACCATTTTTATTTATTTTTTTACAGGCGTGTGACGTTGTTCTTGCGATAGTACGTTGCGTTCTCGCGATAACACGCAACGTGGCGAGGCCACGTGGTGGGTATGTTTACATCAGCTGTATACAGTGTAGGCATATACGTGGATAGCTGAAAATGCGTACAATAACAATGCCATTTTGCTTTATGAAAGTGGCGTGTATATTTACGCAAAGTCATGATGCCATGTTGTATACTCATAGAATCTGAAGAATACGTAACTATCGTTTTGGTTTCTGTGCAGACCACCATCCAGTTATTCCCCAACAATACTTTAACAATGTTTTCAGTGCTGTACAAGAGGTTTAAGGAAGTGGCTTACATCTTTCCATTACCTTGTTCCCTTTGGTCATTGGTTTCTGTTGCAATGTTTATGGAGAGCCTGAAGAAATGCACTCTAAAGCAGATGTCATTTAAATTACCGCAAAGTATAACATTTAGTCAAAATTAAACTTGAATTTGTAAGTAAATAAGCAACAGAAAGCAACAAAAAACAGAAATAAGCTGATTTGATTATGTCTAATAGAGGGAAATCTTTCAATAGTTTTTTTTACTTGATCTATATTTAATGCACGAAAGCCAGATGTCCTGCATAATCAGTATGTAACAGATAACGCTGTCTGCTGCGTCTCCTGTCGAGTCAGGTTTTTCCCTCCGGTTTTTAAGCACACAAAAGAAGATGACTGACAACGCTGGCCACGGAGAGACAAAAATCCATCTATGGATTTCAGAGTCCTGTTGCGCGCCCCGCCCCCCACCTTGTTCCCACTTCCACTCTCTTCCACTGCCAAATCAATTCTGTGCAGGGACTTTATTGACTCAGGTAAAGGGGTTGTGATCCAGCAGTCAATGTCTGTGTCTGCACAGTGGAGGGAGGGATGGAGACCACGGGGAGTGGGCAGTATTAATGCACCCCTCTAACTTGGGTCAGGCGACCATTGTTTGTGTCTGAATGTACTTCTTCTATGCATACTCAAGTGTGCATAAACATGCGTGCATATGCCAATGATTGTGCTTGTGTGTGTATAGGGCATCTTTATAGGAGCTGAAGAGGCTGGCCTGGGCCTTGGGGTGCTAAGGAGCAGACATTGATTATCAACCGCTGTGGAGCCACTGGTCTGTCTCCACTGGTGGAAGGGAAGGCTGGGCTGGTTTGCTGATGAGCTTCTATGGCTGGGGGTTACAAGTAAGAGACATGCCAGGGGGGTTATATGGTAATGGCGGTTGATAGGTAGGGGTCTTCCTGCTTTTTTAGTGATTAAAGGAGGATGTGACACCCTCCCTGGAGTCACACAAGCCAAGAATCCACCCTGAGGTGCTTTACTGCCAGTGTCGTCGTCACACCGACCATTTTCACTGTGCTGATACGCTGTAAGACTTGATCCACTGGGGCCCTGATGAAGGCCTTGATCACACTTCACTTTAGCTAACATTATTCCAGTCATTACAGTGTTTCCCATACATAGGTATTACTTGGGCAGCCCGCCTAGGTAGATTGAGACTTTTTATATTTTTATATATAAATCACAATCTTTGCGTGGGAAGTGGCGTACGCACACACATTTATAAATGAGAGCCCTGGTGTTTTGGCTCTCTTACTTTGGTAATGCTTTACATTACTGTGAGTTGATAATGATTGATGTTTGGGTGTACGTTGTTAAAAATGTTTTACTGTGAATTGACCCGGTCTTGTTTGATGTGTTTTTAATGTGTATGTATATACAATACATGTACATTATACATTATACATACATACATGTTTTAAACACTGTATTGCTGTTATCTTGGCCAGGGCTCCCTTAAAAACGAGACTTTGTATTCTTAATGGGACTTACCTGGTTAAATGGTTTAATAATAATAATAATAATAATAATAATAATAATAATAATAAAAAGCCGGTCACACAACCATACACATAAGTTACAGGACAGTTAGATTCTTTTCTGCTATTGGCTTTTTTCACATTACATTAATTTTAGTGTTTTTTTGACATAACTAAAATTAATGATGGCTGAATTCTAATTCATTCTGCTTCAATTTAAGGGTCCTGGTATTGTTCAGGCTTGCATACTGTCACACTCTTAAATAGAACAGAGCCATTATTGTTACAACAACACATCTGAGCTTTTCCTTCTATGACAAGTCAAAATGTACCAAAGCCTAACTAAAGCTTTAGTCCAGTGTGCCTGGGTCTCATAAAGGCAGCATGAGATGAAGCATCAGTCCAGCTCATACTTCTTGTGTCCCTGTCTGAGCCTCTGTACTGTACAGCAGTGCAGGTCACCCTGGTTCAGTCCTGGTGCCAGCCAACCTCCACCAGCCCTTTGATCAATAGCGGCCCGACTGCATCACATCCAAATTACATTGGTCTTTTTTACTTTTTCCTCTTTTTATCACTGAATCTCTGCCCTCACCTCCCTTTTTCTCCTATTCTGCTGTGTCATAATGAGGAATAGAAGACCAGATATCTCATCAGATTCTCATCCTTGTGCATGTGCTGAATTAGACTTTTCTGCAGCTACTTGACCTATGTTGTGTCTTCATTAACAAGATTTTCTTTGTATATGTAATTAACATTGGCAACGATGTTTTAACCTAATGTGTCAGAAAGGCTCTAAGAAAGGATGTATTTGGACACCCCTCAGGTTTGCCTGTTTTCATACAGTACGCTTAGGGGTGGGAGATATTGACAAAAATGAATATCTCTATATTTTTTTCAATATCTTGATATTGATATTCAGACGATATTTTTGAAATCCTTCTAGAAGTTAAAAGAAGTCCTGTTCGGAGGCTATTTCAGTGGTTCTCTTGGGAAAATGTACAAGCAAGATGAAATCATAACAATAAACAAAGGGCTCTGTTCTGTAACATATTGCACACAACCATGTCCTTATTGGAAGCAGTCCTGGAGCTGGGACAGGGCCGGGTCAGACTAGGTTCTGATAGTCCTTCTACTTGGCTGTATAGTCCTTCTGACCGGGATTTATGCTGGGATCAGGAGTTGGATGTGATCTGACTGGCCCAGGTGAGGGAGAGGTGCAGTTCTGTGTGCTTTTTTGATGTTAGAGTAACACGGTCTAGTGTGTTCTTCCCTCTAGTAACACAATCTACATGCTGGGAGAAAGCTGGAGGGGAACAGACTTTAAGGACGCCTTGTAAAAGTCCCCTGTATCCCGTATCCAGGTGATCACGCTGCAGTTTGTTCACTATGGTTAGCAGTGAACCAAACTTTTGCTAACGTTAGCATCAGGGGCTATGTAGACGGCAGTGTGCTGTTTTCGTAGTAAATAAAATGGTTTGTATATTACCGACAGGGCTCCAGGTCAGGTGAGCCGTGCTGGGCAACGATCCTGCAGTTGGTACTCCATTCATTGTGCACAAAAATGCAGTCCTCCGCCTCTGGTCGTGCCGGAGTTATTTTCTCATTCTGTCGGTAGATAGCTAGCTCGGCGTGCTAGCGCCGACAACAACCTGGAGGGCTCGGTCAGGCTATGTCCTCCGGGATGTTATGAGCCGCCTGGAAGGCTCTCGTAACGGCTGTGTTGTATCGTGGTCCTGTATTGATTAGTTCAGTGTGGCTATACGTACTTGTATAAATATACACCGACAGGAGAGCCGCTGCACAATCGCGCGGCGCCATCTTTGTTGACATGAGTGAACGTCATAACGCGCAAGGTAAGAACTAGTAGCAGCTTACTCTCGTGCGGGACGATCGTGATTTTGTACAAAAAATACAGTCAAACAAACCCCTACAGTATTAAAATCGCTACATATAATTGTTTAGAAGGTTATAGTGTGCGTTATTTGTTTTCTCTTTAACTTCCTTCAGCTCTTTTCATGTTTGGGAGGTCGGATTGTACAAATTATGAAATATTCGATATCCCAATTTTGCATATCGTCCAGACAACAATTTGGATATTATCGTCTAAACGATATATCGCCCACCTCTAAGTACGCTACACTTTTCTCCATTTTTGTTCAAATTGCAGTTTCTCCATTTGACTTGGGTGGCATCTCAGAACAACCTCACTGTGTGATGTGCTGATACCCAGCCTGCTCTCACTGCTCATACATACGGTCGGTCATTCATAACGGCTTGGACACACCAGCATTTAAAATGGCAGAATTTCATGGCAAAATCAATTCATTCCAGTGGAATCGCCTCAAGCAGTTAATTTGCTTGCTGGGTCAAGTCAATCCACAAGAGTTTTTGAGTGAGTTGAACTCTGGTAAACATTGAATCACCACTCTGCTGTGGGACAAGCTGTCCTAGCTGCAGGTGCCTGACTCCACCTGCAGGTGGATCACAGACATCCTGTCTGACCTGAGGCAGCGTGTGAAGTTGAGGAAACATGTCTCGGACTCCCCTCGGTTCCCCTCAAGGCTGCGTTCTTTCCCCTCTGCTTTTCTCCCTGTATACCAACAGCTGCACCTCAAGTCACCAGTCCGTCACGCTCCTGAAGTTCACGCACTCATTGGACTCTCTGGTGGGGATAAATTTGCCTACTAGTGGGAGATCGACCACCTGTTGACCTGGTGCCGTCAGAACCACTTGGAGCTAAATGCTCTGAAGACAGTGGAGATGGTTGTAGATTTTCAGAAGGACATAGCCCCACCCTCCCCCATCACCCTGGGTGACTCCACAGTCACTTCCTGGACTCCATCATCTCCCAGAATCTCAAGTGGGAGCAGAACATCATCCCCCTTATCAAAAAAAAGCCCAGCAGAGGATATGCTTCCCGCGGCATCTGAAGTTCAACCTGTCAAAGACTATGATGGTGCACTTCTACTGCATCCACTGCCATTATTGATCGATCCTCACCTGTTCCATCACCATTTGGTAAGATGCTGCTACTGCTAAGGACAAGGGCAGACTGCAGTGTATCATCCGCTCTGCTAAGAAGATCATTGGCTGCAATCTGCCATCTCTCCAGAACCCGTTCGTCTCCAGGATGTTGAGGCAAGCAGGAAAAATTGTAGCCGATCCCTGTCATCCATTAGACAAACTGTTTGACCCCCTCCCTTCTGGCAGAAGGTTGTGGTCCATCAGGACCCCTCTGCAGTCAGCCTTTTCAACAAGGCCCCGGACCCCCACTGATATTAACCTACATCCTGGACTATACACCTGCCCATTGCACATACTACAATATGTTTTGCACATTCTGCTCTCAATCAATTTTTTTTCTTATGTTACACAGCTATTTTGTATATATTTGTTTCTGTATTTATTGTTTTTTTATATTTATATTCAATATATGTATGCACCAACCACCAAGGCAAATTCCTTGTAAGTACTTACTTGGCAATAAACCTAATTCGAGTTTGCATTGCCAGACCTCTCTCCAGGGCTGCAGAGGAAGGTCTGGCTAGTCCGCACACCATTCCGGGATAGGAGAAAAACGTGCTCTGGTTTATTGGCTTTACTTTAAACCAGGGGTCACCAACACGGTGCCCGCGGGCACCAGGTAGCCCCCAAGGACCACATGAGTAGCCCTCAGGCCTGTTCTAAAAATGAAAATTGAATATTGATATTATCTGTTTCCCATCTTGTTAAGTCATTGTTGATAATTATTGTGAGAAATCATTAATATGATTAGTGTCTTCACATAGATGAGTGTCATTAATCATTAATAATCATATATAACTAAAGGCAAACTGAGCACATTTGTCATTTCAGAAGAGTGTATCAAACTGGTAGCCCTTCGTATGACTCAATACCCATAAAGTAGCTCTCAGTTTCAAAAAGGTTGGTGACCCCTGCTTTAAACCAATCACAATTGTCTTGGGCGGCGCATCAATCTCCAGCCATTCCCGAATCGGCTCCCCCCAAAACTTTACTGAATCTCCTCCGTCCTTGCTCTTGGGAATTGCCCACAAAACGAACGTTACTGCGTTTGGATCAATTTTCCAAATCTTCAATTTTTTCCCATAGCATATCCACCTCTGTCTTGCTAGCTGGTGGATTATCCCTTCTTTCCTTTTCGGTTGCCTCGTGACTTTCCACGAGATTCTCAACTGCATCCATTCTGGTGATTAGTTTTGACTCCATTGATACAATGGACCGGCGATTTCCTTCACACCGTCCAGATCGGCTGAAATCTTCTCCAGTGCTGCAGATATTTTACTAATGTCTGCTGGCGTCACATTATCAACCTGTTGCACATCTGCTCCGGCCGCTGCAGCAGTGCCAGCTTGGCCCGTCACAGCCACATCTCTGCCGCATATGCTCTTATCTCCACAGGCTGCTAATTTTCTGGTTTTCGACATTTTTGGCTTCCACAATTTTTCTCCTCCCAGCGCAAGCACAAATATCTCTGGCTACATATCTCTAAAAGGATAAATATATCAGTACAACACAGAGCCCTCTCTCCAACCATCTACCACACTTGGGGAGAGGTCACGTGACTCCCTATTCATTTTGAAATAATTACAACAAGCAAATGGCACCCATTTGGCGAAATGGCTCATATGTATACATAAATGCATGTATACACATGCTTTCAAAATTTATGGAATTTATAATACTTGTGTAATTGCTGAATTCTAATATTAAAAGTATTATTAATGGTAATATCTTCTCTCACTCTTTAACTAAATGTCACAAGGTTCCTACAGTTCAGTCAGACAACTCACGTTTGAAATGTTTATTATAACAGCAGAACAGTGTGTTTGGCGGCCAGACTCCGACCTCATCACTCCCTGCAGAATGGGTTTACATGAGATATTGGGGAGTGATGATAAAGTAGCTTCCCCCTGGCTGGAGCCTGCAGGTGGATGCTGGCGTGGTAGTAGGGCTAACAGCGGGCAGTGATAAAGGGTCAGGGCAGCAGCAGCATTGACAAGACAGAGATGGGGAAATTGTGCAGCTTAAATAGACCGCCAAATTGAGGGGGTGTGTTTGGTAAATGATACAGGGAGTGAGGCATGTCACGTGTGTGAACGCAGTGCAGCTCGAGTTGGCTGAACTAGCCCGCAGGCGTCGCCACATTTGTGAATTTTCAATTAGTTTTTGTTTAATTTTAGTTTTGACTTTTCAATTTCATTTGAGTTTGGTTTTGAGAGTGTTTGCTAATTTCAGTTTAGTTTCAGTCTTTTATAATGTTTTGGTTGTCTACAGTAACTTTGATCAGTGACACTCTTATTCTCCTCACCTCCATAATCTCACTCCTCCATACCTTTCTGAACTCCTTTAGCCTTAAACTCCATCCCAAAGTCTCCGATCCTCATCTTCCTCACTGCTTTCCACTCCTTCTTCCCAGTCTGTCCACAATGGGGTTTAGAGCCTTCAGTCATTCTGCCCCTCGCCTTTAGAACTCCCTCTATCCATCCGTACCAAAGAGTCTCTCCCACCTTTAAAACCTCCCTCAAAATTCACCTACTCTGAAAGGCCTACTCCACATAACTCAACTCTGCATCGAATTCTATATGTTGCTTTCTTTTAATTTTCTATCTCCAATTTTAAATGTGTTTGCTTTAATTATATTTGCCTTTTTGAACTGTAAGGTGTCCTTGAGTTGTCCTTGAGATGGCATTCAACACAGTGTTTGGACCAATTGTATTCACCTTATGCTTCCTCTAGGCCAGGGGTCGGCAACCTTAGGCACGCGTGCCACCATGGGCACGCGGGACCTTAACCAATGGCACGCTGGCAATATGTGTGCAAGAGAGTTATTGATGTGTTGAAATCATGGTTGAAATGCTGAAGCACTCTCTCATCCGCATGCCAAATTGCAACGTTCACAGTTGCCGACCTCATAGGTGCCGATACCATGGGTGCTCTGAGCTCATTTTTACATTAATTTAATATTAAACATTGCAGGTGGTGCTAAGTGGAGCATCTGTCATAGTGTGATTGGTCATGTCGGTGGCATTGATTTATAATTTCCCACGAAGCTGATTAAACTTCTCATCTCCAATCCTATCTGTGAGAAGTGGCGCTGTCCTGAGTTGAAAGATAGCTTACTTTACGGCGTGTGTGTTCGTGTCGGCCGCTGTCCATTTCCTAAGGTTCTGAAATGCAAACATTGTTGACTACTTTTCTTTTTTTAAAGGGTGTGCGCATGTGAGCACCCACGGTGGAAAACATAAATTGGCACCTGTGTGCAACCTGTTATTTACGGTAGTTTGATTGACTCATATCTCTGACTGGGAACAATACAAAGAGGATTACCAACGGCCGCTGGGGCAGATGAACTAACGCTAGTCTCATTACTGTAAGGAGGCTACAATTAAACCTTCGTGAGTTAAAAGTCAATACTTGTCGTGAGTTAAAAGTCAATACTTGTCAGAAATCCTTTGACACTCACTTAAAACAAATCTCAAGAACAGCCTTTTTTCACCTGCGTAACACATCCTGTCTCAAAACGATGCTGAAAAACTAGTCCATGCATTTGTTACTTCAAGGCTGGACTACTGTAATTCCTTACTATCAGGTTGCTCAAATAAGTCCCTTAAGACTCTCCAGCTGATCCAGAATGCTGCAGCATG
The DNA here is from genome assembly GCF_004354835.1 of Perca flavescens. NCBI lineage: Eukaryota > Metazoa > Chordata > Actinopteri > Perciformes > Percidae > Perca > Perca flavescens. The sequence goes on from NC_041352.1 coordinate 5,526,300, forward strand.
TGTGCTGACAAGAACTAAGAAAAGAGATCATATTTTTACATTACATTACATGTCATTTAGCTGACGCTTTTATCCAAAGCGACTTACAGTTAAGTGCGTTCAACCTTGAAGGTGAACGCTTCCTATAAAATCCAGGCTTGAATTTAAAATCCTTCTCCTGACCTACAAAGCTCTTAATGGTCAGGTACCATCATATCTTAAAAAGCTTATAGTACCTTATTGTCCCACTAGAGCACTGCGCTCCCAGAATGCAGAGTTACTTGTGGTTCCTAGAGTCTCTAAAAGTAGAATGGGAGCCAGAGCCTTCAGCTATCAGGCTCCTCTCCTGTGGAAAAAGCTCCCAGTCTGGGTTCGGGAGACAGACCACATTTAGGAGTACACTTTAAACTCTCCTCTTTAATAAAGCTTATAGTTTACTATACTTAGTACTAATTTAGCTCTGGGGAGCTTATTCCCCGGAGCCCTTTTTCTCGCCCTGCAGTTTTCCTTGGATTGGCACCTAAATCACGATCGCAGCTGTAGCCGTGCTCCTGCTCAGCGCCCTGCTATGCCCTGCAGTGCCTTGCTACGTTCTGCTATACCCTGCAGTGCCCTGCTACGCCATGAACTACTACAACTACTATTTCTAGTCACTGTTCCATTATCTTTATTGTGACTATTATTGCCACTGTTCATCACACCCCCAACCGGCACTGTCAGACACCGCCTACCAAGAGCCTGGGTCTGTCCCAGGTTTCTTCCCAAAAAGGAAGTTTTCCTCACCACCCGAGGTTTCTCCATAAAAGGGAGTTTTTCCTCGCCACTGTCACACTAAATGCTTACTCTTGGGGGAATTACTGGAATTGTTGGGTCTTTGTCAATTTTTGACAATTTGACAATTGTGATTGGGTCATTCTGTAAAGACTCTTGAGATAACTCTTGTTATTATTTGATACTATAAATAAAAAATTGCATTGAGTGCTATGAAAGGCAGCCATAAATAATATGTATTATTATTATTACCACCATCACTGTCATTTACCATGTATGTCACTGTTGTTTTATTACGCCGTCAATAAAAAAATAAATAGCATTTAAATGGTAAAAGGACTGCAATTTTCTACCCAAACCTGGTCTTTGGCGGCAATTTTGGGTTTAGTGTCTCGCTCAGGGAAACTTTAACATGAAGGAGCCAGGGACAAAGCTGAATATTCTTTTCAATTAAAAGTTAAAAAATAAATACAAATAATATTGCACAACTTTTGGTGTCTGGTAAAGAGTTTGGTTGTCTCTTCATTAACAGCATATCTAAATTAGATTTCAGTGAAATTTGGCGTAAAGATAGGCCATGATCAAGGAATAAGTTATTCATTTCTCATAGGGATGCAGTGCCAGATACACATAAAACTTTTCCAAACATTTTATCTTTAATATTAAATTGACAGAAAACAAAACTAGGTAAAATTATCAGTGAGTCATGTTTTACATTTATGTTCAGATTTTTGAAAAAATCTGTCGACATTGAGCTGCTTGTAAATGCTGCAAGAACAACAAAGCAATGGGAATTACTTAATCGATGATGAGTTGAAGTGACAGTGCGAGGAAAGGAGCTTAACACAGGAAGTGGCTTAAGGTGAGTGTTGATGAGATGGTCAAGCAGAGGAGAGGGGGCTAGAGGGAGCTATGGACTTTGAGCTCAGCAGAGGGAGCCCTTTCTTTTGCGCGTGTGTCTGTGTGCGTACAGTACATGTCCAGGAAAAACAACACCTGTATGCAAACAGTGATGAGTTTCTTAAAAACCTGGACTGTAATCAGCAGATCCACTTTATTCTTGCATATTTTCACTATTTTTAATCTTTGAACATTTTGCAAATGGAGCTATAAAAGCAACCTGCAGCAATCAAGAGTGGGACAAAAAGATAAATTACAGCTTTCAGGAGAGACCGCTTCATGACTGCATGGTTCCCTGTTCAAAATCCTCAACCACAGTGATGCCCGAGGGAAAAAAAACATCTCTCGCAGACGCAACAAAGAAGGAACCTTTGGTAAACCCTGCACTTAATATGTAAAACATACAGACTCATTACAAGTCTTGGACATGGCAAATACCAGTGGCCAGATTAATCAAAAATAATGGACTTGCTGTGCTTACTGATCCACTGAGTGGGGCTGAGTGGGGCTTTTTCTGCCTTCATAAAGATCTTTTTCTCCAATATTGCCGTCTGGCGCTGTTCCAGAGTCAAGAAACCTGATCCACACCCTTGCATTTCTGCATCCGCCAAAATGACCTGTTCCCAAAAGTTCAGAGAGGAAAAGGTCTTGGAACGTCACACTTAATATCATACGCTCCTGCTCTCTCTCTCTCTCTCTCTCTCTCTCTCTCTCTCACACACACACACACACACACACACACACACACACACACACACACACACCTAAAAAAAGTTCCATTCATCTACACACTGTGGGAGGGGTCGCCTGGAGGTGATGAGGGGAGCAAGTTTCTATGGCGACAGTAATGAGCGAATGAGGTCGAGTGCAGGGACCCGGTGCTGCGATGTGCTTTGTGCCTCCCTTTGTCCCCATAACAGTGGAAATTAAAGGACGCAGGAACAACAGGATTGAGTACACATGACCTAATGAGGGTCCAGCGATGGCCAGGCCTCTGGGAGTGGGGGGGTCGGGGACGGATGGGATTATTAGGCATGATGTCACTGTGGTGTTTGATATAACTTGTGAGGACACTCTTATATTGTGTGGTTTCCTAAAAGAATAGCTATATACTTCATATTTATGTTGTCTTGGATAATTCTCCCAAACCCTGTCTGTATTTCCATTAAAACATTTCTGCCCCTCTTAATTCTCTTTCCTTCTCCTCCTCTCCTCTCTCTCTCTCTCCGCTGAGTGCCCTGAGTCGAAGTGACAGCAGCTCTCATTAAATTCGAAGCACGGGTCACATGCAGAATTTACCCTGCAAGTGTTCTGGCTCACCCTGTCTGTGCACCGGGATTGACTCCCTTCAGCCCCCCTGGAGGGAAGCGACCAAAGCCCCAGAGGTGTCAGGTTTGGAGAGAGAGGGGGGGGGGTGTCACTAGTTTACCGCAATTGAAGACTGAAGAGGAGGCTTTTTAAAGTGCACAATTTGTGTATTTATTAACAAACCAAAATACAAAAAAAAAATAATTCACTTTAGGGAAAAACACCATCAAACTAACGACAACAACAACAACCTCTCTGCAAGCTGGCCATTCCTTCTCCCTCTCGTTCCCCTTCTCCTCAAACCCTTTTAACCCAGCCTCACCCAATTGGCACCTACCACCTGTACCGGTGGTTAGAGGGTGAGCCAAACTAAAGAAACCCAGACATTTGAATGTGGAAAATACCATACCATGTAGATAAATGGGATTGCTGACATTCCTGGTTTATATATATATATATATATATATATATACCGTAAAACTTCACATAATAGCCCGGGCTTCTATTTACCCAAATCGCCGAAATGCACCCGCTTGTATTTGAGACAGGCGTCTATAAGAGACAGGCCTTTAATTAACAATAGGAGGTTACCACATTATATTAATTTTTTTTAATTTGTATTATTCGTATTTAATTAATATTTATAATTAATTCGTTTCGCAGTAAATCTCTCCTCATCCCTGCCGTCACTCACTGTTGCATACACTTCTTTTGCCTTGGCCCTGATCATTTTACGTGAGACATCCACTCACACACGCTCACCTCCAGCTCTTCACTGACCTTCCTCCTCCCTCCACCTCGCAGTCTGGCCCTTTTGTCGTCTTCCTCGGACAGACGTTGCAATTCTGCTTTATGTTTACGCCATTCTCGCACTCTCTTAGGATCAATCGAGAAATGTCTTGCCGCTGCTTTTCCCGAATTTTGTTCGGCAAATTTGACAACTGTCAGCTTAAATGTCAAATCATACTTTTTTCTTTTTGTCTCCATGGTGGTATTGAGAGAATTAAGAATAACTGAAGACTAAAAGAAAGTTTGTTAACCTGTTTGTTATGTTGCCATAGTGATGAGTCGTTTATGAACGGTTGCGTCTGTCACGTGAAATCAAATCAAAACATAGAACAAACGATCTGACGGGTTTTAAAAGATCAAATACAACCCGACACGAAAAAACAAACAAACAGACCAGGCCTCTATTTGAGACCGGCCTTTATTTACCCAAATCTGTTGTCACACCAGGCGTTTAAAAGAGACAGGCGTCTATTTGGGACTCGGCTATTATTTGAAGTTTTACGGTATATATAGACTCACATGTGCTTACACAACCACAAGTACCAACATAATGTCAAAATGTCAATTTGCTGCAAAAACAGTTTTACCTATTGCTCTACACTCTGGGATTGCCCAGCCCCTCCCTACAGAAAGGACCTAATGAGGCAAATCTGCATGCACTCTCCACCAATTAAGCTAGTGAGCAGCTGATCTAACCCCCCCAACCCCCCCACCCCACAGGAATAACCATAGCAAAACACTATGAACCCATAAAACCTACTGAACAGGCATATGTCAAATAATAAATTAACAAATAAACAGACAATAACCTACAACATAACACTGAAATTAAGGATTAAGCAGACACAAAACAGTATTCATTTTGGGAACAGGACCTAGTGAAAAGAGAGAAAGGAAGCCTTTTCACAGCCCCAAAATATCCTTTTTACCATACTTTTCAGAAAAGCAATTTTTAGAAATCTGTAAAAGTGAAGTTTAACTCAACTTATTATAAAGTCTCCGCAATCTGGTCTGAAATAAAAGGATCTCTTTTCCCAGACTGAGGGGTGTTTCAGAAAGGTGGCTCAAAGTAGCAGGGCCGAAAAGCCCGTCTTGAATGAGCTAAATGAACTAACTGTTTCATGGAGCCAATTCAGTCATTAAATATGTTTTCATGGTGACTTAGGTCAGACTTATGTCAGATAAACTACCTTTATAACACAGAATTTCCTGGTTTAACTGGTAATCCTGAACAGTGGCACTAGTTTAGAAGCTCTGGACTTCTGCACATCCAGCCCTATAAGCAGGGCTGTGTCTGTTTGCGCTGTTTCTGCCTGTCGATCTGTCTGTCTGCCTGTCTATCTGCCATCTGTGGACAGACGAGGCCCAGCTGCTGTGTTATTGCACTTGGCTGCCTCTGACAACTTAATGGGATGTTAGATTTCCACGTTAGACTTCCTGCACCGCCAATGGTTACCATTTAGCCCTTTGATATTTTGGCTTACCTACCCACTACTCAAAACAAACACAAACACACACACACACACACACACACACACACATTTATAAATACAGAAACACAACACTGACCTCATATCACCTTCAACACACTACTAATTTCATTTACTCAATCATAAGGGAAGCCAAAACATACACCGTGGCCCGTCAGCTCTTTCAGACCAATTATTTCCGTAGTTTCCCCTTAAAGTGTGTAAAAAAAAATTCTGAATGGGAATAGGTCTCATGCCAAGACCATCAGCCATCTTGTTTGTCATCACTTGCAGGCCATGAGGATGACCTACTCTCCGCTCAGCAGTATCACTTACACCCAGCAATGGCTATCCTGCAGCCATCCACGTCTGCTCTTCATCTCTGTGACATATGATGATAAAAGATGTCCTCTAATTCTCATGAAGTGATGACTCAGAGTTATGGCCTCGTGTGACCTTTTCGACGTATCCAGTCTGTTTGAATGTTTTGTGTAGACGATGTGAACGTTTCCATGTCAATGATTAGGTAGGCACAATATAACCACTATTTATGTCTACAGCTCTGTTAGAATGGGCCTCTATTTCTCCTAACAATGGTTAAAATAGTTACCATACATAGTGGCACCAGCAACATAACATAACTGCCCATACTGAGTGGTGTTTGTTGGTGTCTTTATTGATGACAAAAAGGTTGCTGGTAATGGATCTAGAACATAATAATACTTTGAAAACAGATTGTTATTAATTCCCCAGCCAGATCTCACAAAAAGATGTGAAAATACCACAACCTCTTAACCCTGCATTACATCGTGGTGGCATGTAATGTGTTAAAATGTTGTGCCGGCACCATAAAATGGAAGGTTAAGGATCGTAATTGACTTCCGTGGTGTCGTGGTGGACACACGGTTCAACTATGGGTTCAACACAGTCCTGTCTCAAAGTCAGCGTAGGTAGGGGGACTGGGTAGAAGGACTGGTCAAACAAACACAGGACTTTGACCCAGGAGGCCCCTGTTCATGCCCTAAACTTGCATACGCAAGTTAAAATGAGCAATGTACTGAACTTAGGTCACGTAACATCCTTATTTTAACCCAAACCATGATCATTTCCTACACCTAACCAGTAGTTTTGTTGCCTAACCCCAAATTATTTTTCCATGGTGGCGGCACAGAATTTTAACTTATTACGTGCTGCCACTACATAATGCTGTGATGAGAAGTCATGGTTATTTCAAGTATTTCTGTGAGGGCAAGTTGTAATTTTCACCTCATGGTGTAATAATGATGTTCATGTAAGAAGTCCCAAAAATGCTCCATTGCCACACACACCTCCCCCCCACACACACACACACACCCACACACACACACATTACTTAAATTTATTCCAGGCCAAAAATTGTTACTGATTACACTCTTCACTATATTGTTAACAATCACATTTACACCTCTAATGCAACTGACGCTCACACATCACAACTTAAATTATTTTCTTCATCATCATTAATCATTTTTATTTGCTGGCATTTGCAAGTTGGTTTCCTGATTTTGTCATGGCCCATTAGTCAGGTAATGACATCATGTGTCAGTCGCAACGTTTTAATAAGGTCAAGAGTCTCATAAAATATTAATGCCTAAAATATCAAATAATGAATACAAATCTGTATTTAATGCTGTGGCATTTGACAGCAGTCACTCTGACTTGGAGTGTGTAAAAAGCACAGGTACTTACCTTTACCGACTGTGAAATGTCTTAAATGTCTGTACAGCCGATCACACAGCGCACATGTTGTCACTTATCTGTACTTATACTTGTTTTGTTGAGACCAGAATTAATCATGAGATAGGCTGTGTTAAAATACAATTCAGGTGATCAAAGAGAGCAGGTGGGGAAAGATTTGGCTGTGATGCACAGTTTCGTTGTTAACCAACTAAAAGAAAGAGGACACCAATAACAGATTTGTTCTGTCGTAAAGATCGACATCTTTACGAAGATGACCTGAAAACACTTGAAAGCATGTCATATTCTAGCCTTTTAACAATTAGAAAGTTCGCTATTTGCATTTCATGTCTCATGAATCGCTCACCATCAATTCTTCTGTAGTCCAAGTAGTAAGTAGAGAAATGATGACTTCTTATATGGCCCACCATGCTGCATGTTGCCTGTAAGCAAACAAACAGCAACCAGCAACTGTGAGTACTCTGTGAACCCTGCAGGCTGTGTGTGTGTGTGTGTGTGTGTGTGTGTGTGTGTGTGCGCGTGCGTGTGTGCGTGCGTATTTAGAGATAGTGCAGGGGATTATGCACACGTAAGTAAACAGAAGAAGCAGAGGTTTGAGAATTTAAAAGGCAGACAAACATTCCCTGACGCTGTATATGTTTGAGTATGCACCAAGCAAGCGTCAAAAAAGTTCATCATTGTGCGTGTGTGAGAAGAGCATACGTGAAGAGGGAGAAACAGACAGAGAGGGGTCCTGCTGCTCTGGCTCTGTGGACACGTTCCCTCTGCCCTCATTAGATGGTTAACCCGTGTCCAGTCAGGCGCACACAAAAACTGGCCTTTCCAACTGACCATCCATCTCATCTCCAGAGACAGCAAACAAAACTTTGCGGCAGCATCGATCCAGCGCTCCAGGAGAACACACGCTGCAGCTCAAAACAATCCCCCCCCAAAAAAAGAAATACTGGTCAGAGGGATGAAAGGGCTGGCTTGCTGATAAAACAAGCGCGGGAGTTTTTATTTGATTCGCTACATATAACCACATCTGACATGCATGTCTGTATCTGCCTGCTAATTATGGCCCACATCTACACTAGGAGGTTGTTGTGTCACCGGGTCCCGGGAACAATCTGCTAATTGTTGTGTGAGAAGATTGGTTGGACAAGGGTCAGCCACTTTCCCCCCAATTATCCCCATTTTGTGGTTCTGCCTCAAGCCGCTTGGATGGGGAAGAGGGGAAAAAAAGGAAGCAAAGTCAAAAATGAAAGCTGTCAAAACGAAAGACAAAGAAAGAGATCGAGAAACTTGTCCGTCAAACGCCGAGCCATTTTGTCAACACTAAACTGTGGAAAACTTGAACGTGCTCACAGCCATGAGGTTTTTTACAGCAGCAGCGGCTATTTTAAGAGTGACGCGAGCGATGGTTCTTTGCCTAATGAGTTCAGCTATACACCCCCCCCACCTCCCTCCTCTACCTACCTAGCCTGTAGGGGCGAGAGGAGGGGTGGGGGGAAAAGAAAAGGGACTATTATGAATTGAGTTAATGAGCCTGGATTGAGGTGGGGGTGGATGAGTTAGGGCAGCCTGAGAATTCCCCCCCCCCCCTCTATCCTCCATTTCCTTGCTTCCACCCTTCCTCTCTTCCTTCCCTAGTAAAAAAAAGAAATCTCCAGCAAGTTTTATTTTATTTATAATAAGTTTTATTTTGATTCAATGGTGGTTTGCAGTTTTACCAGGCTTTTTCCAATGTAAAATAAAGCCAGACTAGAGCGCTGCTTACTGTGCTCCAAGGCTGCAACACAACAAGTGCCTGGCCGCTTTCAGAAACCAAAACATGCGCATATTAAATTGGGAAGCGATGATCGGATTTGAAACCAAATCCTCTAAACGATTCCAATAAAGAAACAATTCTACTGGAATCTTAATTTTCGAAACGATTCCAAGTAGGAATCGGTTCTTGATGCCCAACCCTACCTGCGAGGCGGCATCTTACTCTAACGGTCTAGGCACTCTCTGTTGGCTTGCGAGCTGGAAAAACCAAATACTGGTCAGGCCAATCACATCATGTATAGAGGATCATGTATAAAACAGCATTTTTTCTTTAAAACCAGCGAGAGTGAAACGCCAAATAAAGACGATGACCCGGGTAAGCTGGTTAGAAGCAGTGCAGGATGCTAGCGGTCGTGCAAAACATAATACAACGTTGGCTGCAAACCAGCGTGAATCAAACTTTATCTTTGCAGCTCCTCAGCAGCAGCCACTAGTCCAGTCTGCTGCTATCAGTGAATATGAACAGCCAGTACCAGCTGTGAGCCCAGAACTCCAGAGTGGGCACTCATTGAGTGAATATTATAAGAACTAAAATTATACTGCACTATATGAAAAATATAGATAATATAGATAATCAATGATGCCAGATGATTCGGTACTGCATTAATAGGGGTGTAAGAAAAAATCGATACACTGGAGTATCGCAATATTTTATTTTGCAATACTGGATTCCATCCATCCATCCATCCATCCATCTTCGTCTGCTTATCCGGTGTCGGGTCGCGGGGGGAGCAGCTCCAGCAGGGGACCCCAAACTTCCCTTTCCCGAGCAACATTAACCAGCTCCGACTGGGGATCCTGGGCGTTCCCAGGCCAGGTTGGAGATATAATCCCTCCACCTAGTCCTGGGTCTTCCCGAGGCCTCCTCCCAGCTGGACGTGCCTGGAACACCTCCCTAGGGAGGCGCCCCCAGGGGCATCCTTACCAGATGCCCGAACCACCTCAACTGGCTCCTTTCGACGCAAAGGAGCAGCGGCTCTACTCCGAGCTCCTCACGGATGACTGAGCTTCTCACCCTATCTCTAAGGGAGACGCCAGCCACCCTCCTGAGGAAACCCATTTCAGCCGCTTGTACCCTGGATCTCGTTCTTTCGGTCATGACCCAGCCTTCATGACCATAGGTGAGGGTAGGAACGAAAACTGACCGGTAGATCGAGAGCTTTGCCTTCTGGCTAAGCTCTCTTTTCGTCACAACGGTGCGATAGATTGAATGCAATACCGCACCCGCTGCGCGATTCTCCGACCAATCTCCCCTCCATTGTCCCCTCACTCGCGAACAAAACCCCAAGGTACTTGAACTCCTTCACTTGGGGTAAGGACTCATTCCCTACCTGGAGAAGGCATTCCATCGGTTTCCTGCTGAGAACCATGGCCTCAGATTTGGAGGTGCTGATCCTCATCCCAACCGCTTCACACTCGGTTGCGAACCGATCCAGTGAGTGCTGAAGGTCGCAGGCCGATGATGCCATCAGGACCACATCATCTGCAAAGAGCAGCGATGAGATCCCCAGCCCACCAAACTGCAACCCCTCCCCACCCCGACTACGCCTCGATATCCTGTCCATAAATATTACAAACAGGATTGGTGACAAAGCGCAGCCCTGGCGGAGGCCAACCCTCACCTGAAACGAGTCCGACTTACTACCGAGAACCCGGACACAGCTCTCACTTTGGTCATACAGAGATTGGATGGCCCTGAGTAGAGACCCCCTCACCCCATACTCCCGCAGCACCTCCCACAGTATCTCCCGGGGGACCCGGTCATACGCCTTCTCCAAATCCACAAAACACATGTAGACCGGTTGGGCATACTCCCAGGCTCCCTCCAGGAGAGTGAAGAGCTGGTCCGTTGTTCCACGACCAGGACGGAATCCGCATTGTTCCTCCTCAACCCAAGGTTCGACTATCGGCCGAACCCTCCTTTCCAGCACCTTGGAGTAGACTTTACCAGGGAGGCTGAGAAGTGTGATACCCCTATAATTGGCACAAAGGGGAACCACCACCCCAGTCTGCCACTCCTTTGGCACCGTCCCAGACTTCCACGCAATGTTGAAGAGGCGTGTCAACCAGGACAGCCCCTCCACACCCAGAGCCTTGAGCATTTCTGGACGGATCTCATCAATCCCCGGGGCTTTGCCACTGTGTAGTTGTTTGACTACATCAGTGACTTCCGCCTGGGAAATCGACGACAATCCCCCATTATCCTCCAGCTCTGCCTCTAACATAGAGGGCGTATTAGTCGGATTCAGGAGTTCCTCAAAGTGCTCCTTCCACCGCCCTATTACCTCCTCAGTTGAGGTCAACAGTGTCCCATCCTTACTGTACACAGCTTGGATGGTTCCCCGCTTCCCCCCCTCCTGAGGTGGCGAACAGTTTTCCAGAAGCACTTTGGTGCCGACCGAAAGTCCTTCTCCATGTCTTCTCCAAACTTCTCCCACACCCGCTGCTTTGCCTCTTTCACGGCAGAGGCTGCAGCCCTTCGGGCCCTTCGGTACCCTGCAACTGCCTCCGAGTCCTCCGGGATAACATATCCCGAAAGACTCCTTCTTCAGTCGGACGGCTTCCCTGACCACCGGTGTCCACCACGGTGTTCGTGGGTTACCGCCCCTTGAGGCACCTAAGACCCTAAGACCACAGCTCCTCGCCGCAGCTTCAGCAATGGAAACTTTGAACATTGTCCACTCGGGTTCAATGCCCCAGCCTCCACAGGGATGCACGAAAAGCTCCGCCCGGAGGTGTGAGTTGAAAGTCTGTTGGACAGGGGCCTCCTCCAGACGTTCCCAATTTACCCGCACTACGTTTGGGCTTACCAGGTCTGTCCAGAGTCTTCCCCACCCCCCTAACCCAACTCACCACCAGATGGTGATCGGTTGACAGCTCTGCCCCTCTCTTCACCCGAGTGTCCAAAACATACGGCCTCAGATCAGATGACACGATTATGAAATCGATCATTGACCTTCGGCCTAGGGTGCTCTGGTACCAGGTACACTTATGAGCATCCCTATGTTCGAACATGGTGTTCGTTATAGACAATCCATGACTAGCACAGAAGTCCAACAAAAACAACCACTCTGGTTTAGATCAGGAGGCCGTTCCTCCCAATCACGCCTCTCAGGTGTCTCCATCATTGCCCACGTGTGCGTTGAAGTCCCCAGCAGAACAATGGAGTCCCCCACTGGAGCCCCATGCAGGACTCCAGTCAAGGTCTCCAAGAAGGCCGAATACTCCAAACTCCTGTTTGGTGCACATGCACAAACAACAGTCAGAGTTTTCCCCCCACAACCCGCAGGCGTGGGGAGGCGACCCTCTCGTCCACCGGGGTAAACTCCAACACAGCGGCGCCAGCCGGGGCTTGTGAGTATCCCCACACCCGCCCGGCGCCTCACACCCTGGGCAACTCCGGAGAAGAAAAGAGTCCAACCCCTATCCAGGAGTATGGTTCCAGAACCAAGACTGTGCGTAGAGGTAAGCCCCACCAGATCTAACCGGTAGCGCTCCACCTCCCGCACCAGTTCCGGCTCCTTCCCCCACAGAGAGGTGACGTTCCACGTCCCCAGAGCCAGCGTCTGCCGCCCGGGTCTGGTCCGTCGAGGCCCCTGACCTTCACTGCCACCCATGTGGCATCGCACCCGACCCCAACGGTTCCTCCCACAGGTGGTGGGCCCATGGGCTGGAGAGATGGGAGCCACGTAGCTTGTTCGGGCTGTGCCCGGCCGGGCTCCGTGCAATACTGGATTGATTTTCAAAAAGGAAATTTCGATATATATTTTTTTTAAACGTTCAGAAATTTTCATGTAAGACCGTGGTTCACGTTTATGTTGTTTTTAATAAACCCACTACCGCTAGACGGCTATGCTGAGACGCACCACTAGTGTCCTTGCCTAACAGTGCCTAGCAGTGCATGACTTTTTGATAGAAACTAACAATGTAGCTATGGCTGAACTTTGGCCTACTTTAGCATATAAAAATATGCTCACTAAGAACCTGTGAACCACAATCCCAAACTGGCAGTTTGATTTTCTGTGTACTGAACTGAACTTTTAAATATTATTTTTTCTAAAATTATACTTTAAAAAATTCCAAATATATCGCCTTACGCACAGTATCACAATATATTGCAATATATTAAATCATGACCCATGTATCGTGATACGTATCGTATCGCCAGATTCTTGCCAATACACAGCCCTATACATTAATGAAACTGACTTCATCAGAAAGCTTTGTAAAAAGGGGTGATTTGTGCTGAGAAATTGTGATAATTTATAAAATGTGATTTTGTGTCACAAGCAGAGCCTGTAGTGTGTAAGGGATAACTGCTATGTGGCTGCTGCTGCTGGGAACAGCGGTCTTCTGGAAGACTTGGAGTTAAGCTTTTCTTTGAGAAAAGAACAAAGAACAGCACTGAAGTCATTCAAGGAAGATGTGTTCAGAGTTTTGCCGACCGGATACGGCAAAAGTTTAATCTACCAACAAGGTACTCTACCTTCTTTGTTGCTCTGGTTGGTTGTAGCGCTATCCTATTACGTGCAGAGGGAATTTGAAAGACAACCGTTTATCCCACCCCTCGGATTGAGCCCTGTCAATGGTGAATTCCCAGACCCAACATCTTGATGTGGGTCTGGCTTGTCAGGCTATACCTACAGTACTGTATAATAAGTAAGTAACTAAATATACATTACTAAGTAAGACCTCATTCAAAATCACGTTGACATTTGGAATGACACAAATAAAAACCAAGCCTTGGAACATGATTCAACAGCATGTTGTGTGGTTCACTCCATATGTTAGATAAGGACAAAAGAAGACAAATTTCGCTCTGAGAATGGAACTAGCCACTAGTTTGTGACTTTTATTTTCCAATCTCCTTCTCCGTCCGCCCATCCACCCATGCTGGTGTGAGAGTGTAGAGGTGAGTCTGTGGACACAGTGAACCCTATGGCATGATGGAGGTGAAAGGACAGAAAGAGGGGAGGTAGGGAGTACAGGGGAGATGTGTTTGTGTTCAGCCCGGCCTATTGAGACTGATTTTAGCCCCAGCAGCAACCCAGTTGGATCTCCTGCACTTCACCCACAGAGCTAGCCTTAACACCCCGACATGATCAGTCGACCATGTGACTCAGGAATGGAGCCAAAAGAACTAGAGACAGACACAGGGGAGAGACAGGCTCGATTTCAAGAGTGGCAGCATAACTCGCCCACTATCTGTACCTTATCATAGCTTTGCTTTTAACCCTCTGAAACCCAAGCCATTTTTTAGCGTTTTTTGCTCCAGTCACATTATTACTCACTGTGAGCTCATTTTTCACTCTATCTGCATCTCAAATTAACAAGCACAACCCTGGCCAGAAGCAAATGTCTTTTGAGCAGTATAACAAAACAATAATGGCATAAACATAACAAAAAGGAAAAACCTAAGTTACATTTATTTGATAATTTATTTAAAAAAATAGAACAAACTGTTGTAACAGATAATTCAACATTTCCCTAAGGGAACACATGTATATACAATAATACATTTGGCTGTAAATCCTTCACACATTCATATATAATAATATATATAAATTTCATATATTCAAAATGGAAACCGGCCATTCCGGCCATCCATAATGTAATTTAAAATATCTAAAATACATTTTGAATTTATCAATTCCATTTTGAATTTGGTGGCTGGAAATGTCTATCAAACCACTTATCTGCACAATTTATCAAGCGTCCTCAAAGGCTCCGCCCATTAGCCAATGCCACGGGAATGACATAGGGACAGAGCGACGGACAAAAAGTCTCTTTCTGCATCTGCCCCCTTTTAACCAGGCTAAACGTTTTCCATTGCAGATGATAGCAGACTGTTGATCTTCAGCTCTGTATGAAAAGAAGGCCGTTTCCCACACTAAGGCCTGTCTCTTTCCCACAGACGACTCCAAATGCACAGAGCAGATAGCCGTGCTCTGTCTCTGAGTTCAATATGAGCCATGCCAAGCTTATCATCGGCACATTCTGACACACAACTCTCCACAGGCCCCCCATTCATTCCCTGTTTTCATTCTCCTTCACCCCAAAAATGCATATTGTTTGCTGGGTAGACAGAAAAAAAATAGGTCTCAAACAAGAGAGCTTTTTGTGTAACATTCAGGCGTCAACTTCAGTAAACAAAGCTTGATAATAAAAAGAGCTCAGTTACAGTGCCTTTTATTTGCTCCAGTCCTGTTTGCTGAGTCACGGCAATTTAAAATTCCCTCACATGGTGCGATGTATGACACTAAATCAACAGGAGCATTGTTCTGTTCACCTCTGTCTGTAGGAGGTTTGATGTTTTAAGGCACCCACCTCAGCAGCGAGACTGTAGCTTATTGTTCAGGGAGACATGAGACATGAGAGACAGACAGGCTGGACGGAGCAGCGGCTTGCTTCACGCAACAGGGTGTTCAACGCACCACTGTTCGCGTTTAAATAAACATTTTGTAACGTTGTGTTGGGGCTGAACGTGCCCCTGATCAGTCCTTTGAGTTTAAATGTGAGTGAATCAATTCTTTTTCGACAAAAGGCTCTGTTTCACCAAAACACAGAAATGTATGTCTGATCTAGTTCTACATAGACTGAACTGCATATTATATGACCTTTGGTTAATATTATTTTGCATGGCAAGGCAAATGTTTTGATATAGCACATTTCACACCCGAAGGCATGATGCACCAAATGTACAACTGCGATTAAACACGAAATGTGGATTGTTGTCGTCATCGGTTCCCTTTGACCTTCACCAAGCTATCTATCCTAGTGTTTCTCCATATAGGTCTCTCCCACTCCACTCCGTGTCAAAATAAAACGCCTCAAAATAAAGTCACAATCCGTGTCTTTATTATTTAGTTTACACCACTGTTTACCTATAAGATTTTTCAGAACTGTTCATTTTAACTTCTTATTTCACTATTTACATCCTGTCTACTTTATAAATAAATGATCTCTCGGTTAACCATTTTTCTTTCTCTATTAAACTTAATTACTTTTAATTGAATTGCCTTCATTTTTATTTAGGAAGTAACTGGTATTAAACCCTATATATTTACACCAGGGCTCCATGTACTTCCAAATCTGTCGTACTTTTAGAAGGCATGAATATTTTGCATCACTTTTTGCCTTCATCCTTTGAAGCGTCATAGGGTATAAATGAAGGAAAGCACAGTTGCTGTGAGTCGCACAGCGCTCACAGAGAGACAGAGACAGGGCATCTCACTCTGATCAATAAACACTCAGAATTCAGATAATTAAATAACCTAGGTGTTTAAAGCGCACATAGTATGCTCATTTTCAGGTTCATAATTGTATTTTAAGCTTGTACCAGAATAAGTTTACATGGTTTAAACACCATATTTGTGTTGTACTGCACAGCTCTCTCTCACTGCTGCAGCTCCTCTTTTCACCTGATATCTACTTTGCACATGCACAGTAGCTCAGATCGTAGATCATGTCAGCTAGCTCCATAGACAGTAAAAGAAAGGCTGTTTCTCCAACTTCAGTCAGTTACAAGGCAGAATTAGCTGGGAGACTTCTTCTAAACCAGGGAGCACATGTAAGTAGTTCTTTTGTAGATCATGGTGAACTAGTGTGTGTTGTAGTAGTGCTTTGCCATTGAGACCGAGGTAGAATGCTAACGGTTGCGGTTAGCCAGCTTGTTTCGACTTGTGACGTAGAAAGCCGTGCAGATTTTGAACAGCTCACCCGGAGACTGAAGGCAGGACACATTCACAAACCGTATCTCACTCAGAACAGCATAGATGGATTTTTTTCAAAGTTTGTATGTGTGTGGAAGAACCAGAGACACAAAATAACACCCCAAATCCCAGAAAAAGTGATTTTTTCATAATATGGGCACTTTAACATAGACCTAAAAGTTGATTTATTATTTAGTAAGTTCACACACACTAAAAGTCAACAGAAGGCAGGAAATTAACGGCAGGGTTGGTAATGTTGAAAAGCTACCAAGATTTGAAAGTAGCATCTCCACAGGGCTCCGTGTAACCCCTCCCCCTGCCCTCTGGGCTCCAATCCACACGCAGACATGCACGAGCACGGCTGCTTCAAAACAGAGCGGAGAAAGGACCGCAATTTTAGGGAGTAAGGTTACCTCCCCTTTCTCTGCTTTGCCCGCCCAGAGAATTTGGCCCACCCATGAGAGAGAGAGACATCATGGCTTGCAAACAAGCAAAGTGGCAGTTGGTCAAGGTCACACCCCCACCCTCCACCTTGCCCCCCCTCTCCCCTCCTCAATAGCTACAGACACAGAAATGGCACATCCTAAGGAAAGCTCATTGTGGGACTGGCTCTAGTGACTGTAATTCTGCACCAAGGCTGAATTTCGGGAAAGAGACTTCAGATACAGTATTAGGGGACCACTAAGGTCTATATAAAAGAGACTTCAGATACAGTATTAGGGGACCACTAAGGTCTATATAAAAGAGACTTCAGATACAGTATTAGGGGACCACTAAGGTTTATATAAAAGAGACTTCAGATACAGTATTAGGAGACCACTAAGGTCTATATAAAAGAGACTTCAGATACAGTATTAGGAGACCACTAAGGTCTATATAAAAGAGACTTCAGATACAGTATTAGGGGACCACTAAGGTCTATATAAAAGAGACTTCAGATACAGTATTAGGGGACCACTAAGGTCTATATAAAAGAGACTTCAGATACAGTATTAGGGGACCACTAAGGTCTATATAAAAGAGACTTCAGATACAGTATTAGGGGACCACTAAGGTCTATATAAAAGAGACTTCAGATACAGTATTAGGGGACCACTAAGGTCTATATAAAAGAGACTTCAGATACAGTATTAGGGCGCATTGAGCTCAGGCTCATACACTCAGCGGGGTAAGGAGGCATTCCATGGGTTCTTTCCAAGTGGGCCCTGAGGCAGTGATTGGGGGGCGTTTTTATTTAGCTATCAATTTATTGAGGATTTACAGCATCTACAGAAGACTCTTTTTCGCTCCTTTTCAGAGCCCCTAAGTAATTTATTGTTGTCGGGGTATAAAGACCATTTCAAACAATATATAAAGAGTGTATATTGGAAATAGTTACCAACTCTGCCTTAAAGTAACTCAACCTTTCCTTTCCCTGACTTGGGGCTAGATATAACTAATGCTGCTGCAGCGTGCGCTAACCTCTTTATGAGCGGCACTGTTGCAGCTCCTCACAGGACGCCGATTGATCCAAGCCACCGTGGCTCAACAAGATGGATTTTCCCGTGATCTTGTGATTGCGCAATACTCGCATGACCTCGTGATATTGTGAGAATCCAGCTGCCGTGCGGTAACCTCACAGTTCCCCACAGACAGACTCCAGTGATACTGAGCCAGAACCACCATGTCACTGGACACCTTGGGAGAGACATATATGGATGAGGTTAATATTAGCAAATTAAAGAACTGATCCAAACTAAACATAACGTCTGACTTGACGTTTTTTTTGCCCTGTGGAACTCAGTTGTTGGGAAACCGTCTTAGATCTCAGCAATTATTGTAGGATGTCATCATTACTGATGGAAAAGATGGCCCAAATTATAAAAATTGAAAGTTGTCACAAGCTGGGGTTTTCTTTTAACTACTTGCATTACTACAAGAGAAGTACTGAAATTAAAAGACTTTGCTTTCACATTAACTTTCCCACGCACCCCTCTCTACGTAATCTATGTCATCTAGAAAATAAAATAGATTCCTAGTAAAGGTCTAACTGTGAACACACAACACTTTGTTGTGCGGTTTAAGTATAGCAGACATGCGATCACCATGATATGCATGGCTAATTGAATATAGCCTTGTGAGAAGTACTTGAGTTTAAAAGAGCTTCAGGCTTTCTGTTTCTTACCACACAGGACTGTGCAGAGGTCTTCACGTCAGTAGTTCACACAAGCAAACAGAGATTATTGTGTTGTTGGGAAAAAAGCAGCTTTCACAGCAAATTTGAACAGGAATTTCCCGATGTCGTACAATTGAATTTTTCTTTTTCTTAACCACTAAATCCCTCATTGGACTTTATGGAGCAGAGGAAGGAAGCTGCTCCAGAGCCAAATCCTAAGTCATCTCAGGACATTTTACAGATTCAAAAAAGACCCAACAATTTCCCCCCAAGAGCAAGCATTTGCTTTGCAACAGTGGCGAGGAAAACCTTCCTTCAAACATGCAGAAACCTCAGACAGAACCAGGCTCTTGGTTAGTGTTGGGACACAGAGACACTGAAACAGATATACAGAAATATGTTTCACAATAATTACAGCATTACGTGATTGTTTCAGGTTTTTGCTGCCACAGAAACAAGCAATGAGAGACAATGAAGGTATAAGTCATACAAGTGTTTAAGAGCCATACTTTTTCATTATGGCTATCATTGTTTCTTATATCACTCAAAGGTTTATTTAGATTCCAGCCCTCACTCTAATGACTTTATTTATGATTTTATTTTCTTTGATTTTAAACGGTCTCTACGGTGAGAGATGGAGAGAAAAGAAATGGAGATAAAAATGCAACTCACTGCTCTAGATGTGATGTTGATGTGTGCCCTACAGGGTTCCACAAAAAGGTTATTGTGTGGCTTATTTGCACCCAGTGGGTTGTGAAGGTGGTGGGTAGTGAGGTAAGGGTGCTGCACGGATTGCGGGTTGGGCCGAGCCTTGCCCTTATGTTGCAACTGTTCCACAGCTGTCATCGCCTTCTTGTCCCGCCAATTACCCATAATTACTCCTGGCAGCGTAAGCGCCATTCAGTGAGTCTAACAAAAGACGCTACCTTATTGCCTGTTTGATCAGGAAAGCTGAGGATGTTACAGTCTTTTCTGGAAACGCAGAGAGGAAGAACAAAATAATCTGCTTTAAAGATCAGTGCTCTTGTAAACCTTCATGAAACGCCAAGATTAACATAAAAAGATAAAAGGCTCCCTTTATAATAACTTATCTAATAAATGAATAATTCTGCAATCACAAATGCTTATGAAGTCACCAGTAAAGCGTCACAAGTTTCTCACTTTCTAACATGCCAACAGCATAATTTAGCAAGTCATATGTAATTATAAATGTTAAGAGAAATCTGCCACTTTTTGGATGTCCAATCAGTGTTTTTGGTAAATGTAGTAGATTGAAGCAATAATTCTTCAGTGCATGCTATATTGACCGAGAAAGCAGCATTTTGCGGCTGCAAAATCCGTTGTTCTTCCCGCATCCAGTGACCTGAGAGTGACGTAGTTGGAGGCAAGGATGAACTATTTCAACTTGGATTTCGCCTCCAGACGCTAATGCAGCTCAAAAACAGAACTTTTGGCTTGTATTGCTAACTAGCTACGTTTTCAACAGTGAAATGGCATCCAAAAATATGAGCGCAGAAGACGTTATGGATGAAGATACATAAGTGTTTTGGCTTGGATAATCAGCCGTATTTATTGGAGCCAGAGCATATGGCCGAAAAAAAAAGCAGAGGAGAGAAGGAGAGAGACCGAGGCTGTGGCAGCAGCAGAGCAAGTACTCTGGCTCAAATGAATACGGGCGGCCATCCAATTATAATGACCTCATCCACATTGTCAAAATGGTTTAAATATTGAGCCATGGCACTGACAATCTTTTCGATAACAGGAGCCTATAATTTCTGTAGCCTACTCCGAAACAACATACTCCCTCAATGCCTTTTTCTGGACTCGCGTTCCACTCTCCACATCGCTGTCTTCGGACATAAAGTCCCGTCCTGAGATAGATAATGTTGTCAGACGCTTTTAGTAACAATCTGAGCCTGTCAGGAGCAAAACAAAATCACTTTTAGTTGACAAAAACCAAGTCTGCACAATTGCCCCTTTAGGTTACATTGCAGCTCGGTTCGCGCCGGCTCGTCACTGCGATCTCGCTCAATTCTGGACCAATTTCAACAATTTTTGGTCACATCAGTCTATTAGATACAAATGCATGGGGAAATGAGGTTCAGGGTGAAAGAAACAGTAGTTGCCCTTTAACATGGGCTGCAATAGGAAACTGGCTTCACCAATTTCTGTTTTTTTCAATACTTTCCACCACTTGGATCTCTTAGGAATTTTTATATGTTATAGAGGAGAATTTTATGACTAAATCAGTTGAAAAAGTTTTCTGTTGCAATGTATGTGAGGTCATGTTGCATAATGCCTGTACTATTATTGTGAAAACCAGTAAGAGATAATATATAATTAAATTTTCTGTTCAAGACTATTCCTATTGCATACATTGATTATTAAGATATATGTGAAACGTATGTCTCTACATGAATTCTTCTAACCCAGCTCCCTGTCCTGAAATGTTATGTTAGTGCAGTGTAGCAGTGTAGATAATTGGTATATAACTCACACAGTGCTGCGTGCTACATACCCTAAATCATCCACTTTGAAGCCTGTTATATGATGCAGAGTACACTGCAGATGTTTCTGTTCTTCAAGTTATCATGGCTCTATGGATGTGTCTGTCTACTGGTTATCCAAACCAGGGGTTTAATAAATAAAAAGAGCCCAGACATGTTCCCATGTCATTTTTCATCCATGAGTGGCTGGAACGAACGTTACAGCCACAGCTCCTTCACTTAATCGTGTTTTATTGCTTCTCTGACTCTCGCCACCGAGAGGAGATGGCAGAACGTGGCGGGCCAGGGGCTTGAACTAATAATTATAAACCAGCCTCTGGTTTACCAGACAGCCACTTCCTCAGATAATACACAAAGCTTGAACAGTGGCAGTAGACCATATCAAATATATAAGGGGTAGACAAAATGATAAGACTTGACTCCTAAGTAACTTTTATACAATTACCAACACTGCTATGAAGAAGGGTCAGCATTTAGATTGAAGCAAAATAAAACAATTATCCGAGCTCAAAAGATTCATATTATTTGTACAAAAACAGCAAATGGATCAAAAACACTGCTTGTGGACATAAATAACATCAGTGTCTCCTCTATGTTGATGTTGTAGTGGCGGCCCACCATGGCAAAATTTCTGCCACCACGGTATCAGAAATAGGGCTGTACAAAAAAAATGTAGTCGCGGTTGCCTTTTAAATGATCCTGCTGACATAATGCAATGTGGCTCCCGCTCACATTGCAATTTAACAACAAGTAGAACTATTCAGATGTTATTGGGCTCGTCCAGTTTAACTCCACATACTGTTGTGTTGGTTGTTGTTCGGACAGACCTGCCACCACTGCTAAAAAAAAATCCTAAAGGAAACACTGAACATACACAAAATAAAGTTAGCACTTTGACAAATAATCAGTTCAATAGCTTGCAATCTAAGATGATTTTTAAAGCAGGATGCAATGGAATTTATGGTCTTTGTTTTAGAGTTTTGCTACTGCTAAAAATAGAAAGTTACAGTAGTACAAGTAGTCATTAGAGCTGGGCAATATATCGATATTATATCGATATCATGATATGAGACTAGATATCGTCTTAGATTTGGGATATCGTAATATGGCAAGTGTTGTCTTTTCCTGGTTTTATTATTTGCCTTTACCCACTTAGTCATTATATCCACATTACTGATGACTATTTATCAAAAATCTCATTGTGTAAATATTTTGTGAAAGCACCAATAGTCAACACTACAATTGCCGTTGCGGTATCGATATCGAGGTATTTAGTCAAAAATATCATGATATTTGATTTTCTCCATATCGCCCAGCCCTAGTATTCATCAAGTCACAAAGTAACCCAGTGATGTCAGTAACAAAGCAATATCTATTCAAAGTTCCAAACATTCTAAGAGCCACCTACTGGTCATACCAGACCAAGTCAATTCTTCATAAATATACCATTTAATTTTTCAAGGAGACTGTTTTTCTTTTTTCAAAGGCTACACAGTTTCACTTTTCAGTGGTCATGTTATTTTGTCCCTGTAATTCCCATAAGTACAGACACAATGCCAAATTGCCTTATTTCACACATAAGCTCAGAAAACACAGTCACAAGTGAACATGGCATGCCTGTGTAACTTTTACACCTTACTGTGCCAGCATCAATAGTCACGACCTCCAAACCACACTGCAGTCACTTCCTGGAGGCACATTGTAAACTCACAACATTTCTGAAGAATTAGTTTATTAAGAAGACAGACCTTCATAATAATTGTGTGAGGCAAGACCTAGGTCAGCGGAGCCAAGGAGATCTGTCACCGAGCGTGCGGTACCAGTGCCAACACCTCTGCCATGTTGGGTGGAGACTGTCAGAACTTTCTGAGAACAGCCAACATTTCTTACTCTACATGTAAGACTTAAACACTGAGAACTGTGACTCCCAAGCTGATGCAATATGTCCTGGAAGGCCTCCTTGTTGCAGTAACCCGGTGAATTTCCCCACATTCAATTAACTTGTGCTGCCATTTCTATTAAATGTGAGTGATTGTAGAGATGTTTAAACAGACTGGAACCCGGCTCTCCAACTCTTGGATGTGACCCAACTCAGAGAGGGCACAGCTGAAGTGTTGCCTGCTCCAACTCAAATCCATAAACTGGGAGTCTTGAGCTCCACTCGGCTCCCACAGTCAGACTGAAGAGCCTTTTTTATGATCTGTTTATGTTAGTCTAAGCAGCAGCCATGTTCCAGCCCCCCCTTCAGTTTGGTCTTCTGTATCCCGTCCCATTGGACAGATCAAGAAACTCTGGAGCCAGCAGCGTGGGAACATAGAAACCAGCCAGGGGTGCTAACTAAATCGTCTGCCTGACTTTACACACAAGCACACACACACACACACACGGGTGCACCCATGCTCAAGCAGCCAGACACAAATACTTACACTACTGCTCTTCTGCACCCCGTCACCCTGTGCTTTCCTCACCAGCAGAAATGACTTTCGCTAAAATGAACACCACTTCCACATCCACCTTGGACTGAGGTAGCACGCAAGGTGTTTTATTCAGACTTCACAAGGTGACTCCAGGTTTTACCATGTCTCTCGCACTTGGCTCTGGGGCACGCTCGGTAAACCAACAGCATAACAGTTTCTTTGTACATGCCGCATGTATTTCTGGGCCTTTTGGTGCTGTGATTACACAATGTGTCTTTTATTTTCATGCACATTATGCATGGTGGAAAATGCTTTCATCTGAGGGCCCGCTTCTTACCCTCTCGGCCGTGGGGACACAGGGACGAGGGTCTGCGCCTGACACAAGTCACACTCAATCTGGGCTGAGGGAGAGCAGTGGTGGCTGCAGGCGCATACCTGTCCCAGCCCTGCCCGAGCTTTCCATTTATTTATTTTACATTTGCCCTCTTGTTAAATTACATGCTACATGGTTAAAGGAGCATTTGCTTACACATACATGCATACACATGGAACTTTCCAAGTTTGATAGATTACGTCAGCTTAACACTATTTTATCACTCAGATTTAATAGCGCTTGCATCTGCTTGATTAATACAATTTGATGGTCTGCCACACAACACTCTTCCAGCATGCCCTTTTAGCTCAAAATGGCATTAATTATGTGGTAGCTGTGCAGGCCCAGACCTAACTCAAAAAGCTCAAGCATTACACCTGTAATTATGAGATCTATACTACCACAGCCAGAGTCGGCCCGTGGCATAGGCCGTGTAGTCGAATGCAATGGGCACCATCCAACCGTGGGGAAAGCCCACACAACAACATAACTATATAGTCTATATTAGGACCCTATTTTCTGGGTTGCCCGCAGGTGCCAAATCATCCCTGCCTGGCAATCTGTATTAACTGATAAGGTAAGAACAGAGTTAGTTCACAGAGGACAATCCTTGTGGGAATTCAGTACAGCTACATTGTGCATATTGCACTTAGGCCCTGCCCCCAGCTACCTATTCCTTTTTTATTTTCGCAAAACTTTTCCACCTTAATTTCCAGTTAAATCCTTAAACAGTAAAGGAGCTCAAATTAAGCGGCCGCAGTGGCAATCTGGTTCCTATTTTGGAACGTAAAAGATTGAAAAAGAAAAAGAACAGAGGGAGAAATAGAGTGGGCTGCTGCCAGCCATCACCGAGATGCTAACCATTTCCATGTGTCTGTGTGTCTTTGCTAAATCCCCCACCTCTTTATTTTCCCGGCTGCATCCCACTGCTTCTTCCCCTCGCTAAACAGACTATAAAGAGCATTCACGGTAGTAGGAGGGACTTAACAAGGTGCAAGCACTTCAGGCAGCCAGCCACAGTCTTCCTTCCCAGGCTCGGCTGCACTTTGCCTCCTCTGATTGGCTGCAGTGGGCGCACAGATGTTTCTTCTTTAATGATTTTTGTAACCATTAAGTTAATAGTTGTTTATGGCAGTGAAATGCAGGAATGTGAGGGGAGGTGGAGGAAGGGGAGCAGGCTGAGGGATCGGGAAAAGGGGAGCCACATGAATGCATTAACATCCTATGTGGACCATCAAAGTCCTGAATACATACACCCAGAAAAAAGGGTGGTTACATACTGTAGAGTAGGGATGTATGCCTTTCCTTCTCAGACAATTTGGATATACAGGTGCATCTCAATAAATTAGAATATTGTGAAAAAGTTAAGTCATTTCAATAATTCAGGAGTCTGGAGGAAGAGTGGAGAGGCACAGAATCCAAGTCCAGCGTGAAGTTTCCACCGTCAGTGATGATTTGGGGAGCCATGTCATCTTCTGGTGTTGGTCCACTGTGTTTTATCAAGTCCAAAGTCAACTCAGCCGTCTACCAGGAAATTTTAGAGCACTTCATGCTTCCTTCTGCTGACAAGCTTTATGGAGATGCTGATAGCATTTTCCAGCAGGACTTGGCACCTGTGCACACCGCCAAAAGTACCAATACCTGGTTCAATGACCATGGGATTACTGTGCTTGATTGGCCAGCAAACTCCCCTGACCTGATCCCATCGAAAATGTATGGGGTATTGTCAAGAGGAAGATGAGACACCAGACCCAACAATGCAGGCGAGCTGACGGCCGCTATCGAAGCAACCTGGGCTTCCACAACACCTCAGCAGTGCCACAGGCTGATCAACTCTATGCCACGCCGCATTGATGCAGTAATTCGTGCAAAAGGAGCCCCAACAAAGAACTGAGTGCCAAACTTTTCAGAAGGCCGGCCTTTTTTGTATTAAAAAATCATTTTTTTACTTGTCTTATGTAATATGTATTTATCTGCACTGGCTACCAATGTGTCGCTTCAAGAGACTAACACTTGCATACAGGGCCATGAACGGATCAGCCCCAGTTTACGTAATATAGTTTTACGTTTATATAAGAATAACAATAAACTTAACTTTACCTTCGTAGCCAAATCATCTTCTTACCAGTATCAGGCAAGTTACTCACAACTCTCTTTTTCTATACTTAAAATGTGTAGAAATAACAAACGATGCCAGTGGCACTTAAAGGGTAACAACCTGGACTATATTTTCCTATGTTTTTGTATCTACATGATTTTTTTTAATTAGTCCAGTGTTAAGCAAAGAAACAAGCTGCAATGTCACGTTAATGGCCAATTGTACAACTTCAATTTACGTTCACAAAAAGTGTTTGTTTTGCCATTTAAATGCTCAGATTATAATTCCAAGTGTCTGACAACATTATGAAAAGGATCCCTACAGAGGTTGACCTTTTTGGTTAAGAGTAGGTTCCTTTGTGTTTAAAATTAAACAGCCCCAAAATCGCTTTCGCCAGACCCACCAGACTCAATTTAAATAAAAAGTAATTTTATCGTAGTAAAACACACTTCATTCATTTGACATTAACCAGGATGATATTACCAGAAGATGTATTTGTCATGACAACTTGACATTAAATTTCTTTGGAGTGTTCTTACTAAAACAACTTGACATTAAACAGAATGACATTATGTCAAGTTGTCATTACAAAGACATCCCAAACAAATGTAATGTCAACTTGTCATGATCAAGACAACTTCTGGTAATGTCACTTTGATTAATGTCATTTTGTCATCGTAATCAAGACAAACCAAACAATGTCAACTTGTAATGACAAAAACCGAATGACACAAGTAAAGTGTTACCCAAAAATGATTTTACTCTTTAACAAAGAAGTCTATCTCTAGGGATCCTTTCCATAATGCTGTCAGTCACTTGTCAGCGGCAAAAACAGCACCATTATGGATAAAAATTGACGATACGCATTTACCCTACATGATTAGATTGCAGCTCAGTTTGAGGCTTCCGGTTACAGAGTTCTGGCTCAATCCTGGACCAATTTAAAATATGATTGTTCACAATAGTCACGTAGACACCAATGCATGGAAAAATAGGATCCAGGTTGAAAAAATACCAAAATGACCCTCTAAGTTTCACTTTCTGGCGGAAACTAAATGTTTTTTTGTATAGCAGCAACAATAATGTTTAAGACCACAACGTTACTATATCAACTCATACAGAGTGAAGTTTAGAAATAATGAAGATTCATTTGTCACAGACGTCAGTCACTATCAGTCATTAATCCTGTCCTCTGTCCTCCCTTTGCTGAGGTAAATCAGGTACGTGACCCCTTCACCGCCAAGTTGTGTTGAGTTATTGACGTGAATAATAATAATAATTATGTGGATTTAGTTGCTGATAGAGGGAGGAGGGGCTGGTTAGTCTCAGTCAACAGCCAAGTTTCCAAGAATTAGCAAATTTGAAGATATGTGACAAACTAAGAAACAGTTAGACTTCATTAGCCTAGCTAGCTCGCTGTGCTTGAGTAAAACATAATGGCAGTGGATGAGAGACTGCAGCAGAGCGGATTAAAAGGTGATCACACAGAGGGGAAAGTAGACAAAGACCGGAAATGAAGAGTCCTGGAATGAAAGACGGTGTGATTTTCAAAATAAAAAAGGAAGAAACAAATATAATAAAGAAAACCTAAACATGACCTAGACACAGTTGTGAGACGTGACACAGGTATATTGATAAAGTAGGCTATTGGCTTTTTACTCGTGAAGGTTTTATGGCACTTACTTAGGCTATATGTGGAGGTGTAGTCTCGCTTTGCCAGACCTTCCTCCACAGCGCTGCGGAGGAGGGTCTGGCTAGTCCAAACCGTATTCTGGGATGGGAGAAAAACATGTTTTGGTTTATTGGCATCTCTATAAACCAATCACAATTGTCTTGTGCGGCACTAAGCGCCAGAGCCCTGGTGCCGCTGAAAAATGGCCTCGGGAAGGAACTTGTTTTGGTGGAACATGTGTACGTTCAAAGGTTGTTTTAGTCGTGCAACAGAAAACTCGGATTCGACAGTCTAGCTAGCTGTCTGGATTTACCCTGCAGAGATCTGAGGAGCAGTTAACCATAGTCCTCAGAAATCCAACAGAGTTTAGAACGCCAACACAAAGAAAGAGGAAGGTACCAGACATCCTAACGGAATTTCCTCCGGCACCTGAGCAATCCCGGAAGTGGAACGTTGTGGATATAGACTAATGTGGAGGAGCTCAGCCCCAACACGGATCAGGGGAGAGACCGCAGCGTAATGATAAATACTAACGTTTTTGCCGGTTTAATCCTGGGTTTCGGTACCCATCCCTAAATAAAATGATTTTCCTTATTCAGTCTTTTGCAATGAGCTTCGTGCATTTGCTAATCACACGTTCATATCACAAGACAACGGAAATGTGATTTATTGGTCAGCACTACTTAGGGCTGCACGATTATGGCCAAAATGATAATCACGATTATTTTGATCAATATTGAGATCACGATTAATTATCACGATGATTTGTTGATTTTAACCAAAACAAATTTTATTGTCACATAGGCTAATTATAACTGCTATAACATCCATATTGTGCTACATTCCTGCTACTACATCCATATTGTGCTACATTCCTCCTTTATTGAAGGATACTGTGAAGGAGTATGCCATTTCAGCTGTTGTGCAACCACTTTCCACACATGCACGTTTGCCATGAAAGATACAGGCAACGTAATTTTCTGTTCACGTTAAACACGGCTAAAATGCTTACAGGTAAACAGTGTAGTGTGTCTGTATTTCACTGTAGAGGATTCCGACAGCGGGACATCCAACAGTCTGCTGCTAAAGCTATGAGCTAAAAGACACAAACTAGCACTGGTCACTGCTGCTGTCTGAAAAACAAAACAGACGGGACAAAATGTTGCGTTTACTGGTAAACTGGTAAACATCGTGACCAGCTTATGATGTTACGTTACTCTGTCCTCTGTGACGGTCTACATCTAGAAACTAAGCTGCACGGTGCAGGGAGCAACTCTGATTGGCTCATGGAGGCACGTGATCAGACAGTGGTTTATGGAGCGCTAGATTGGCTTTGCAAAACCTGTGATAAGGAGCGTTCTATGAATGCAATGAAGCATTTTAAATATCGCTCGATCACGCAAATTTGATCGTGGGAAGCCAAAATCGTGATCGTGATTAAAATTTGATTAATTGTGCAGCCCTAGCACTACTACAGATTAACATTTAATATCTATATTCTAGGGGTGGAACGGTTCATGAAAAAACACCCAAACTGTACGGTTCGCTAGTCTCGGTTCGGAGCGTGTGTGTACCGCACGGTTCGTCAGTACACTGTTAATGGTCACTAACCTCTTACTGCCGTAGTGCCCACTTTCGACACCTATGTTAAAACACTTACTGCAAATGACGAGCGGGATGGGCATGACAAACGCAACCCATGGCAGCTGATTGGACGATTGCATCACATGGGTCTGGCTGGTCCCTAATTTGAAAACAGACCATCATGGCGGCTCGTTCAGAATACGATCTCATATCGTACTAAAATAGTTCATGTGTGGGAACATTTTGGATTTCATGTTACCTATGATGAAATAAAACAATATAGAACTGCCACTGTGTGCATGTTTTGTGCAACATGCATTCAATATGCTAATTTTAGCTATATGCTGAAGTATATTCTGGAGTGTTAAAGATTAAAAGAAAAAATAACAAGAACCGTACAGAACCGAAAACCGTGACCCTAAAACCGTGATACGAACCGAACCGTGGGGTTTCTGAACCGTACCACCCCTACTATATTCTCATTATAGACACCATCGCTGACTATCCCTGTAACAATTTGGCCACAATTAGGCATATTCATCATACACGGTCCAGCCATATACAACATTTTGACCGTCTTGTTTCTCTGCTTCCCAGTGGACAGAAGCATCCATCTTAATCCAATCAGGCATCTGTCCAAACTGCAGGAGCCTCCAACATGTTAACACATGAGTCAGCATTTAAACACAGTGGTTACTGGCTGTATTCCCACTCAGCCACTCTGAATTTAGGGAAAGAGGTAATCCACAGCTTCATCGAGGAGTTTTCAGAGCACCAGAGTGGGGCCAGGTACAACCCCAGTGAAGGCATAGCCTGCTAGATCAGAATGAGTCCCAGGTGTCCCTCAGAGGAGGGCTAGTGTGGTTGTGGCAGTGGCGGTTGGGACCGTGGCTATAACTAACGATGCTAACACAAACCTTCTGTCACGGCCATATAAAACGCTGCCCCTTATTAAGAGGGGAAAATGAGGGATGGGTTTCCTAAAGACTCCCCTGAGGGGCTCTGTGGAAAGTGACATGAAGGGATGTGGGGGTGGGGAGTGGGACCGCTAATATATACTACTGTGTAAGTCTATCAATCTGTCCGTTGGTCCTCTCTCTCAGATTTCAAATCGACCATGAATGATGTGCAGGGACAAGCCACAAGCACATTTGTGTTGTCTCTGTTTGTTTGCTAACTTCATAGTGTTTGCTTTAGAATCAGCCTCCACTGAAGCAGCGCTCTGAGCACGCCCCACATTCATCACACGAACAATGAGTTATAGGCTCGCACAAGTGAGATCGGCAGATTGGCTGCAAACTTCCAGTTTCGACTGCGGCAGTCACCGACCACAGTTAAATGCTAACACATTGTCAAAAATAAGGTCAAAGCTGGCCATCTATGACCAACAATCCAAAACTCAAAAGAACTCAATTGACAATGATATAAAACAGAAAAAGTCAAACATTATCTGCTTAATTGATCAATCCTGTAATTGTGTATTATAATATTCTATCTTTGGTCTAGGAGTGAGAAATATGAGATGCTTTACTTTGAGCAAACATGGCTCCAGGCAACAGCAATCCTAACCATAATTTCACAATATAAAATCCCTCTAGACACTTTCACAGTCTCGCTGCACTACCTGTCTGTATTAACCTAATACCTTAGATTTAATGCTACACTTGACCTACCAGTCTCACCTCCTAAACAGCTGAGAGCTACAGCGGCTGCCTAATCACGCGTCCATCAACAGGAAATTAACCCCAGCTTACATGTAATGTGAAACAGTATCGGGCTCCATAACAGCAATTCTCATTCACGAGTATTTTACACACAAACACACACACACACACACACACACACACACACACGCCTTGGACTGAGGATGAAGTCTTCAACACATGCAAGAGTTTGGATGTGGGTGCGCACACATTCCCACACACATACAGCCACATAGGCAATATTCCCACCACTAACTGGCAGCGGAGACATCAGTGTTATGGCTTCATTGTGGGCAGACGTACAGCTGGGAATGTGGGACGTGCAGGCTGGAATACCTGAAAAAAGCAAAAGGTCTGGGAAAGGAATGCTGCATTGACAGGAAGGTATGGATAGGAAACTCTAGGTATGTGTGTGTGTGTGTGTGTGTTGTAAAAACAGAGGCCACTGTTGTCAACTGGCATTATCTTTATTGCTTAAGGTAAGAATGTAGTTTGATTTGTGTGTGATTAACAGGGTGAGATAAGGTACAAAACAGAAGGTTTTAAAGAGATAGATATGTAGGGTTGATCTAATCGAGAAACAAATGAGGGCTGCTGATCCAAGTCCACCTCCATTAGACAGCAAGAGGGAGCGTCACTAATGCTGATACGGTTCCATTAATGACTGGGACGCTCCATGAGTCAGCTTATACAGCATGTACATGTTAACTACCCTGTTGTTCTGTTGTTGCTGAACATGCTGCTGGTGCTAGCTCCAAAATTTTTAAATGCATCACTTAAGTAGGGTAAAAGTCCCCATTAAGCCCAGGCACCATTTAAGCCCACTTGCAATTTTGAAGTCAATTTAAAATAAAAAGAGGTGGCTGTACTACTCAGTATGACACGATGTGCCCTGCTATGACATGAACTTCCACGATAACCTTCGAAGTCACTGTGACTTCTAATGTGACTGTTATCACCACTGTTCATCACGCCCCCAACCGGCCCGTCAGACACCGCCTACCAAGAGTCTGGGTCTGCCGAGGTTTCTTCCTAAAAGGGAGTTTTTTCTTGCCACTGTCGCAATAGCCACTGCTAATGCTTGCTCTTGAGGGAATTACTGTAATTGTTGGGGTTTTGGAATTTATAGAGTGGGGTCTAGACCTACTCTATCTGTAAAGTGTCTCGAGATAACTTTTGTTATGATTTGATACTATATATAAAATTGAATTGAATTGAATTGTCTTATGCTACTCATTATTTCATCCAATCTTACAACTTAATTACACATCAGTTTTTGTTGAGAACCAATCACATTTGTTAATGTTGAGATATGCCAGCCTACATCAGTGCAGTCTCAAGGAGGCTCACATAAAGTTGCCTCAAAACGTTGGTGTTTTGGGACCCCTCAGAAGGTATCCATTTTCAACAATTTACATGCACTAACTAGGTAAGTACATTAATATTATGTAAATTGAGAGATTAATAATTTGATTGTTGTGTATTATCAAGTAATTTTTGCCAATTTGTACTCTTTGATTTCATTTGGAAAGATGTGTTTTAGTAGTTTTAGTAGTAGTTGTAGTAAGCGTAGGGAGCTAATCACAAGGTCAAAATATAGCCATACTGATAGATATACTGCCGAAGGATTAAAAATTTTAAGTATGTACACTAAATGTTTTCTGTATACATTTATTTCATTTTGGTGTTAACATATCATCTTTATTTTCCCGGTAGTCACTGTAGAACCATTTAAGCCAAGTATGTTCCATTTAAGCCCATCTCATGTGTTTCAATAGGAAATTCCTGAAATGATGAGTTTGATAGAAATTTTCGATGTAAAGATTTGTAATTTTGTCATTTTTACTGTAATCCTGTGGCTTTGATGTTCTTTTACCTTACTGACGTCATTAACAAGAGTACATCACAGATCACACACTGGCCATAAGTATTGTTATGTAACCTAATTTGCATAATCATTTGTTTACAGTGAGGAGAGGGGAGGAGAGAGAGAGAGAGAGAGAGAGAGAGAGAGAGAGAGAGAGAGAGACTAAAGAAATCTTAGTCGACTAAGACCAAAACGACCGATTAGTCGACTAATCGACTAAGAGGTGGCAGCCCTACAAATAATAATTATGATAGTAGCAGCAGTGGACGTTGAGCTGGTCCACAGCCGCTGCCACGATGCAGGTGCCACCACAATCCAAGGAAATCTGCTAATTTCCACTACCTGGTTTGGCTCAATTCAACTCACTTCCGGCTCCAGGTCCTTTTCTCCATTTCATTTTCCAATGCTGATAGTGTAGGTGGGATTCTCAGTTGATCGCCATAGCAACGCCATGTGAAACTGCCGTGACATTATCTTTAACACGACACTCGCTGTATCCTTTCATCGGCAACCAAACAGAGGAAGGTTGGCAGTTCGTCAATTCTACGGCATAGTGAGTGTAGTGTACGGTGTAGTGAACGTAGTTTACGGTAGTGCAGTTTTGCGGGCTGACATTATTTTAAATCTGGGTTAAGTGAGTGAATAAATAAATATTGACTCTAGCTTGGATATTTTCTTTATTTAATGTGCAGAAAGTCCTGTGTCGTGCTAGTGACAATTCTCTCTGCCAAATCAGTGGTCTGCAGTATTTAACTCCACTTTATCGGCTCAGCTAGCATAAAACCTGGGCCGAGGTGGTACCAAAAAAGTACCAGGTACCAGGTACCAGCCATCATTTTTTCTAATAGAAAACCAAAGAAGAGTGAGTCGTGCTGTACCATGCAGTGGAAAAGAGGCATAAAATAAAGGGGGATCAACAAAGTCATTGGGATTCATCGTCTGATTATTTTCTGTGATCTGAATCTGGAATCTGAATCTTCTGGAATCTGTACCAAAATGTATGGCAATCTCATCAACATTTGATGATTTATTTGAGTCTGAATCAATGTGGTGAACCAACTGGAGGACCAATATGGCAAGCCTCAGAGCGCTAACATGGCTGAAACGCTTGGATTTGTTGAAGGTAAGTTAACAGTCTTACTGTCTGTTTACACACATCAAAGCAAATATAAAAAATACAAAAAAATAAATGGTTGATGTCCAACTCCTTATACTTATACAACATTTGAAAGTAATCTACTTCCTCATTGTGGGTTTTAAAATCCCCATCTCCTGACGCCAAGTTACAGCTAAAAATAAATATGCATGTCTTACACACTGCATTCTTTTTTAAATGCCAGGGATTAATGTGGAGCAGACTGGGTATATTAGCTGCTGCTTTAAAGCTCTGCACACTTCAAACAAAGGAGCGTAGAAGGAGCAGATGTTGCTGATTTATTAACACAACACGGAAACTGCTAATGGTATCTGCACTTTATTTGTTTTGGCTAATTACAAGGGAGCAAAGTCCTCTGAATTGACAACCATGATAATGCTGAGAAATCTGGCTGGTTCACTCTCTCAGCACTGGAACAGAGTAGACGTACTGTGGGCTTTAGCCAAGAGTGGCAGCAGTTTCTTGGCTCACAGTCTGATGCGCCACAGCTTCAGGTCACAGTGGTCAGTACAGCCCCATACAGTTCTACATACAGTTCTATTGTCCATGGACAATACACACAGAGGGCCTCTCCACGGTCACTATGGAAGCTTTTTAGCCTGTTTATTAAAATGGCAATGCATTTTGCAATTGACAATGTAATGTACAATTTGGTCATACAATTTGTAAATGCATTTTGCAAATGGCAATTTAATATGCTAAGCGGCAATGCAATCCTAAATTCAGTTTTAAATATTTTGATTTAAATCATGATGAAAGCTCAGTTAATTGCATTTCATATTTCCTAGGTTTTTGGCCTTTTTATTCAAATGGAAATTTGCAATTGGTATTTTGCAATTGGCAAATCAATTTGCAATTTTGTCATGCAACTTGAATATGCATTTTGCAATTGACTATTCAATATGCAAAGTGACAACGCAATCCTCAATTCAGTTTAAATTATTTAGATACAATTTTTAAATGAAAGCTCAATTAACTTTGTTTTTTTGGTGTCTATCCAAATTTCAATTAAATTTGCCAGTGAAACAGCACCCCCAGTCTATTGCATTTTCAATACAATTTACATTCACATCAAAATTCAAATGGCAGTTCTCTCCAATTGCTCGGGGCTCCTTCATTGGCCAGACTGTTCTCCTAAACCATTCATATACATATACATAAAGCAATGAAAAGTGAAATGCTGTAATTCGTAAGCATTCCATTTTGTATTGTGCATTAAGCGCTTCAGCACAGCTTTCTCGCCGAGAATTTAACAACCTTCGCAGCTAAGATGACATATTATACTGCCGTTAGCATGTAGCTACATGCGACAACGTTAACACTGCAGTAGCTTAAAAAAACAACCAGTCCAGTAGTTCCTGCCTGGAGCAGATGACCAATCATAGTGGTGTGTGTGTGCTTGGAGTTGCGCAACACTTGGACGAGAGTAGAAATAACTGTTGAAACCGAAGCGTTCAGAAGAGTTGGAAATCTGAACGTTTTAGCTAACGGGATTTCTCTAAAATACGTTTACCTCATTAACCAGACATCATAACATTGTAGATATGACAGAAAATACGAAAAAGCATAATATGTCCACTTTAAGTGTTCCCTGAAACTGTCAACAAGAGTTCTCCACGCCTCTTCATCACCAAACCAAAGCCACCAAAAAGCAAATAAAAGCAAAGCTGGAGTCCAATTAAAGCCGCATTTTAACCATTGATGTAACTGCAGCCACCGCTAAAGATCCTTCGGTGGAAATACAAATGCTGGCCTCCTGGTTAACACGGATGTTTTCCATTAATAGGAGAAGTTGGAGGGAGCGCTGACTGGTAGGCATTAAATGAATATATTTAATAGGCCTCTGTTTGAGTGTGTGTGCGTGTGCGTATGCGTGTGCGTGTGCGCCACAGTGACCAAGAGCCTGGTTCTGTCCGAGGTTTCTGCTTGTTTAAAGGACGTTTTTCCTCACCACTGTTGCACCAAATGCTTGCTCTTGGGAGGAACTGTTGGGTCACTGTAAATTAGAGTGTGGTCTAGACCTACTATCTGTAAAGTGTCCCAAGATAACTTCTGTTATGATTTGACGCTATAAATAATTTTTAATTGAATACATAGGTATATTAGCCAGACCCACATCAACCCGGTTGTCTTTCAAATTCCCTCTGCACGCAATAGGATAGCGCTACAACCAGACAGAGCAACGAAGAAGTTAGAAAAGCTAGTTGAAAGATTAAACTTTTGCCGTATCCGGTTGGCAAAACTCTGAACACATCTTCCTTTTTTAAGAATGACTTCAGTGCCGTTCTTTGTTCTTTTATCAAAGAAAAGCTTAACTCCAAGTCTTCCAGAAGACCGCTGTTCCCAGCAGCAGCAGCCATAAGCCCCGCCCACCGACTCTATACACGATGTGATTGGCCTGACCAGTATTTCGTTTTTCCAGCTCGCAAATCAACTGAGAGTGCCTAGACCCCCCTGGCACTAGGCACTAGCTATATGAGTGGACAATGTATGAGTGAATGAATAAGTCTCTCAGTGTAAAGTTACAGCATTTTTTTTGTGTGTGTGTGTTTGTGTGCGTGCATGTGTGCGCGTGTGCGCATGCGTGTGTGTTAAAGAAAGAGGATGAGCCACATTTGGAAGCCCAGGGGATAAGAAGGGAGGCTTCATAGGGTAGTGGGGGGGTAATTTTCATACCTGTCCCATTGGTAATGTTGCCTGGATTTCATGGGGCCCCCAATAAGACTGAGGGGATAAGATGAACCTGCTCTACTGTAGAAAGAGAAAGGGAGGAAGAGTTTGTGAGCATTAGCTTCTTAAAGAACAGAAAAAGTAAATTTTTGGTGGCTACACAAACACCCATGACTAACTGAAAAGTCTGCACACCGTGACTTGCACAGAAATTATTTAATGCACAGGCGTTTTGGGCAAAGCCCTTCTTGAGTGTGTTGATTGTGCTAATAGACCAATTAGCAAGGATGTGGAAAATGTCTGTGCATTAACTGTAGACCATTATGCAATTAAATTAATATTTTAGTTTTAATATTTTCTGATCATCTTACTTCATACTACAGTAAGGGTTCCATTTTTTAAAGGCTATTACTGTAAGAGACAGACAAGAGCCACTGAGAAAAGGAGGATCAGGAGGGAGGCAGCAATGGAAAATATGGGTTGGAGAGCTGCAGGGTGATAATTGCAGGAGTGGGATTAAGGAAGATTACCATGCAGGAGCATAATGTGGGGAAGTCAGAGAGACTTAGCTTTCATCTGGTCACACAAACCAAAGGAGCTGCCTGTGATGAGCCCGGGTCTCCCTACAGCCATGGTGGATGGGGTGTTAGAGATGGCAGTGTACGTGTGGGGAGCCAGGCTGCTCAAGGGGGCTTATCACAAAAAGTGACAGAGAGAAAGGGACACAACCTTAATATATATATATATATATATATATATATATATATATATAAGCAAAAATATATTAAGTGAAAAGTTGAAAAGCTAGCGAGATTTGAAAATAGCATCTTCTAAAGGGACGTCTAACCCCTTCCCCCCTGCCCTTGGGGCTCTGACCCAAACACAGACGTGCACGAGCACCGCTGCTTCAGAGCAGAGCGGAGACAGGGCCGCAATTTTACTTAATATCTTGTTCACTGGTAAGCAAACACCAAATATGATCATGCTGAATGTTTAAAACTAACATGACTCCTGTTAGCAATGCGGTACGACGCAACGGTGCAACAAGGAATTTCATTGGTTCTTTCCAAACGGACTGTGAGGCAGTGATCAAAGCAGAGCTACAGCGGACAGATCTTTTTCGCTCCCTTTTTAGACCCCATAGGTTATTTCTTGCACTCGCGGTGTAAAGACCATTTTAAACAACATATAAAGAAGTGTAAATTGGAACTACCGGTAGTTACCAACCCTGTTTTTATTCAAAGCAAAAAAAACAGGCTATTTCTGGTCTGTTGCTTTTTTGACTGGTTGACATGTATAAACACAAAATGTCAGTGTTGTCTACTCACACACACACACACACACACACACACACACACACACACACATAATGATGGAGTTAGAGGGGAGGTCTCAAGATGGGTGTAGTGTAACAGAAGCCTCTCTTTTTCGTGGCGGAGTGCAGGCAGACAGTCTAATTACACCTCTGCACCACACTACGCTACTGTTTTACTGTAGGGTTAGCACAGATGAAGGGCTTCTTTGTGTGTGTGTGTGTGTGTGTGTGTGTGTGTGTGTGTGTGTGTGTGTGTGTGTGTGTGTGTGTGTGTGTGAGAGAGAGAAAGAGATAGGATCTATTGTTCAGATGAACGTTGAACCGTTTTTGTGCGTGTTTACCTGCATGGAGGCAGCTAACATTACCGTTAGCTGCCCTATAGTTGTCAGAGTTCGCTCGGACTTCATCTATTAACTTCTAACAGCTGGATTCTCAGTAACCTGACAATCTGAAAGAAACAGCATGGTGAATAACACTTTACACGTTACTTTGTTTATGACATGTTGTTTATGTTGTGCTTTCAAACATGCTGTTATTGTGCTAACCGAGCACCGTTAGCCTTTCCAACAGAGCCGCTTCACTACACTTGTTAGACAATGTTTCATTACAAGGTTCTGTGTTGATTTGTGTTCGCCGCAGTGTGCTCGTAGTGGAAAATGAAGGTCAGCAAAGTGCGTGTCAAATACGCAATGCAACATGACGTAGGTGCCGCTTCGAGGCTAACGTTTCAGTCATTGATTTATGGCAAAATGCACTAGGTTGATGCACAAGTTCAAAACCAGTGAGACCCGCTATTGACGGATTTCAGAGTAGTTTTATACACATAGTTCCACATTGTCATGAAGCACATCCTTGTGAATTTTGTAATGATTAGACATGCAATTTCAGATTTGTATTCTGATTCGTATTATACCATCCCCATTTTCTTTTTGCATTTGTAGCGCCCCTTGGTGGTGCATTTGAATGAACCTTTCAGGGTATGTTTCAGGTACTTATATGGACACATGCAGGGAGTTTTCGGATGACTGGACCAACACGTGTGGACTTTTGTCTATTTATGTGCTCACCCACACCCTTTTGAAGTTAACTGGTCAACATCTATAGAACCATATATCATATCAACAAGCTTTATGTAACTTTTGATAAGCTTGGTAGAATCATGATCTACAGAAAGTTTGGTAGCAATATGGTTAAGGAGGAGAAGTCAAAAAATTTGTTGTTCAAACATTTTAAAATAGTAGAAAATCCATCATCTTAGCGTTAATAAAGTAAAGTTAATCAAGTAAAAATTGGTATATTTGTATTTTTCTTTTTTTTAAAAGAAGGAGAAATCATAAGAAAAAAAAGGACATCAATTATATTTATGGATGATAGGAAAATCTAAACATGTCTGTACAGAAACTTGCAGACACAACACCAAAAACACTATCACCCTGTCCAGAGGACAACGGACACATTGGGTTAGGGCTGGGCGATATGGAGAAAATCAAATATCACGATATTTTTGACCTAATACCTTGATATCGATACCGCAACGATACTGTAGTGTTGACTATTGGTGCTTTCACAAAATATTTACACAATGAGATTTTTTATAAATAATCATCAGTAATGTGGATATAATAACTAAGTGGGTAAAGGCAAATAATAGAACAGCTAGTTCAGAAAATGACAATTTTACTGTAATGCAGCCTTTAAAACCCGGAAAAGACAACACTTATGCCATATTACGATATTACGATATCCAAAATCTAAGACGATATCTAATCTCATATCACGATATCGATATAATATCGATTTATTGCCCAGCTCTTGGGTATTCGCGTACACGGATGGTTCATGTATTTGTTAGCACATACAGACCCTCAAGGCAGATGACCACATTTCCATCATGTGGACCCCATGCAGCTAGAAAACTATATCTCAGATCAAGTCAAACCATAATGGACAATTGTGAAATCATATCAAATCTAATGTTTAAAAGGAAAAAGTGAGACTGACTGAGTTATGTTGGCAGGACACACCCCTTCATAGTCACCCCCCTCAGGCCCATTCCCCTCTGTGCTGTGATGGCTCTCTGTCTTGGGGGAGCTTAGCGCTGTCTCTCAGGTATCCCTCAGCTAAGACTTTAATCTCAGCCAGAAACTAAAGCCACACACAGCACTAATGGGCCATAATGGCTGACAAAAACACACAGAATAACCTGCAGCGTCTCTCTGGCTTTTCTGAATCCGCTAATTCCACTGTTTCAGCCTTGCTCGCCCTGGACCCATTCACCCTCTGTCTCTCTTTATCTCTCGGTCTTTCTTCCTCCCTTTTTTCCCCCCCTTTTTCTTCTGCTCGGTAATATTCCCTGTCTCTCTCTCATTCCTCTGATCTTATTCTCCCTCTGTCTCTGCTGGCGTTGGGCAGGTCTGTCAGCAGTAGTTGATTCCATGGTTGGCTGCATACTTGTGTCTGACTGAAGCTTTGTTGTGGGACCTGCTGACCCCCCCAATTAACAGATTCTTATAGAGCAGGGCTATTCATTTGGCGGCCCGCGGGCCACATGTGGCCCAGAAGCAACCTCAGAGTGGCCCAGCCCGTGGTCCCGCAATAGACAGTATAAAAGGGAAAATAGGGTCCCGCCAGCGATATTTTTTTTCCCCCACTATACCCCCATTTTTTGACGGCCTACTGCCGTTAGAAGGACACACAACTGGCGATATAGTCTTTGGGAAAATATCTGCTTTTTTTAAAGACAATGGTCTGGATATGAAGCGTGTGTGCATGCTTGTGACAGATGGGGCTCCATCCATGGAAAGTGAATGGTTTGGCAGCACGTTGGTCCGCTGTAGCACCTCAGTTGATCTCCTTACACTGCATTGTGCATCAGGCGGTGTTGTGCGCAAAACTAAGCGGGGTGCTCAAAACGGCAATGGACAGCGTGATGGCTACAATTAATTTTATTTGCTCCACATCAAGCCTCCAACACCGCTTATTCCGCATGCTGCTGTCAGAAATGTCTGCTGAGCACCAAGACCTGCTTTTGCATAATGACGTGAGGTGGCTGTCCAAAGGCAAAGCACTGGAGCGTTTCTGTGGTCTCAGAGAGGAGATCAGTTTCTTTTCTTTTGTAAGTGGAAAAAGTAGGAGCTACCTCAGATTCTGTTCAGTTAGCTCTTTTATTGTTTTCTATGCAGCTTTT
The DNA here is from genome assembly GCF_004354835.1 of Perca flavescens. Lineage (NCBI taxonomy): Eukaryota > Metazoa > Chordata > Actinopteri > Perciformes > Percidae > Perca > Perca flavescens. Next base: position 5,567,478 of record NC_041352.1, read on the forward strand.
GCTGTGCAAACTGACCAAAGTTAAAAGAGAAACAATGAATAAACCTTGCATGTTTTTCAATAAATGTGTTTGTGTTGGTTTTAAAATGTGTCATTACGAGCTGCTTCGCCGCTGAAATGACTGGCCCAACTAACCTTCTCGGTTAGAAAATCTGGCCCAACAGAATTTGTAATTGAATAGCCCTGTTATAGAGTGTGTGTGTGTGTGTGTGTGTGTGTGTGTGTGTGTGTGTGTGTGTGTGTGTGTGTGTGTGTGTGTGTGTCAGAGCATCTTTGTGGGTGTGTGTGTGTGTTAGTTTAGCTGTACAAATAAGGAGGCTGTGAATGTGTCAGTATTTGGTTATATCATAGGGTATACGTATCTAAATAAGTTAGCACCTATATATGTGTGTGTGTGTGTGTGTGTGTGTGTGTGTGTGTGTGTGTGTGTGTGTGTGTGTGTGTGTGTGTGTGTGAGCGCACGCAAGCATTGTGCTGACACAGTGACATTCTGATGTAAAACCCTGACCAGAGCGGCAGCTCCACAGCCGCGGGCCTTTTAACAAAAACTGGCTTTCTCTTGACTTAAGAGCTTTTCTCCTTAAGTAACCTGAACAATTTAGCGGCACAATACAGGTGTGGCGAGGGCTGCACAAGTAGCAAGAGAGGCGGAGAAGGCTTTGCAAGGTTTGTTTGTGTTGTTTGTTGCTGACGTTAAAACAGCTTGACCTCCTTCGAAAAAATGCCGTGCTCAAGTCGCAGTCACCCGGAATAAAGTTTGTTTTCATGGTAAACAGGAGTTATGTGTGTGTGTGTGTGTGTGTGTGTGTGTGTGTGTGTGTGTGTGTGTGTGTGTGTGTGTGTGTGTGTGTGTGTGTGTGTGTGTGTGTGTGTGTTTAGGTGATCTCTAATGTCACTTCTGTGACGCTGGCCAAAAAAGGTTATACACCCTTGCCTTGGTACAACCACAGTCATAATCTGTCAGTCTGTCCCTATATTTTTCATTTGTGACTACGGCATGGACGAAATTAATATCCAGCAAAATGCTTTACAATACAGCGTGTGAGATAATGAGAATTCAACAGTGTTTGTGCTCTGTCGGATAGCTACTATAAAACCAGAGTTTGTTCTGTTAAAATGTTAAGTGATGATATAGATGCTGAAATTTATTAATTAATTTACTGGGCAAGCACTCCTAATGCTCATGAGGACTATTAATTAAGGCTGCATCAGTGATGCAGCATGTGAGATAACAGAAAACACTCTTCTTTCTCACCGCCATAGCATTTTTAACTGCTGCTCGCTCGCTCTCTATCTCTCTCTCCCCTTCTCTAAAAGACACCAATATTTGAATGACAAAAGGCCAATCCTTTAAACAAACAGATGAAGCCAGCAATGTAGCGTGTCTCTTTCCTGCTGTACAGTGGACAATATTCAAATGTTAATTCAAATTTGAAATGAAAATGCAATATAAACAATGCAGCCTAATTTTCCTCAGATCTCAACCAAGCTGCAACTTCCGTGCCTGAAAACTGGCTCCAAAAAGAAGTCAGTTTCTATGGGGAAATGACCCTACTTTTGCCTTGATTTATTACCTTAATAAACACATTCCTAACGAGTTTATGGCCTCAATCGCTAATTTAAGTCTTCTTCAGTACAGCATGATGTTCAATTTGTAAATTATGGTCCCATTTATTTTAAAGTGGACAACACTTAGCCGGCCTTCTCCAGCCTTCCATGATTGGTCATCTGCTCCAGGTGGAATGTTTTTTTTTCTTTTTTTTAAGCTACTGCGGTATTAACATTGTTGCATGTAGCTACATGCTAACGGCAGTAAACAATGTCATCTTGGCTGCCAATGTTGTTAAATTCTCCTAATGGCTAATCATTTCTTCTTCTTTATACTTGTCGAAAATCTTTTGTTTGTGTCTATATTTAAAAAGGTTGATATTTGGACATTGTTTCATCTCCATCTCCAACTTATTCCACAAATGCACCCCATTAACTGTAAGGCTAAAACTTTTCAAAGTTGTACTATGTTTCTGCGTCCTAAAGTTTAAATCATCACGTAATTCATAACCACCAGTACGTTCTTGGAACCTTCCTTGTATTTGGCTTGGTAACAATTTGTGCCTTGCTTTATATAGCATCTGTATCGATTGGAACTCAACAATGTCATAAAACTTCATGATCTTAGATTTTAAAAATAATGAGTTTGTGTGGTCCAAAAACCCAACTTTATGAATTAGTCGAATAGCTCTTTTTTGCACCATTACTATTGGTTTTAATGTGCTTTTATAAGTACTACCCCATACCATAGAACAATAATGTAAATAGGGCAAGATTAGAGAACAGTATAAAGTATGCAGACCTTTGATGTTTAAATATAATTTACTTTTGCAATTACTGCAATGCTTCTTGATATTTTAGTGATTAAGTATTTAATATGAGAGTGCCAAGTAATTTTATCATCTATAATAACTCCTAGAAATTTGATTTCATGCACCAGCTCTATAACAACACCCTCTATCTCAATTGCTTCCTGAGCATTGGAATTACCGTTTCCAAATATCATCATTTTGCTTTTACTCAGATTTATTGATAATTTATTTTGTTTGAACCACTTATTAACACGTTTGAGTTCCAAGTAGAGATGCTCCGATTCTGCCTAAAACGCTGGTATCGGTATCGGGAAGTACTGGAGTTTATGTACCGATCCGATACCACGTAATAAAGCCCTAAAGAAAATCTACGTTTAAGTAGTTTATTTATGTTCTTTTTCCGTTATAACTGACTGTCAAACTGGAGAATAAAAGAAAGTTCTGTGGCGTTCATTGTTTCACAAAGATAGAAATAATATCACATCCATACAGAGATAGTAGTATACAGTTGTTAAAACCTAATCAAATATATGACACACTGGTATCGGATCGGTACTCGGTATCGGGCGATACACAAGTTCAGGTATCGGAATTGGTATCGGGAAGCAAAAAATGGTATCGGGCCATCTCTAGTTCCAAGCTTACAATTTGACACAGTTGTTGTAAATCGTTTCTAAATGCCAAAATATTTGTATCGTCTGCAAACAAAATAAATCTAAGTATTTGAGATGTTTTACAAATATTGTTTATATACATGTTAAACAATTTTGGACCCAAAATGGAACCTTGAGGTAAGCCACACACCATTTCTTGATAACTTGACTGATAATCTCCTATTGTCACATATTGTTTTCTGTTTTTTAAATAACTAGTAACCCACTGTAGTGCTACCCCTCTAATCCCATACCGTTAGCTAGCTTATTAATTAAAATATCATATTGTGTCAAATGCCTTACTTAGGTCAATAAATAACCCTATTGCAAATTTCTTGTTGTCGACAGCATTAGTTATTTCATCAATTATATCAAAGAGTGCATGTGAAGTTGAACAATTATCCCTAAAACCGTACTGGTTATCTACGAGTAATTTATTTCTTTCAATAAAGCTATCAAGTCTAGAAGAGAAAACCTTCTCTAAGATTTTTGAAAATTGCGGTAAAAGGGAAACAGGTCTATAGTTAGTAAAGAGATGCTTATCTCCTGCCTTAAACAGAGGAATAACTTTAGCTACTTTCATACTATCAGGAAATTGGCCAGTTTGCAAATGATAAGTTGCAAATGAATGTTAACGGCTTACAGATACTTTCAATAACACATTTTAAGGTCTTCATATCCATATCATAATAATCTGTCGAGGTTTTACTTTTACACCCTCTAACAATATCCAATATCTCGTTTTCCTCCACAGGTTTAAGAAACAACGTATTTGGATTTGTGTCTATTAACTTGCACTTATAGCTTCCAACAGTTGCAATATTTGCAGCAAGGTTCAGGCCAACATCTACAAAGAATTTGTTAAATGTGTTGACTATAGTCTTCCTATTATTTATAGTTTTGTCTTCATTTCTGAAGTATTGTGGGTAATTGATCCTTCTAGGTTTATTTCTAATTAAACTATTATTCTTATTGCTATCTAACCATTTGTTGTAATAATCCTGTTTACATTTTCGTATAATACCGATCAATTTATTTTTATATTTCTTATATTTATCCTCCGCTTCTTTTGTTCTATCTTTTATAAATTTTTTGTAAAGTACATTTTTTTTCTTGCAAGCATTCAGTAATCCCTTAGACATCCATTTGTTTTCTTTGTACTTTCTTTTTTTTACAAAATTTTTTTATTGGGCAGTTGTTATCATAAACTTTTTGAAATACTCGCACAAACTCATCATATGCCTCGTTAGAGTCATTCTGTCTATATATGATACTCCAATCTTGCATTAATAAATCCTTTTTAAATACTTCAATAGTTTTCTCTGTTTTTACCCTACTAAACCAATACATGAAATCCTCTTCATTTTTTTGATATTCATTTTTATTTAATACAAAAACTGGGAGGTGATCAGTGATATCATTTATCATTAATGTATTGAGGATATAAAATCCTGGATGACCCACAATTTCCTGATGTTAAACTCAGACAAAACTGAAGTTATTGTGATAGGACCAACGCACCGCCGAACTTCGTTTTCGAAAGATATAGTTACTCTGGATGGTATTACCCTGGCCTCCAGCACTGCTGTCAGAAATCTAGGAATTATTTTTGATCAGGATATATCCTTCAACGCCCACTTAAAACAAACAAGAATAGCCTTTTTCCATCTTCGTAACATTGCCAAAATTAGGAATATCCTGTCTCAAAACGATGCTGAAAAACTAGTCCATGCATTCGTTACTTCTAGACTAATTCCTTATTATCAGGTTGCCCAAATAAGTCCATTAAGACTCTCCAACTGATCCAGAATGCTGCAGCACGTGTTCTGACGAGAACTAAGAGAAGAGATCATATTTCTCCTGTATTAGCTTCTCTGCATTGGCTTCCAGTGAAATATAGGATCGAATTTAAAATCCTCCTCCTGACTTACAAAGCTCTAAATGGTCAAGCACCATCATACTTAGAAGAGCTCATAGTACCTTATTGTCCCACTAGAGCACTGCGCTCCCAGAATGCGGGGCTACTTATGGTTCCTATAGTCTCTGGAAGTAGACTGGGGGCCAGGGCCTTCAGCTATCAGGCTCCAGTATTGTGGAACCAGCTCCCAGTCTGGGTTCGAGGAGCAGACACCGTCACCACATTTAAGAGTAAACTGAAAACCCTCCTCTTTGATAAAGCTTATAGTTAAGGAGTGAGGAGTAGCAGCGTCCACCTAATCCGGCCCACTGCTTCTCCTCGTAGTCATCAGTTTTATATACTGTATAATTAATAATCTAGCGAGAGTAGAGGGAGGCAGGCCAGTACAGCCCGATCCGGTTGGGGAGAGTTCTAGCCTGACCAGGCACCTCTCTTTAACCTGCCTCTCTTAAGTTATGCTATTCAATTCTAGACTGCCGGGGAGGCTGTTCCTCCCTAAGACACACTGAGCTGCTCTCTCATCTCTACTTGTTACTTTTGTATGCATCCTGTCCCAGAAAAGCTTGTTACTAATCTAGCTCTGGGGAGTTTACTCCCCGGAGTCCTTATGTTTCTTCTATATATATATATTCTCTGCGTTTCCCGGCCGCATCCTGCTGCGTCCTGCTGCACCCGCCGCACCCACCCATGCTCTGCAGTGCCACGTTACATCCCGCAACGCCCTGCTGTGATGCTCCTATGCACAGAATATTCAGGGTCCGGTATAGGAGATTGCACTACTCAGTATGACACGATGTGCCCTGCTATGACATGAACTTCCACGATAACCTTCGAAGTCACTGTGACTTCTAATGTGACTATTATCACCACTGTTCATCACGCCCCCAACCGGCCCGTCAGACACCGCCTACCAAGAGTCTGGGTCTGCCGAGGTTTCTTCCTAAAAGAGTTTTTTCTTGCCACTGTCGCAATAGCCACTGCTAATGCTTGCTCTTGAGGGAATTACTGTAATTGTTGGGGTTTTGGAATTTATAGAGTGTGGTCTAGACCTACTCTATCTGTAAAGTGTCTCGAGATAACTTTTGTTATGATTTGATACTATAAATAAAATTGAATTGAATTGAATTGAATTAATCCGCTGACTGTATTACTTTCTATTTAATTGGAAAAAATATTATCAATTAATGTAGCACTATGGTTTGTAATTCTACTGGGTTTAGTTATTAGAGGAAACAAACCTATACTAAACAGAGTATTAATAAATTTGTCAGTCTTTTTATGTTTATTAGGGTTTAGCAGATCAATGTTAAGATCACCCCCAACAAACATAAGTTTCTGATTTGAGTGTGAAAAGTGCTCCTCCATCCAATTATTAAACACATCTATGTTGGACCCTGGTGTTCTATAAATACAACTTACAATTATATTTTTCTTTTTTGTCCTTACAATTTCTATAGTGAGACATTCAAGTATATCATCCACCACCATAGTCATATTTTCAATCATTTTATAACCATAATTTAAGTCTACAAACATTGCTACGCCCCCACCATACTTGCAGCCTAACATTATTAAATTTGTTAACTATATATTTGGTGATTGCAGAGCATTTTTATTGTTCATCATCTCACCATAGTCAAGTCAACAGTAGTCTCGCTCACAGAATGTACATTGGTGGGATAAAGCGGAAGGGGAGGGACAAAGGAAAATCCGCTGGAATTTAAAATTCCAATACAAAGAAAGCGAAGGAAAACGGACATTGGCAAAAATAAATGCATCCAGCGGAATTTCCTGCAAACCCGGAAGTGGAACGTCAAGGATATAGACTAAACCAGGGTTGACTTTGTGTTTTAAAGGGTTAACATAAGGTTAAAAAAGGGTTAAACACAGGTCAGTTAAACATGGTCCGACCCTGGTCATTGGTGTGAAAGATGTAGGCCTATAAGTCAACAGTTCAATCAATTTGAGTCAATTTGAGTTTTTTTTAAATATAAATAAATTCAATTCTAAAAAGGAGCACCTATATATCAGCATTTTTACTGTGTATAATTTAAATATATGTGATCAAGTTATACAATTCATACATGCATTATATATGGAATGGACTCTGGAAGGAAGCGTGTTATCGGAGGACCTTTTAGAAGCTTCTCTCACATTTATCAGTCACCCCCTTAGCTTGTTGGTGCATGCCCTCCCCGGATCCTTCCCACAGCGTTTTGACCGCTAGATAAGTTCAATTAGTCACTGTCTTTCAGTAAAACCAAGCCTAAACAAAGCTGGACCCCTCAGAGTCAAGTGGCCTCCCTGGCTTTTATCAAAGTCACTGAGAATCTCCCTTTTTCCTCCCTGTTGCAGGAAACTGGTAAGTCAGGGACATTCTAGGGTTTCATAAAATATGTTTAAATATGTTTGCCCTCCCTAACAGGGAGGGTGGGATGTGTGTGTGTGTGTGTGTGTGTGTGTGTGTGTGTGTGTGTGTGTGTGTGTGTGTGTGTGTGTGTGTGTGTGTTTGTATCCATGCCCTGTGTGTATTTGGACTTGTTTGAAGGCCATATCAGAGTGTAGCCCCCCGTGACCAAGAAACCCTGCTCTACACCCGACCAATCATAACATGACCCTGGAGAGAACTGGTTTTAATCAGCATTGGTGTAGGTTGTACTTTTGGAGTATTTATAGTGTGGCCTTGTGGGTGTTGCTCTCTTTCTCTTACATCCACCCATTCATTCAACATATTTCTTTTTAATTCATGTAAGATGGCTATAAATAACTGAACATAATTTTCAAACCGGAATGTGCAGATTCTGAGTGCCCTCAGAAAGCTAACATCCTTCCAACATTCACTTACAGCTTAGGCTTGGCACAATATACCATTTCATTTCAATCCAATATGGAGAAATCATTTGCTGGGGGAGTTGTTCTCATGCCGCAGCTAGATGTGCTGCCTGTTTTGAGCTATTTCTGACCAGATGAATGCATAGGAAAAAAAAAAAAAAAGTTTCCTCCCTGCCTTTGTGCCTCCCGCACTAGTGGATCTGGATGTGTGGTAGAATCTTGATGGATGTCCCTACAGAAGGAGGGCAGAGATACAAATTATGTACGATATGTTGCAGCACGCTGTTATACGGACAAGTATGGCAGAAAGCTCAGACTGTAGGCTATTATTTAAATCATTTTTCATTTTTCTATTCTTATGTTGTTGGTATTCTAGTTATTTAGTTTGTTTCTGCTCATTACTTGCTAACAGAGACTGTTGACTGGGTTGTCTGCTTTGGCCTGGCGGATGGGCTGACAGGTGTGTTGCCTGCGTGCCAAATTAATCACAGCACACAAGACCAAATGGCCTCTTAATTTACTGTATACTGGTTGCTAACAATGCCGCATTTTAAAGGCTATTTTTTAAACTAAGTCTTGTGCAGTGCTCAGTCCACATGCCACACATATAACTTCCAGCAAACTTCACCAAAAACAATGATGGCAAAACCGCATCGTTGATCGGTTTCAACCGAATATTACAGCAATACAATATAGGCCTACAGCTGAAAACACCAAATCCAAACGTATCTTTACATTACCTGTTCAACGGAGTAGCAAATTAGATAACGCACTTGACTGTCCTGCAACCGCAGACAGTTGGACAGGCTTACAGCGATGCGTCGCTGCAGTTCACAGCAGTACACCGCTGCTGAATGAATATAGGAGAAAGACTGGAAAGGATATTTGGCGTTATTTTTTATATTAACCGCCAGGCCTGTAAAAAATAAGGAGTGTTAGCTTGTTTCGTGCTTATACTTTCTTGCTAACAGAGTGTTAGCTTGTTCATTGCTTTGCCTTTTGTTCATTTATCTTCTACTTTTATTCTCTAACTTTCTCTAATTCCTTCTTTTACACCAAATCTTTTTTAATCTTTTGTTTCCCCTCTGTCTATCTCTGTATATCTCTTAACCCCACTTTTGTCTCTCTTTAGGGAACATACTATCACCCTGGCTTGGGCTCCACCATCTCCTCCTACCCTTCAATCTCGCACAGCCATAATTATGGCCATACCAAGTAGAGAGGCTTCTAAATCATTATGAGATGGTTTGGCTTCCTGACTGCTTTATTTTTTTCCTTCCTCGCTTTCTTAAATAAAGTGGGAGAGAAGCTCCAGTTGGGCTTGTTCTGAAAGCTAAATTATAACTTTTGATATTTTATCTTGCACTATTTCAAGCGTATAAAAAAAAATGGGTTGACATTACAGAGGGGGAAATGTGGGTTCCAGCTCTCAACTAGACTTTTCCAAGCTCCCACTCAATTGGTCATTCAGTTTGAACTTTTAGACATTTTAAACAAACGTGTCACTTTTTAGCATGGACTTTTAAGACTTCACTGTTTCTGCTTGTCCATTCCCTTCACAGACTTAAAGGAGACCCATTATGCTGTTCTGTATTTTCTGTGATATCTATAATGTTACAATGTTGGATGTTTACATTAAACTTGGCCAAAGCTTAAAATGAGGTTAACATGTTGAAAAGAAATCCCTGTGAGCAAAAACCTTGGATTTCACACTGCTCTGGCTTCAACAGTTTTTTCTATTTTCGGCCTGCAATGACGTCATACCGGGCAGGTTTTCTGTATATGGTCATCTGCTCCAGGCACGCTACTGCAGTTTTACCCTGAAATACCAACAGATGGATGCGCCGCCTTCCGGTTTGGTTCCGTCTTCCACCACGTGTCATACCACACCATCAGAAGGAGAGCGTTTTGCCTGCCCAACTCACAAGCATAGTCTTAAGTGGCTGCGATCACTGGCGGCAGCTGTGGAATCTAGGGGTAACATTACATACCTTGCTGCATTTAGCTACATGCTAATACCAGAGAAAGCTGTAATGTTGGCTGCCGATGTTGGAAATTCCTTTTCAATTTCGGATCACATACACTGCTAAAACACTGTTTGTCTAGTTTTTGGGTTAGAAGATTTTTCATGGTATAAAGTCCCGCTTTATGTGACTGAATAGAGACAGCGAGAGCAGAGCACAGATGCAGAGATTCCGGAAACCCGTAAATGCTGACCAGTCAGAGCAGATTTAAAAACAACACTATTTCCATGGCCGCTGCAGCTGTATTCACCCTCTGCCTGAGACGCTCTGTTGGAGCGCCTAGCTCTCTAGAAGCCCCCTCCTGACCTAACCCAGTCTGCTCTGATATTCAGGGTTTCTGAATAATCTCCGCACCTGTGCTCTGTTGTCGCTGTCTCTGTATAAACAGCGTATATATAAATTGGGGATAAATTAACATTAGCAACCAAGATTGCAGCTTTAACCTGGCATTACATGTAGTTCACAGTGGACTGTATAGCAACACTTTCTACCATCAAAAATCACAAATAAAGGCCTTTTAAACCAAACAACTACACAACCAGTGTAATGTGATCCCAAATTGTGGATTAAAATAACAACCTCTGCAACCAAGATTACAAGTTTTTCTGACATTAGCATGTAGCTAAAATTAGCAGTGTATGCAATGTAAACACTGTAGTAGCTGCCTGTCTGGAACAGATATAGATTTTTATTTTTTTTTACTGTATATATATATATATATATACACACACACAGAGGTGGGTAGTAACAAGTTACATTTACTCCGTTACATTTACTTGAGTAAGTTTGTGAAAAAATTATACTTCTAGGAGTAGTTATAAATCACTATACTTTTTACTTTTACTTGAGTAGATTTGTGAAGAAGAAACTATACTCTTACTCAGCTACATTAGGCTACAATGAGCTCGTTACTTTTCTTTTTACCTCTTTGGTTTTCTACACGTCATTGTTTTTATCCCCCCCGCGTACGCCTCATTTTAATGTTTTATTTTGACAGAGAGAGAGACTTCCGCTGAAGGCTCTACCACGTGACTGTGTTTCACTAATCAAACGCAGTGGTGCAGTCTCGTCACCATACTCAATCTCAGCGGCGGGACCATATGTCAATGGGCGGGGCAGGGTTAGTTTTACAGTCGTAGAAAAACAATAATGTCAGAATCAACTGTTGGCAATGCAGACACAGACGAGGAGAAATAGCCCTGAGGTCTGTACTACCAATCCAGATCAACATGGCCTGGATTTATTTCAGTTACCCGACTTCACTAACCTAACAACCGCGGTCCCGCATAACCCGTTTCATGACGCTGGTCAATCAACTAGTTCAGTCAACCCAGGGTTTCCCCAATCCAAACATCTACCAGAGCCGCATATTTTGTATAAGAAGAGCAAACTATAAATCTACATAAATATGAAGAACACAGACACAGTTTTACAGGCAAAACGCAATACAGTTGCTGCTTCCTAAAACAGGAAGAAAGCTGGCAAAAAATATAGCCGACGCTGTGTGTAAATCACAACGCTTATTATCAATATCACTTCCCCATCAGTCAGGACCAAGATCTGACTATGATTACACTTGTGCTTTCCATAAACTGTTGTTTCTTTAGCCTATTATTTCAGTTGCAACCCTGGCAGTGGGAAGCCATCGTCAGACAATTCAAATTTATAAAAAAATTAAAACCACTTGTGCGCATTGGCGACACACGGCTATAAAATATATATATTTCATAAATATATATATTTCATAAATATAGGCTTACCCATCAGGGAATGTTAACGGGGTTGTCGGTGTCTAAATGTCTCTCTCTCTCTCTTTCTCTCCCTCCCTCTCTCTCTCAGCCTCTCTCTCTGATCCACCTTCGTGATACAGAAAACCCTGGTGAACCTGAAGTTACCTCGTTAACGCCAAATCTTGCTTCGTAGTTCAGAGGTAACCATGCTTTCATTATGCTTTCATAATGAAAGCATGGTTACCTCAGTAAAAGTGCCAAACAGCAGCTCCATTACCTTGTTCTAGGCCCTTGTTCAGAGCCTGGTAAAAAATTATTAATGTTTGGAAATTTGTGTTACTGGTGCTTATTTATTTTTTATTATTTTATTTATTTTATTTTTTAAGTACTTGAATTTACCTGGATTATTTTAATTTTTTAATTCATTCATTCATTTTAATTTATTGTATTGATTGGATGAACTATAATTTGCCTAAAGATGATTATTTAGTATTTTTGTCCATCTGATTGAATGCTTGTGCTAAAAAATAAATCAGACATTACTCAACAGTTACTCAGTACTTGAGTTACTCAAGTAATTATTTGGATTCGTTTTATTTAGGTTTTTGATAGTTTGTTATTTGACAGCTTTAATTTATGTATTTTTAAGTTTCCCATCTACACTATAAAAAGACCTTTATGTTTAAATATATCCATTGTGCAGGGCATTTTCACAGAGTTCTGTTTCTAACAGTATAGCAGTGTTGTCACAGTTGTGGCTGTTGGTTTGCCATTGATTTTTAGGGAGTACACAGCAGAGAAATTACACGATAAACCATTATTTACATGTTAAAAAAAACAATATAAAAAGTATTGGACATTAGTAACAATTAGTAACGTTTGTCAAAATACAAAGTTCCAAAGAAAAAGCGGGAAAGAATTAAGGCCTATGTATTCTTTCCTCCATTCCTCATCTGAGGAACTGTCTGTCCTGTCTCCCAGGGAAAGGCCAGTGTACTCAGTGGCATGCACTTCACTTTGACCTGATAACCTGCAGAGAGAGGACAGACAGAGAGGAGGGAGGAGAAACAACAAAGCGAGGAAAAGATAGAGGCGAGAAGAATAAAAACTAACATGAAAGAGGCGAAGGAAAGACAAAGGGTGAGTTTGTGACATGAAACAAATCTTCCATGTTTTCTATCTGCTGTCTATCAGTTTGTGATCTTCTCTAAATACATTTCATATATACGTTTATTTGTCCAGAGTGAGTCCCTGCGAGGTGAAGGAAAACAAAGTTCAAACAGCACTAATGTGATTAAACTGAGATCAGAGCGCAGATCCTATCACTCCCCTCGCTTCAAAAACACAGTCAAACCACAAGCCCTACAAGCCAAGCCTCACATGTGACAGCGGAGCGTTGGAGGCCGCGGCGTATGGAATTCTAAAAGCAAAGAACAAGGGAGCTAGTGTGTGCTGATTGGATCAAAAAGGAGTTGGCTTGGATGTGATGTGTGATTAAATGTGACGTACAAAAGAAGAAAATTGATAGTAGGCTGGAATAGTTCCTACCTTGTAGTATATAGCCCTTTTCAGACATGGAATTTTGTAACATTGCTGGCTTTGTCAAACAAACAAAGGTCTCTGCTACATATATGGCCCTACTCAAACAAGTAGAAGTGAGTTCTCAGTTCCCTCACAGGCTGCATAAGTTATTTTTAAAACCTATTTGCATTTGAACGATCATGGTGACGCGAGTAACTTCCGCCCTCATTTGCCAAATCTTCACAGCCAATAATGAAAGATGACTTGCAACTCATAGAGCAACTAATAGCTATTTTCACATACTGTACATGTGGGAATGAAAGTATTTAATCAAGATAGACTTGAGAAAATCAACAACATTTAATATCTCTCTGCTTTATACAAGCGTGTGTGTGTGTGTGTTGGGGCCTTTCTGTTAATGTGATGGCATTTCATTCAGACATTAGATGTGCGGGAAGTGTTTTTGTTGCTGTCATGACTTTTACTGGAAAGTAACTCAGTCACTTGCACTTTGCCAGCGCATTTACGTAATGAAGTGACTGTTTTATAGACTTGTAATTTGCATATAAAATGTAGGCCTAGAGGTACAGTTTATTCATCAGTACTATGTCCTCGTGTTTCTCATATTTTCCATTCATACAGTAAACACAGTATGTTAAAATTTCCCCACCAATGTTTTACGATACAGTACATTTGATCTTGCGTGTTAACCACAGGGACACCCTGCTGGTCATATACCTCCTTCCTCCTGCATTACACCCCACACAGCCACAGTATTCCTGCACAATTGCCCCCATTTACATGCCTTGCCTGATCACTGTGCTTTGAGAGGAGAGGGGCATTAACATCCAATAGCCATCAAAGCTTCGTAGGGATCGCTACGGAGACGGGAGCTTTGCGGTCCCGCTCAAGCCGCAGGCTCCAGCTTGGCTCCCTCACACCTTTGCGTGTCAAACAGGTTTTAGGGCGAACTCTGAGGCGGGTGGGAGTGATGGGATAGGTGTTACATGGTCTTAATATTATATTAGTGTTCATTCATGGGTTGAAAGGGAGGAAAGTGCCAAGAGTTGGCAGAAAACTGTTCGTCTAGCTTCCATTCACTCCCCCACCCCCCTCCTCTCTCTCTCTCTGAATGGGGAAAAAGGCTGCAGCCTCTGTTAGTGATTTAACAGGGTACACAACCTTGAGGAAACTTGAGTTTGGAAACAATGTGGGGCAATATGGGAAAAATTGAAAACATAACTCCGGTAGAGCAACACTGTATTGTTATGTAATCACATCCTGCTCACACTGTTAGTGTCATTTATTGACGGTTGGATAAAGGTTATGTGTTGTAGGTGAGCACATGGTAGAACAGCAGGAAGTATGCTTCTCATTCCATACGTTGTAAATTTACTATTGCATGCAATTTTTAGTGGGCTGAGTATAATGTTAAGAATAAAATAATTTTTATTGCAATGTAAGATAAAAACACTAGGTTTATCCAAACTGGCAAAAAAAAAAAAAGAAGCATATTAATCCAGTGTTAAGCCTAAGGGGCTGCCTCCCCATCAAGCCACATCTGGATCCATTTACCAAAACATATTCAATGGTCTTACTGTTCACACAGCACACTGCACCCTCCCTATGTGAAACAAACCAGGGCTTTAATGAATGAACACATAAAAGCTAAGGTTGAGTCTATCTCTGGGTGTATCCTCAGAAGTACAGGTGCACCAGGGTTAACGCTGAGGGGCAGGAGACACCGTCTGGATCTGGCCAAGGCTAGTGATGAAAGAACGGCTAGCGAGGGAGTATCGTGCACGTGGGCACAATGAGATAGTAACAACTAAATCTGTGTGTGCAGCCGTTGCTCAGCCTGCAGCCACTTATCTCCCATCTGGCCCCTGGAGGACAGCAGAGGAGGGCACCTGACTCACCCAGCTCAGCGAGATGAGCCTCTCACTAGTGCACAATGACCAGGGAGGTGGGGGGGCGGGGGTCAAGGGATGGAGGAAGGAGACAGTGGGACTGACTCTGGAAACATGGAGCCAGTTTGCCTCACTAAAAGCTATTGTCATGTCTGCAACATCTCTACCTTGTCATTATCTATGCGTGCATGCCCTAATTTCAGCCCCCATGGCTCCCTGGGACACCTATAATGATGGCAACGCAGAGGGGAGGGCTGGTGCCAGTGGAACAGGCCCCGGGGCCCAGCGGTGGTGGTGACTCACGCTCTAACAAGGAGTGATGAGCATGCAACCTAGCTGGACTTTGAGATGCAAGACACACCGGGAAATTAGAGGTTACACGTAGTGTAAACATGCACGTAACTATGCAAACCACTGCCTCCATTTCCATTACCACCAGATGCCACTCTGCAGAACAATAATTGGCTGAGGATCATGCCCCCTTAGCCCGAGGACCTGCAGGCCGTTTAGGGCCTCTGTGCGGTTATGGAGGTAGGTGGAAATGTGTGTACATGTGTATGTAGTATGGGGTTGTGCACTCCTGATGCCTGTGCGAGTGCTGTGTCCAGGACTAATTCAAAGCTCTGCCGAGCCCAGCGCCCCACCAGGCGCTGCACTTTAATGTCAAGGGGCATGCGCGGAGCCTACAGTGCGCCATGCAATTATCAAGCATGATGGGACACGGAGAGAGGAGAACATCTGGCACTGGTGGACGTGGGCGGAACGCACCTCCAACCTCCCTCCCTCCCTCCCTCCCTCTTCTTCTTTTGCACAGGAGAGGCTTTCCTTTGATCTCCAGCTGGAGCTGTCTGCTGTGCCTCTCCAGATCAATCACGCCGACGCAAGATTAGCTTAGCCATCGTCAGTACTGTATTCAACCTAAAGGTTTTCTGGGCCGGAGGTAAATGTGGATTGTGTGTTCACCTATTAACCCCACTCCTGCTGCACATATCCCAGCGTGTCCCGTTCTTACTCATACCTGTTTTCCCCCTACTGCAGGGTACAGTCAGCAGTCTGTCAGTATTTATCATTTTTCACATTGGCAAGACAGACAGGCGGACTCCCATATATTGAGGACAGGGTTTAACTTCAAAGTGCCCTGCTCTGTAACTAATATTGGACATTTCTTTCTGGGGGGATAATTCAATGTTCAAATGAAAAGAAACTGCTCTGTCATTAATTCAAAGGTTGCTCATGCTTTATAGGCTCATACTGTAATTCATTCTGATCTAACAACAGCACATGGTGTGAGCAGAGTCACAGAGAGTCACATATCTCACTGTCTGTTTACATGGCTAATCTCTAATGTGTTGTAATGATTAGAGCTGTGAAAACAGGCCAAAGACATAACAAATGGAGGGGGGTCTTCACAGACATGTGTTCGCCAGCAAGGAATGCCACCTTGTCATGTTATAGAGCCATGTGACATCATATTCCTGACTCGCGGGCACACTGTCCTTTGTCCAATTAAGGATGTTGTGAAGAAAGGTAATGGAAAACCGATGTGTCCTCTAAAAAAAGAAAAAAAGATAAACAACAAAAAGGACTGGCTTAATTGGAAAGTTAAACAAAATAGTTTAGTCAATTTCTGTGGCCACTTTGAAAAGGGAGGTTTAAATCGAGACCAGGAACGCTATTGAATAAAACAAAACCATACAAAAACCAAAGAGAAATGTTCCGGCTTTATATTATTTATATATATGTATGTATATATATATATATATATATATATATATATATATATATATATATATATATATATATATATATATATAATTTTTTTTTTTAAACCACAATGTCAAGAAATGAGGCTTTATGTCCAGTTGCTTTGTTGTGTGCAAATCAAATTGCATCCGATGACGTAAACCACTGTCTTCTTTTTCCTCCTCTTGGTTTGCACGGTGCTCAGAATCGTGAAGGCATTACAAACAGATGCTGCACGAAGATGTTTGGAGGACATTTGTTCACATGGGCCCCTCTGGCAACAAATAAATATGAATTGAATTATATGATGCTTTTAATAGGATTCACTGGGAACTTTTTAAAGATGCCGACTGTCATTTTGATACTTTGGTACTGTGATGAAATGCCAAACTTTTGATTTAAATCCCTTAAAAACTCCACACTATGGTTGCTGTTTAACCACCACAAATAACATCTTACTCTCCTCTTTCTTTCTTCTCTAAATAATGGGTTTTGGGAGTTTCTCCGCTTTCAACAACCAGCTCGAGGCAAGTTGAAAGACCAATTCTTGCTGCCACTCCCCACCTGGGAATATACCTTAGAATAACAAAATACACAGCAGCTTACCTCATCTCTTTACCCAGTAATAGAAAGGGTGAAAGGCTTGCAGGTAAAGGCTTGGGAAGTGGACCTGCTGTAGCCTCATCCCATGGAGACACAATGGAGAAAAACCCTGCATACTTGTTAGGGCTGTCAACATATATATTCTAAATTCTAATATATATTCAAATTGTTAAAAAAAGAAAAAAGAAAAGAAAAGCTGCTCTGCCTTGGCTCTCAAGTAGCAACTTAGTGCATAAAAGTGAAGCCAATGCAGAAGTGCCTTAAACCTGCATTCTATCGAGAAATGAGCCTTCTTCTGCCTTAAGTTATTACTTCCATTAACATTTTCATAACGAGTTTAGGGCCTCAATCGCTAGTTTAAAGTGTTGCTGCATATCTGGTGTAATTACATACACATATCTGCCATTACTCGCCACTACTTCATTACTGTACCATGTTCAAACCAGTAGGGGTGGTACGGTTCACAAAACCCACGGTTTCGGTTTGTATCACGGTTTTAGGGTCACGGTTTTCGGTTCTGTACGGTACTTGTATTTTTTCTTTTAATCTTTAACACTCCAGAATATACTTCAGCAAATGATATATAGCTAAAATTAGCATATTGAATGCATGTTGCACAATACATGCACACAGTGGCAGTTCTATATATTGTTTTATTTCATCATAGGTAACATGAAATCCAAAATGTTCCCACACACCAGACTATAAACGACGCTGGCGCATCCTCCAACTCCAGGCAGCCTCTCTCCCACTGGACATTTCTGCAGGTGAGGTGACGTGACCTGCAGCAGCAGCAGCTTCCCACTCCACTTGAGGAGCGGACGGCTCGGTGTCTCTCAAAATCTGACAAAAATCTTTTAAACTGACCTTTGTTTATCAGAAATGAAGACAGATTCAGCAACTGCATGGCCTATTTCGTGCTTCGGTAAACTATTTTCGTAAAATACAAGATCGTATTCTGAACAAGCCACCATTAAAGTCTGTTTTGAAATTCGGGAGCAGCAAGATCCATGTGACGCGATTGTTCAATCAGCTGCAATGGGTTGCGTTCGTCAAACTCATCCCGCTCGTCATTTCCAGTAAGTGTTTTAACATAGGTGTCGAAAGTGGGCACTACGGCAGTAAGTGGTTAGTGCACATTAACAGTGTACTGACGAACCGTGCGGTACACACACACACTCTGAACCGAGACTAGCGAACCGAGACTAGCGAACCGAGACTAGCGAACCGAGCGGTTCAGATGTTTTTTCATGAACCGTACCACTCCTACAAACCAGAGATGAATATTCGACAATAATGTGCCACATCAATTAGTAGTTCTATAGTTAAATAGTCTAATTCACTATTCTGTGAAACCCCTAGCTAGCGCTAGATTGTAACGTAAGACAAAGTGCCAATTTTCAACCAGCTCCGTTTACCAGCAAAAAGCTTGGTTGTTTATTTACAAATTACAAAGCTGCGTGATTGCGTTGTAATCTACATACTGCCTACTGCACAATCCAGAGAGAGGGAGAGGGGTCTACGATGTTTAAATTAAGTTTACCATTATATAGGACATTAGTTTATTGGTTTACTGTGTAAGGTGTAGGTATGTAGATCTTTTAAAATACACTTTTATGTTGAAATAAATATACCTATACAAGTCGTTATGTCTCCGGTTGTATTGGTTTGCCCTCTTATGGACATAATGCGCAACATTTTTTTGTTTTTTTAAAGTAATATTTGAAGGTCATGGGCTAATTTTGATAGCCCTAGTACTTGCACGTGGCTATGGAAAAGAAAAGTTATCAATACTTGATAAATAAACAAATAAATAAACTCAACTTCATTAGTTTGGAATCATTGTTATTTTCATATTATTATATATCATATATACATTTTTGGCAAGTAAGCTCAACATCTGCTACCAAATTTAGCCAGTTAGCTCTTGTCAGCTATAGCAATAACAATCCTAAAGTAATTCTGAATCAACCAATTACCTGGTGTTGTAGATAAACACAGTAGGCCTACACAGACACAGTAACTAACCTTTCCTTTAAGTGAGTTTGTATTGTTACTCAGCATCGAAGTAAAGAGTCAGTGTTAACAGTGTTAGCCAAGGGGGTAAGCCAGCGTCCGCAAAGCGTACCTACTATGGAGCCATTTTGATGCTAATAAGCCATCACCCGCCGTTAGCATCCCATTGACTCCCATTCATTTTGGCGTCACTTTGACAGCTAATAACTTTACATCTGAAGCGTTTAATAGACTCTATTTGCCCATTGTTTATTTCTAAGAAACCTGATAATGTATAAAAGGCTCCATTACCTTGTACCTCACGTTATGGCCCCATAGCAGATGTTTTTTGTAAAAATAGGCTAACGATTGTGTCATAACCGACTTTCTGTCGCACAGTAGAGAAATGACCGTCCAGTACAGGAGAAGCTCGCAGGCAGTTTCGACTTACATTAACTGTTTAAGTTTAATTACTCATGTTAATTAGCATGTTAGTTAGCAATAATTAGCCCGTGCCTATGTTATCTCCTTACATATACCTACGCTCTCCGTCTCTGCAAGATTGGGAATGATTGAGATTTCTCTTGGCACAATACCAGAAGACTTCACACTTTCAGACAGGTTGCTCACGTCACATCTACGTCGTCAGCTCAGTTGGAGGCTGCTTAGTAATGCTCAGCCATCACCGGAAAAGTTCTTCTAATAGCCTTCACTGGTCTCCGTTGCAAGTCTACGCCGTCGCTTTGTCCATTAATTGACTGTCTATGGTGTTACCTAGCTTCTGTTGGATAGAATGAACACAAAGAAAGACAGTCTGCCTTTTGCTCTTTACAGAGTTGTGTGCCTATCTTTAAAATCCAAACACTGTCCAGGTTACTTTGAATTTACCCGCTTATGTAAGTTGCTGCTTTTAACGCTCAGTATTTACTTTTATGGTGAATAATATTAAGCTCACAACCCAGCCTAGCTAGTTAGCCGAAATTAAGTTTTAACTATTTTGACAAGAGAGTTCAGTTGTACATTTTTTTCACAATTTATTCATGTGGTTATTTTTTAAATTACTATTAATATATTTATTTTATATTTATATATATTTAAAATGATTTTATATTGAACACATTTGGGATCCATTGTATCCTCTGAATCTTATATGTTATCTTAATATGTAAATCATGTTATTACACTGTTTGAAGAGGAGAGGTTAGGCCTAATTACATGCCTGCGGGGCAGCCTGAGGAGAAGAGGCGCCAAGGTGAGCTTCAAGCCTGTTCAGGTAACGGAGGAGAATGTGAGGAATGACAAAAGACCTGTGACAGGAACAAGCCGACAGAAGCTTTTCACAGAAGTTAAGAGGTAGTTAGGCGGAATCCTCGCCATTCCAGGCATTGCTTTCTGTCAGGCCACGGGAACAGGTAGCGTGAAATGACACTAAAACCCCTCCTGTAGCGTTGTTTGTGGCTGTCAGTAAGCCACTTATCAGACAGTGGATCCTCATTCGGGTCCAATGTTCCGCATTCCCCTATCTAGCATGTCATTTTGCAGGCTACGTCATGTTTTTCTGTATCTAGCTAAAGTTGACCACGTTTCTGCAGAGTTTGATGCCTTTATCATATCACGTTTCCCTCCACAGCACTAATATCTTGACGATGACCTTATGTCCAATGAGGTTACGACGGAGGTTACATGTGTGTGATATGCTGTAACATACCTCAACCCTAATCTAAGGCCTGTGTAAATAAAGTCTCAAAGCCTGTACCACTTCAAACAGACTCGTACAGTATGGTCTTTGATCAAGAGTCACGGCACTATTTGTCCAAAAATAAAGCAGTGTTTCATCACAGCAACTGGATGTTTTTTTTCCTTCCAGTCTCTGGGGCTTATCTCTGAAGGCCTCTCTCTCTTACGCTCACATCAGATGGCGTCCTTTCAGGGTCCTCTTAGGTCAAACAGACATGGTCTAAGCGATAGGGGAAGTGGCACCAGACCAGGAGATACCCTCAACATACTTGTCTTTCTTTACGCACGCAGCAGATAAGGAATGAGAGACTCCGATGGAACATTGTCTCCCCCAGTGTTATCGTGAAGACGATATAAGTCGTTTGTTCCCTATAGAGTTTAGATTCTCTGCCCAAGCCCGAACTGGACCCGACCCGTGGGTCGGGCCGATATGTCCCACCACTATCCTGGGGCCGGGCCGGGCCCTTGATCAAGCATTTGTCGTTTTTTAATCATTACTAATGTGATTTTTGGGATTTTTTTTCTCATTTTGTCTCTCATAGTTGAAGTGTACCTATGATGAAAATTACAGGCCTCTCTCATCTTTTTAAGTGGGAGAACTTGCACAATTGCTGGCTGACTAAATACTTTTTTGCCCCACTGTATACAATTGTTACATTCTCCATTCATTTTCCACAGTGATTTTTAGTGTCACTCATCGTAACTGTTTTGGTAGATTTTCAATCATGACAGTAATAAAACTCTTGTACAAACACTGAATACTTTACTGTCCTGAAAAACACAATCTAATATATACAGTACTGTATGTTGTAGTCTTAATAAAAGTGATAGAGAGCTTTGATTGAGCAGTAAATATTGTGTCTTTCCAGAAAGTCCCCCCGCTCCTCCTCACCTTCCCTCACACTCACCAGGCCTCTGTTCATCCCCAGGCTCGGCCTGTGACATTGGGGCCAGTTACGGCTCGGCTCGGGACAGCTCTTTCCCTCTGAACCCGAGAGGGCTGCCCCGGACCCCGGCGAGCACACAAAGAATTCATTGAAAGGCAAAGAGCGAGGGAAGACAGTTTCTCAGGAAAAGGACAATGGGCGTTCTCCTCCATTTAGCTCACCCTTTCATCCTTGGACTTCCACAAGAGACGCAATTGTTTAGACACTGCGATATGGGGCAAAGCTTTAGAAGATGCATCGCTTTTAATTAACTGTTGGTAATGATCTCATTATTAGGGACGAGTGGGTTCCCTGAGCCCAGCGTTGTGCACAGGGGTGAGTCTGGGGTCATCATTCTGAAGGCCCCACGCTAACCGACAAAACATGAAGGAATTTGTCATTCCGCCATGGTGCATCAACTCACACACTGTCAAACTGGACCACTTCATTCGGAATTAAGGGATAATACCGGGCCTGTATTCATCAATTGACTCAGAGTAGGAAATTACTCCTAACTGGCCAAACATTCTCAGAGTGATGCATTTTGTGTCCTACTTAACAAATAACTCTTATCAATTATTTTTCAAATACACATTAAAATGTTGCTACTTTCTGGGTTTAACATGTAATACTCCAAACTGCAACTGTGAGAAAAACTACAAAATGTCATTCTAATTTCTACTTGAGGCTAAGACTGTTGTCTCAGGAATGGTCCAGCTCTTTTCTGAGGTTCAGTATAGAAATCCTCATGAATAACTTTAAAGTCCTACTCTGAGGTTGGAGTGTTGCAGGTCTTCAGCTGCTGATGCACCAACCTAACATTAACGAGCCCAAATCAGGAAAGGTCTAACATAAGCCTACCTAACTGATGATGAGACTGACTGACGTGCATCGTTGTTTCCAAAAGGGCTCCGTTTGTGCCCGTCGAGACTACAATGTCACGCTGGAGTTTTCAGCCCACAACGGGGTCAGCGGGGTCTCGGTTTTAGGGGCTCTGAAACTCTGGAGTACTGCGGACGTGAGGCGCAAATGTAGCAAAAGATATTTGTTTTTAAACCAAAAACGTAGCAGTGGCTATCTCTGCTATTTGGGCATAGCAACACCTAAGATGGCTGTGATTAGTTTAAAGAAATAAAACCAAGAGTGTGTTTTCCCTTATCCCAGAATAGAGAGGCGGTGTAGCCAGACCATACTCCTATATCCAGTGTGAGACTATCTTGAGCTGAACAGCCAATCAGAGCGATTCCACTTGCCGACGTGCTCCGACGCCGATTCAACGTGCCGAACAGGGCTGAAAAAGCCAACAAGGGCCGACGAGCGCAACAGTGCATGATGCACAGCAAAAAGGGCGACGGAACGCTCAACGTCGGCCCAACTAAGGCTGACAGCCGAACCATCGGGTTGGTGTGTCGTGACTTTTAGGTTAACTTTCAGGGCGATAAGTGTAATTCTTTTGATAAAAATGGGCTCTGGGCTGAGGAGAGGAGCTAAAGGAGATATTGAGGGAGGAAATAAGAGAGCCAGGGCAGATAGGAAATGACAAGGCCGAGACTGAGGAGGAGAAACGGGGGGGATTTTCAAGGTCTTATCTCCAGACAGGCCAGAGTAACGGCTTGCCCCCCCCAGGGACGATCCTCAACCACTCCTATCCGCCTGCCTCATACATACTGAACTCAGATATCCCAACACTGATAACTGTGTGTCTGGGAATGAGTGTGTGTGTATGTGTGCACTCACATGACTGCCTGCATATTCACATGCATTCTTGTACTTTGAAGAGGGAAAAAAGGGGATTTTTTTTGCTTTTGTTGTTTATGTGTTTTGTGCTTATCTGATAATGCAAAGTGTTCTGTGTGTCTTCGTCCTCTTTAAATATCACTGTCTCTCTCTCTCTCTCTGCAGTAAGCCTTATCTGCCATCATACAGAGGGCCTACAGAGCCCCTCGGCATACCATAAGCAGTTGCACACAAGAAGCATACCACTGAGGTTGTCTTTGTTTGCCTTAAATGTATAGTAATCCAGTACACTTGTTGTCAAATTCAGCAAGTATCTCCTCACACCTAGCTCTCTATTTTCTGCGTGCACTGAAATCTGGTGTTCAAAAGGACTGAAGAATACAAATTCATCAAAGAAGTTGTATGACCGGGAAAAGGAGGAAGAGCCTTGCTAACATCCAGTGTTTCCCATACATAGGTTCTACTTGAGCGCCACGATTGGGATTGTGAGGTAGATAAAAATCCAACTGTTTTCCAATCAAGAATGTATTTTTATAGTGCACACAGACCAGCTCCACCCCCAAACGCGACAGCGCCAACCATTCACTTTCATTTGAGTAGGGAAAGATGCTACAACATAGACATTTGTGCAACAATAGTTCCGATGCCCGTCCCTAAAAAGGTCCCTCTTCAGGCTCAGAGGCTGGTAGTAGCATGCTGCCTGTAGCGTTGTGGCTTCCCGTGGGATTAACTGTACTTATAAACCGTAAAAACACAGCGGCCACATCGCTGTGAAAGCACCCGGAATGTCATCAATCAGTCTGGTTGTTCCCGCGGCAGTCTCCTTTGCTCCAGTTGATCTTTATAATGAAGTTAGCTGGAGCTAACCGGAGCTAACCACTAACCGGAGCTAATAGTTGCAAACCGAGCATGTTCGCGTTCTTTGTCTCCGTGCCCATACCCATTAACTGTATCGGCTCAAGCCCAAATAAAACCAGACAAAACGAACAATGATCTTTAACAGACAAATTGAACAAGAATTAACCCCTTGACGCCTGAATTTAATCACAATTATATAAACAAAATATTATGTGTGTTTCTGGCTCCAAACTGATGCTAAATTAAGTTGAGATTGTTAATTTGTCTATAGCATATGGAATAGATATAAATTTAGGTATGATGCAAATTAGCGACAACAGGCATTATGGTAAAATTCTTTACAAAATGGTAAAATTAATAAAACACATAGTAGATTTCATTCATGTCACAAAGTTGTTAGAACTTCTAAACTGTAATTGACAAATAACCAGGTATTTTATCTGCTGAACCAGAAAATGTATGACAAACCAGCAGATCAAAAGGCTACACTTCACTTGTATCATCTTCTACTTTTTTTATTATGCAAATAGTTATTTCTTTCTAAATGATCAGTTACTGTCGTAGTTATTGTTTTCAATAGATAGTTAAACATTTGTTTGACTAGTTTATGCATCAACCTGTGGGAAACACCGTTAACACCGGTGAGGCTTTTCAACGCTGCAGAAATCTCCGTGATTTTATAGAAATAAAAACTGATGAGGACTCTCATCCCAATGGACAAGTGAGTAATACCATTAACGAACTCTATTGTTTGGGATGGCTGCTCCCAACTGGCTTGCTTTACAGCAGTAGTGACAGTTTGCTAATTCACAATGTAACGTGAGCTAATATCAACTCTGCCATATTTTCTTTGGTCAGCAGTAGGCCTGCATGATTCGGGGGGAAATATGAATCACGATTTTTTTAACTTAGAATTGATATCACGGTTCTCTGCCACGATTTTTTTTTCTCACAAAGTGTAATGTTTATTGCACACATGAACCATGACAAAACAAATTGGCAGTACCAAACATAGATTCTTTTTTGGCACCGATACCACATTGCGCATCACCACAAGCCTGTAAACATAGAGGCTTCAATGGATAAGGAAAATCAAGTACATACTGGCCATTTAAAGGTACAATATGTAACATTTCTGCTTTTAAATGTCTAAAAATGACCATACCTATGTTATATATTTTTGTGAGTTGTGTTCTTACACTACCCTAAATGTTTCCACCAAATGTCAAACCCAGAGAAATCTGTTATTTTATTTTCAGACACGGCACGTTTCCTTTAGTCGTCCGTCAGTGGCGTCATTTAACCTTTCACCCTCCAGTTACTCTAACTTCCGTCAGAACACTGGCACCAAGATGATACGTTCAGGAGTAATTGTAAATCATACAATGTCACAGAAAAGAAAATACTTGTAACTGTAATACTGCTTTTTTTTGCCATACAGCATCATTTTGTGATTAATTACATCCCACTTTTTAATCACAGTAATACAACAGAGACCTTATCTATTTTGTAAGTTCAATATCAATACCAGCTTAACGTTACTACAATGTGCTAACGTTGATGCTAATGCTTTGTGGGTAACATTATGAGGTTACAACATCGTTCAACACGCTAATAGTTATTTTTAGTATGACTGTTTCGACCACAGCTAACAGGACTGAGCCAACCCACGAATAACTTCACTAGTAACGTTAACGTTAGCTGTATAGATAGACAATTAATCTAATGCTAATTTAGCCAGCTAGCACACCCCGGTCTGTCTGCCTCACTCCCCCGGCGCAGAGAGACTCAGTCGGGATGACAGCTGACCCCGGGACATATAGCTAGCTAGTTACCGTTAGCCCCCAGTCAGCTATCAGCCAGCTACTTTCATTACAGCAACCCCCCCGGCCAGAACTTATCTCAAGTGCCTGGTGTTTACGACGCTAACGGCAGTTTAATTAAACGTCGGGAAACAGACCATATCAGACCCAGCACTGAGTCACAACAGCGGCCATCCATAGTGGTAGCTACATGTCCGTAGCGCTACCGGTGTATGTGCCGAAAATCTCCTCCCTGCCGAATTTCTCCCCCCTTCGCGTTTAGCTGTCTTTACGGTTAGCTAAATTAACCCGACAAAAGGTGGGTTAAGCACCAAAACGAAAAGTTAAGATTACTGAAAAGTGAAGGGGAGCTGGGAGATGTTCTGCTGCTGCACAACAGGCATCGAACGTCCTGGGTTGCTGTCGCAGAGATTTCCCCGACAATCCCCACCCACACCCGTCTCTCAGCCTCATTTAGTAGCTAGCTAGCGTTACAACAAAGCCCGTCCGCCCCGGTGTTGAAACCATTCAAAAGGTGACATTGATATGTGAAATATTATGTGTTTTAGCTGCTGGCTACTGTTAGCTTGCTGGCTCACTAGCTAACTGGTCAGCTACAAATAAAAATCTAATCAAGAAAAATGTAATTATGTTAGGGAAACTGCAGCTATTTTATTACAATAACATGAATAAACGTTACTAAACGTAACGTGAATAAACTTGAATGGGTAAACTCGTCCGTGAACTGATTCATTCTAACCAGCAGCGAAGGTGTTTAACACTAAAAACTCCCATAATTCCACGCAACTTCACAACGTCATCAAAAGTCCAGTTTTACCGTCAATTGTTTTGGTTGAGAGACCCCTAGCGGCAGAAAGTTAAATATTGTACGTTTAAGTACAGTAGGCTACCACAAATAGTGACCTAACATATTGAACTAAATATGGCCCTGATACAGGCTCTATCTGAACTCCTGGAACATGTCTTTACATAATTAAAACATGTTAATCAACATGCTGCAGCTACAGCTTCAGTCTCTAGAAAAATGGAGTTTGTCACTTGCCAATTTAAGTACAGTATCAAAAACAGAATGATTTCTTAGCACACTCTTTAACTGCTTGCCTTTTATAGAATTAACATTCAACTTAGAGATGTTCCGATACCGATACTGGTATCAGTATCGGCTCCGATACTGCCTAAAACGCTGGTATCGGTATCGGGAAGTACTGGAGTTTATGCACCGATCCGATACCACGTAATAAAGCCCTAAAGAAAATCTATGTTAAAGTAGATTATTTATGTTCTTCTTCCGTTATAACTGACTGTCAAACTGGAGAATAAAAGAAAGTTCTGTGGCGTTCATTGTTTGTTTGTTCATGTTTCACAAAGATGGAAATAATATCACATCCATACAGGGATAGTAGTATACAGTTGTTAAAACATAATAAAATATATGACACAATGGTATCGGATCGGTACTCGGTATCGGGCGATACGCAAGTTCAGGTATCGGAATCGGTATCGGTAAGCGAAAAAATGGTATCGGGCCATCTCTAATTCAACTGGCCTTTTTTTTGGAACGAGATTCTGAAGGGAGATTTTTTGAGAGTATTCGTTTGGCAGTTGAGTGCAATTATCAACAATCTTTTGCGCAGCATCGCTTACTGCACCTTTAATGCCAATCGGAAAAAGACCCCATGCAAGTGAGTTTTTACCTGGAATTAAAATCCGATCTGAGTGATCCGATCACAAGTGGACAGCTCTAAGTACATGGAATGAACCCAGGACACTCATTGAGATTTGATCACTAAGACCACATTCGGAGGTGGTTTAAGACACAAATGACCATATTGTTTTAGTAGTGTGTCCGGTTGCCCAGAAAAAGACGGCCGTCTGTGTACAATAGCCTTAGTTTTAGTTCATAAACTGTTGCCGAATTCACAAATACAGACGTTCTTTCTCTTACGACGCAACGTCGGCTGTTGCTATTTGTAGTCTTGCGTGGCCAGACCTATCTCCGCTGCGCTGTGTCAGCACTGTAGTGAGCCGGCGAACCTGTGTGGTTAAAGCAGCGGCTTTAAAGTGGTGTAACGATTTTATTTTCTATAAATTATTTACAATAAAAAGTCCCCTGTTATTGAACAGCTTTTATTTTGAAGCAGCAAAATCAGGAAATGTTGGGTCTTCGTCAGCAGTAACTTAAGCAAACATGAAACGTAAAATGAAGCAGATGTAGAAACTAAACTTCAAACCACAAAGATACAGTTAGAAGCTACAAAACGTACTGAGAGCTGAACACACTGAAACTTTAAAAAATGTCTTTTCTCTCGTGCACAGGTCCCGGCACTCATAAGTAGACATCTTTATTTAGGCAAACAACCAGAGTAGGCAGCGCTTTTTCATTAGTCATCGCACGTTTCTAATGTACTGAAATGCACACGCACGCACACACACACACACACACACACACACACACACACACACACACACACACACACACACACACACACACACACACACTGCATTTGGAGACACATTCTATTGCCACAGTAGAATACACACATATTTAGAGCTGCCCACTTGGGATTAGATCACTCAGGACAGATGTTGAAACCAGGAGAAAACAGGCCCATAGAGACAAAGACTTAATTATACTGTACATAATGAAGATTTAGCACAACACCTGAGGGTTTGATGGGTGTGGTAAAAACACTAAATTTATGGGTGTGGCTACTCTTTATAACGGCTCTAATTATAGGATAATAGTGTGTAGCGTTTGCCTCCATTCGAGTCCGCTTTGAAAATGACAGCT
Source organism: Perca flavescens (assembly GCF_004354835.1). NCBI lineage: Eukaryota > Metazoa > Chordata > Actinopteri > Perciformes > Percidae > Perca > Perca flavescens. Next base: position 5,596,638 of record NC_041352.1, read on the forward strand.
CTGTGACATGTTTGAGAATTCGTCCTTCACCTGAAAACCTAGCCTCACGTTTGCAGGCATCTTTTTTACTGAAATGTGTTTAATAATCTTTCACAGAGAGCCAGGGATCACAAAAATCCAGTTTTTGTCCCCCACAGAACCTCTGTAATCTGGGGTCCAACCTCATACTTCCAGTGTGGATAGGTATGGAGCTGGTCCCAGTCAAATAGCTTGTTGGTGTTGGGGTGTGGTTCTTGACAGCATGCCCAAATAAATATCCAACTAAGAACTGGTTTATAAAGTTGGGCTTGGGAACCTTAGAGTGCAATAAATAGTTGGAGACCCAGATAAAAATCTGAAACCTGAGGGCAACTGAAGAACCATGAGGACTGGGTAAATAGGCTGGTAACAGAACAAAAATGACTTTGTTGGAGAGGCAATGCTCATCCTTGAACAACGCAGAGACTCATTACTGTTCTTTGTAGATTACTGATGTGTGACTGTGATGTTACGTACAAAGAAGACATGCAGAGGTGGAGAGAAAGCAGCAACGATTGTGTGTTTTATGCTCAGGTATGGAAACAATTGCTTGTTGAAGCACAAATGATACTTTCCGTGTACACATACAGTAGCTACTCAGGGCCACCCGTGTGCAGCCCGAAATGTATAACTGCCCGGACCTCACCGACCGTACGAACTGTGCCAACAAATGGCACTGCGTACACTTCTTAGAGCATATAAATGGCCCTTCACTGTGTGGAAGCATGTTGTAGACAAGTTGTAGCAGCCTCAAGGCTTGCATCAGTCATAGTTCTTGGGCCGGCAAAATTTACTTAGTTAGTTAGTTAGTTATATTTTATTTCTGTGTCATGCCAAACATCTTGGCCCATCCCACATGGGATCACAAGACACCACAAATTCACTTATTCAACAAACATCTTCCCGTTGCATATACAAATCCTTCGAACAAATACATGAATACAAATATATAGACATACACATACATACATGTATACACTTACACACATACCACACACAAACAACTAGTTCTCATCTACACTCAATAAAGAGCTTTTTTCCTCTTCTCCCAGGCTTTATCTAAATAATTAGCCAATTTATATGTTTCATTTGTGAACAGCCATCTCAATCTTTGAGCATCATCCATATTTACCAAATCAATCTCTGCTTTTATCCTACAAAACAAAAAATCACGCTGCTCACGATAAAAAGGACAATAGAAAACAAAATGGAACTCATTTTCTACATCATTCAAACAACACATAGGACAGATACGTTTTTCCTCTTCTACATTAACATATCGTCCTGTTTCAATAGTCAAAAGCAAAACACCAGATCTCACTTGAGCACATAAGGATCTTTGCCTTTTTGACAAATTATATACTGCTTTTTGTCTTTAGCAAACACAGATTCTTTAAACAAACCGATATTCAGCTTTTCATTATTAAGAAACAAATCCCCAAAACCATAATTACAAAACAATTTGCATATGTCGTTAGACCAAAGACCAAGAATGTGTTTATCCCAGAGAAATATTTTCCTTGTCAACCTATTTGCGTCCATATCTAATAGACAATTCCATAACTGGGCCATACGTATCTTCCAGCGAGCCTCACATGATTCCCATCCCATGTCTCCCACTATCGCCAATGTAAGGGTATACTTATGCACACCCAGAAAATATCTTGTGGCACTATTTTGCACTAATTTACAATTAGATATATTCCTAAGTCCTCTAACACCCACAATATAATCAAGTATAGGGCACACACAGGCTTGAAACAATTTAGAATACGTTTGAAAACTTTTCGTTTTTCAGATTCCTGCTTTTACCAATAATTCCTCCCAAAGCTCTACGTGCTGAATCAGCAAGAACCTTAACACCATTTCTAAAATTCATATGTTCATCAATATAAAAACCTAGATATTTATATGAGTCTACAAAGTTCAGCTTGTGTGACCCAATTTTAAACTCATAAGTGCTGCGAGTAGTTAAAGGTTTTCTAAAGGGAATTATTTCCGTTTTCTTTCTATTGATGAACAATCTCAATTTATTACACCAATCATCAATATAAGAGAGCATGCGCTGCAGATTATCTTCAGATGGAGACAGAAGTACTATATCATCCGCGTACAAAAGAATACTTATCATTTAATTTCCACATCTTATCACACAATTCAATGCTTTAATTTCCTTTGCCAAATCATTTATATAAATTGCAAATAATGTGGGAGACAAAGCATCGCCCTGTTTTACCCCTGATGATGTTGGAAACCAGTTGGTATGGAGTTCATTCAATCTTACACATGCTATGGGTTTGTGATAAACAGACTTCAGTGCCATATAAAAATTTCCATTTACCCCATACTCTATAAGCTTATATGCCAGCAGATCCCTATTGATCATATCAAAAGCTTTGTGAAAATCAATAAAGCACGAATATGTTGGCTCATTTTCACTTATTCTATTAGTTATAATTGTAGACAATACAAAAATGTGATCTAAGCATGATCTTGATTTACGGAATCCATTTTGTTCCACAAGAAGCTCTTCTTTCTCTAAATACAACATGAGCCTTTCATTAAGTATTGTAGAATACAGTTTATAAACCGTGCTCATTAGACTAATCCCTCAATAATTTAAGGGCACCCTTGGATTTTCATTTTGGGATTTTGGTATCGGATTAATAATTGATTTAAGACACATAGAGTACTACAACAGGATTTTTGAGGCCAGGGACCATGCCCAGGAACAAAATTCAGACTCTTGTGAAAATGCAGGTAAGGTTCTTATGTTGCAAGGTGCCCTGGTGGCCTAATAACACAAACAGTTGTTTCCAGCCATTGCAATGTATACCTCTCTTTCTACATGTCCTGTGTATCTCTTTATTGTCATCTATCAATATAAGGCAAAAATGTACTTACTGAAAAGGCTCCTGGGAATAGTTCCTAAAATTAGGGAGATTTATTTCCTTTAATTTATTGTCATAATTAGAAAGCATGCATAATCATTCTTAATTTTTTAAATAAAAAAAAGCTAATCGTGTCAAAATCAAAGAGCCAAACCTCAGACGCTAGAGGCCACACTGTCCTACGTCCTGCTTAAAGTTATGTTCGTTAGTTGGGTCTTTGACCAGTACACACACAGTATCTGTGTCACTTAGATGTCTGGGATGTTTAAAAGCCAACCAAAAGAGCATTCCTGGAGTTGTCATAGCAGAATAAATCTCTCCTCCTCCGAACCAAGGAGCACACCAATAAAAACACATTTAAAATGTCTTGTTAAAGAGAGAATGCTTCTTTTGTATTCTCCTAAAATCAAAGGGAGAAGTGGTTTTAAAAAAACGGCACAGTTAATGCATTTGATAGATGTCATGTTTTATGTGTTCTTTCTGCACTGCTTGGGGCTACACGGCTAATTCAATTCAAGACAATTCATTATTCTTAAATCGCTTTAATCGCCCGTGTCTCAGTGTTCCTCTGTTAGTCCATTTAGCAGGCCTCACCGTGACAGGGATGAATAGACACACTGTTTATTTGATTCATTATCTGGAGGTTTGCCAGGGAGCCTATTACGACTAATAGACCATTCTGTGGTGCATTGTAATATAAACAGAATGTTATACATGCCTATAAAACTAAATATGAACTCTCCTATAGTGATGCGCTAACGGGATCAATATAGGCCGCAGCAGCTCGAAACCCAGAGCAGGGGAGACGCTGGAAGGCATGCTCGGGCTTCTTAGGAGCTTCAAAGGCGGGGCGTTTCCTGGACTTTTTAAGACTTAACACAGGGAGAGCACGCAACATGGCGTGTGTGTGAGTACCTGAGGGCTGCAGATTGCAAACTTGGTCATTGCATGTGTGTGTTTGTGTGTGCTGTGTGAGTTAATCAGTCTGTGGTCTTGATGAGTCAGTTGCCTCACTTCTAAGACCCCCCCCTTCTAAACAAAGTGTGGTGGGCATCCTATGTCAAGTGGTAGACCAGAGAAAGGAAAGAAGAACAGTTCCTGATAAGAATTACACAAACACCAGGCTGAGCCAGTGACAGAGACTCTAAAGTTCTTTGAGGCGTCACGCAATCCAAGCAACCAACAACAGCAACCACGGCAAGAAGAAGAGAGCAATTGCTGCTAAGCGCTTGATTTTGTTTGTAACTCCTATCATATATCATCACTTCAAACACTCATCACTCCCATGTGACCTCCTCTTCAGGTGCTGCATCGGAGTCAGACAGCACTGTGTACGACTTGTCGATTCCGTGCGACAGAAGCATCACACAAGAAAGAGGGGTTGCCGTTAGGATCTAATGCTTCATCGTAGGCACGGCACGCAACCTGCCACCACATCCAAAACATCCATGCATCTGTAAAGCCCATCCATACTGAGAAGCACTGTAGCCTGGGTGTGGTTAAACGCAACATCATTCCTGATTAGGAATTTCCCTTCGGTATTGTACTGTAGTGTAAAAGGTACAGTAAAAAGTAGAGCCCAACCAATTTTATCGGCAGGCCAACATTATCGGCTGATTTTAGGCATTTTCCAAACTATCTGTATCGGCATTTATAATGGCCGATAAATGAATATTTAAAAAATAAAATAAAAACGGATGAAACCCCCTTCAACCATGTTGTGAGTGTTGGCGTTGTACAGTTTGTCCCCCAGAGGGCGCTCTACAACCTTCCTGTTGGCAACACTCGTGTTTAACCCTTTAAGTTTCATTTCTTAAGTTTGTATTTTTATACATTTTATTTATCAGAACTTTAAAGCGCCCATATTATGCTCATTTTCAGGTTCATAATTGTATTTTAAGGTTGTACCAGAATAGGTTTACATGGTTTAATTTTAAAAAAATCACTATATTTTTGTTGTACTGCACAGCTCTCTCTCTCTCTCACTGCTGCAGCTCCTCTTTTCACCCTGTGTTCAGGTCTCTGTTTTACCTAGAGTGAGACATCTTTTCTTCTGTACTATCTTTGATTGCACTCGCACATGCACAGTAGCTCAGATCGTAGATCATGTCAGCTAGCTCCATAGAGTGTAAAAGAAAGCCTGTTTCTCCAACTTCGGTCAGTTACAAGGCAGGATTAGCTGGGAGACTTCTAAACGAGGGCGCACATGTAAGTAGTTCTTTTGTAGGTTCTTTTGTAGATCATGGTGAACTAGTGTGTGTTGTAGCAGTGCTTTGCCATTGAGAACGAGATAGCATGCTAACGGTTGCGGTTAGCCAGCTTGTTTCGACTTGTGACGTAGAAAGCCGTGCAGATTTTGAACAGCTCACCCGGAGACTGAAGGCAGGACACATTCACAAACCGTATCTCACTCAGAACAGCATAGATGGATTTTTTAAAAAGTTTGTATGTGTGTGGAAGAACCAGAGACACAAAATAACACCCCAAATCCCAGAAAAAGTGATTTTTTCATAATATGGGCACTTTAATATATTTTGATGTTCCTCTGTTCTGTTGTGACAATAAAACAAGTTTACTTTTAAACTGCATTATCATATTTTAGTGAGGCCTCATAAATAACTACAAATAACTAATGTTGTGTTTTGTTACGCGTTTCTGGATTTTTTTTTTTTTAAATATATATCAGCCAATATATCGGAATATCGGATTTTTAAATCACCAAATATTTAAAATTAAAGGATTAAAAATCCTTTATTGGTCGGGCTCTAGTAAAAAGTTATCCTATCATACATCAAACTATAAAGAGGTGAATCTCTAAAAAGGTAGAAATTACTTATATTGACTTGAATGTTATTTATATTGAAGGCTGTTACTGTTTTGGGCAAATTTTAAGTGAAAATGCCTGGACTTTTAAAGAAAAAAACTAATTTACATAAACCATACATTCAAAAATAGTCCTTTCCTGAGGATCACAACAGTTTACAGTAAACAAGGTCAGAAAATGCTTCCAATAATAGAAAGTCCAGAGAAAACAGGGAAAAGAATGCAAATAAGATGTAATTATGCATGAGTCTTTCCTGAAGCCTTTCCTGAACAGGCATGATCTAGAAAAGGCGATCCATGCTCTTATCAGTTCAAGATTGGATTACTGTAATGCTCTTTATGTTGGTCTGAATCGAATAGATTTTAAGATTTTATTGTTTGTTTTTAAGGCCCTTAATGGCCTGGCCCCGGAGTACTTATCCGAGATTTTAACTCTGCGTGAGCACAGCCGGTCTTTCCGGTCTTTGCGGTCTTCTAACCAACTGGTTTTAGAAGTGCCGAGGTCAAGGTATAAACTTTGGGGTGATCAGGCTTTTCCAGTTGCTGCCCCGAGACTCTGGAACAAGTTACCCCCTGATATTCGCACTATCACAGATGTAGCTCTTTTTAAAACTCAAACTCAAAACCTATCGGTTTCGTCTGGCCTTTAATACGTAGCAGTGGTGTGACAATTTCATTCTTTTGTTTCTTTGTAACCTTTTCTGATTTTTTCTATGTTCATTCTTTCTATTGTATACCTGCTGGTTTTTGTAAAGTGCTATATAAATAAATTTTGATTGATTGAGTCAAAAAAATAACAGTGACTGTTGGTGCTGTAAATGACATTTAAAGAAATATGTTTCTGTATATCAATTCTTCCTATAACCTTTATAAAATGTAATAATAATAATAATAATAATAATAATAATAATAATAATGTACTTGTCCCTTTGGAGAAATTCATTTTTTCATTGTTATTTTTCATTACAAACACACACACACACACGCATCAATGTCGAAGATGTCAAAATGATAAGTGGCCGAAGCACAGCGCCCCGAGCAGTTGGGGGTTCGATGCCTTGCTGAAGGACACCTCAGCAGTGCCCAGAAGGTGAACTGGCACCTCTCCAGCTACCACTGGTCGCTCCAGTCGCCAAGCAAAGTCCCCACAGACTGAGCTACTGCTGCCCCTTGTTACAATTCAACAATAAAGAAGTCTCAGATTTTGCTTTAAAGCTGCATTAATTGAACACGGACATTCAATGAAAAAATTAAAGTCTAGCCTAATATTCTCTCTCTTTTTTTAGCTCTGTTTTGGTCTCCACCGACTCCTGAGAAAAATATCTGACTCGCTGTTGCATCAGCTGAAAACTAACCACTGAGTGGTAAGAGCGGATCAAAACAGTAAAGTTGTGGCTATAAAACACAAACAATGAGCTGAAAGAGGGCAAAAAGCAAAAAGGCTCAGCAGAGTTGAGGGGAACTATAGAGTCGGGTGAAAATTCGCAGTGGGTCCATCATTTCTTGCACCCCTTTCACATTACAATACAATCATTTGACCCATTGTAGATATAAAAATATTAATTAGAGTAGCTTGAAATTAAGACAGTAACGAGCCCTGTATATCGTTGTTGTTTGCCTATGATGACCACATTATTTATTTGGCTGCAGCCTTCTTAGTTAGACATTTTTAGTTACAGTAACAGTTACAGTAACAGTCAGTGATACACGTGTCCAAAAATGAGGTGCAACAAGTTCAAATGTTTATTTATTCCACAAGCAATTAACACGTTTGCATCGTAATATTGACTTTGTATTGTGTTTATTGCAAACACACATTTTAATGTTGTAATATTACATTTTAAGTTCACTTATAGGACAATAAATATCCCATCCTTTTTTCTTTTTTTTACCTTCCCATCACTGGCTACCAGAGTAAAACTAGTCGAATCCTGTCCTGTATAGCTGCTCAGTGTCGCCTGCTCTGACTGGGATGTAAGCAGCCACAGCTTAACGTACAACAGTCACAAAACAAAAAAGGGAAAACTGTCCTCTGATGTCTGAATGCGCTCCAGGACAATTACGTGCCTCCTCCAATCTCTTAACTCCTAGCTTCCAAAATGCTGGCCCGCACTCGCTCATTTGCTGTCAGTTCCAATAGCCGTCTGTACACCAGCAGCATTCATTTGATTACAGAGGCCATACATGCTATGCGTTTTGTGCGTTGTGATGCCTGTTTGTAAAGCTTTGTGCAAGTAGATTTTGATTAAATGTAGGGGAATGAAAGCTGGACACAGTGCCTGCTGAGTATGCTGGCTGACACAGGGTACTCAGTGACATAAAAGGAATGGTATAGACCTAGGGCCTTTCTTAGTCTGCGTTCTGGTCTGTTCTTGTGTCCTTGTGTCCTTGTGAAATGTCATTTTCTGTGACCAAAGTACTGTCTCAATACACAAGTTCACATTTCGCCAAGAACAGTTAAAATTGCCAGAAATGTTCTTGACATGCCCATTTTAACAAGGATGCATCGGTTGGTAACTTGCAAGAACTTGGCAGCACCTGTATCCCAACATTCATTTTGGCATTCAAGAGAGGATTAAAAGGTCCCATGGCATGAAAATTTCACTTTATGAGGTTTTTTAACACTAATATGCATTCCCCCAGCCTGCCTATGGTCCCCCAGTGGCTAGAAATGGTGATAGGTGTAAACCGAGCCCTGGGTATCCTGCTCTGCCTTTGAGAAAATGAAAGCTCAGATAGGCCCATCTGGAATCTTCTCCTTAAGGAGCAAGGTTACCTCCCCTTTCTCTGCTTTGCCCACCCAGAGAATTTGGCCCACCAATGAGAGAGAGACATCATGGCTTTCAAACAAGCAAATTGGCAGTTTGTCAAGACCACAACCCCACCCTCCACCTTGCCCCTCTCTCCTCCTCAATAGCATTTAAAGCTACTGACATAGAAATGGCACATCCTAAGGAAAGCTCATTGTGGCACTGCCTCTAGTGGCTATAATTCTGCACCAAGGCTGAATTTCGGGAAAGAAACTTCAGATACAGTATTAGGGGACCACTAAGGTCTATATAAAAGAGACTTCAGATACAGTATTAGGGGACCCCTAAGGTCTATATAAAAGAGACTTCAGATACAGTATTAGGGGAACACTAAGGTCTATATAAAAGAGACTTCAGATACAGTATTAGGGTACCACTAAGGTCTATATAAAAGAGACTTCAGATACAGTATTAGGGGACCACTAAGGTCTATATAAAAGAGACTTCAGATACAGTATTAGGGGACCACTAAGGTCTATATAAAAGAGACTTCAGATACAGTATTAGGGGACCACTAAGGTCTATATAAAAGAGACTTCAGATACAGTATTAGGGGACCACTAAGGTCTATATAAAAGGGACCTTTAAGTTACCGATTATAGACCGTCAGTAGGGATAGCTTTCCACTGTTTTGTTGCTGTAACCGAAAAGCAGTTTTGGCAAATGTTGTCGAGCAATGATTAATATAGCAGCTTTCCCTCGTTGATGATCTTGTCTGCCTTATCCTCCCCCCTCCAAGAAAACTAATCCATTCTTTGCATTCTTCGGAATTGAGAAATAGCCCCAACCACAATGTTTGTTTACAATAACTTCTGGGTGGAGAACTCCTGCGTCACGTACATACAATTTAACGGCGCTGAGCAAACGGGGGTGAAGAACAACTAGATGTACTCTCATCCTATTCATCTTAAATGTATGGCTGATGCTTTCATCTGTCAAAACTTTCACTAACATTAGGTTGGAGACCTAATTTACCTGTTGAGCCACAGAATAAAGAAAATGACACTACCCAAATTAGGCCTAAAAAAAAAAATCAAAAGAAAAAAAAGTTTGGTTCCGGTTGGTTGTCAGTTGAGGTCATGGGTCGGTAGGGAACATCGGGTCCTCTTCTAGCATTGCTGGAGGACAACAGGCATTGTGCATCGCAAGAGTGCTGTACAAAAATGGTGCTGTGCAAAAACGTAATTATAGTTTGCCTCAAACTTTTTATTTGTCCATCCATCCATCCATCTTCGTCTGCTTATCCGGTGTCGGGTCGCGGGGGGAGCAGCTCCAGCAGGGGAACCCAAACTTCCCTTTCCCGAGCAACATTAACCAGCTCCGACTGGGGGATCCCGAGGCGTTCCCAGGCCAGGTTGGAGATATAATCCCTCCACCTAGTCCTGGGTCTTCCCCGAGGCCTCCTCCCAGCTGGACGTGCCTGGAACACCTCCCTAGGGAGGCGCCCAGGGGGCATCCTTACCAGATGCCCGAACCACCTCAACTGGCTCCTTTGGACGCGAAGGAGCAGCGGCTCTACTCCGAGCTCCTCACCCTATCTCTAAGGGAGACGCCAGCCACCCTCCTGAGGAAACCCATTTCAGCCGCTTGTACCCTGGATCTCGTTCTTTCGGTCATGACCCAGCCTTCATGACCATAGGTGAGGGTAGGAATGAAAACTGACCGGTAGATCGAGAGCTTTGCCTTCTGGCTCAGCTCTCTTTTCGTCACAACGGTGCGATAAATTGAATGTAATACCGCACCCGCTGCGCCGATTTTCCGACCAATCTCCCGCTCCATTGTCCCCTCACTCGCGAACAAAACCCCAAGGTACTTGAACTCCTTCACTTGGGGTAAGGACTCATTCCCTACCTGGAGTAGGCACTCCAGCGGTTTCCTGCTGTGAACCATGGCCTCAGATTTAGAGGTGCTGATCCTCATCCCAACTGCTTCACTCTCGGCTGCGAACCGATCCAGTGAGTGCTGAAGGTCGCAGGCCAATGATGCCATCAGGACCACATCATCTGCAAAGAGCAGCGATGAGATCCCCAGCCCACCGAACCGCAACCCATCCCCACCCCGACTACGCCTCGATATTTAGTCCATTTTTATTTGTGCATTTGTTTAATTTGTATTATTTCTTCCTCAAGCTCATAAAATAAATTTGGGTCGCACATAAATTGACAGGGTCGGTCGGAAACCGGAACCAAAAAAAAAAGGTTTATGCCTTAGCAACACCTTCTTATTCCTAACCCGTCAAATGCTGATGCTTCGTCCGTGCCTCTCAGCGTCAGATACCGATGCAAAAATCATCCCTAGGGTCTGTATGGGACGCACATAGCAGTAGCTCGACCATGACGCTGTAAGATGATGTAGTATTAAAAGGTGCTGTAGGTAGGATTGCGAAGATCCAGGGCTTAGCCAAAACATTTGAACATCGACAACTTTTCAGTCCCTCCCCCCTTTCCGTTAAAGCCCCAAAAAGTCTCTTAAGCCCCTCCCCCCACAAGGGAGAATGAATGCGTGTGCATGAGCAGTGACTAACACGCAGTTAGTTCATCAAAGGCGCTAGCAAAGAAACACACTACAGAAAATATGCACAGCAGAAACGTCAGATAGGTCTGACTAGATGTGACTATACTGTGTATCCTAAACCGTTACAATTACGGCTGAAAATGACAACAGAAATAAACAAGTCTGCTGGTATCACATATCTCCACAGTTCAGTAGTGTTAATTTTGTCGTCTATTTTTAATTTAGTCTTAGTCTTGTGCCAAATGTCCTTGTTAGTTTTAGTCATATTTAGTCATTCACATATCTTTTTTTGTTAGTAAAATTTTAGTCGACTAAAAGTCTCGTCATTTTAGTCTAGTTTTAGTCAAAAGAGAACTCAATATATCTTAGTCTAGTTTTATTCAAAACATTTTAGTCTTTTTTTAAATAAATTATTTCTGAGATTATTTCTGATAACCATTTCAGTCAAATAGTTATATAAAAATAAATTATATAAAGTTATTTAAATATCGAGCCTCTTCCTTATTTCACCAGTAAATTCCTGTTAAACGACAAACAACCACGGAATGGGAAAAGGATATTTTACAATACATACAGGCGAGATTGAAGTGAACGCAACATCTGTGTTGTTTTTCAGACAACGGCAGCTACAGACTGTCGTACGTCCCCCCGGTTGGAATCCTACACGGTGAAATACAGACACACCTTTACACCGTTTAGCTGTCAGCATTTTAACCGTGTTTAATCTAGCTGCTAGCTAACGGTAGGCTAACATTACCTGCTGCCAAGTATAGTGTTAACTAGCGTCCCGTGCAGCGATGTTTCGGTTGCCTCTAACGTCCCTTTAGGAGCATCAGAGAGAAGCGCAAGCATTTAAGTAGCACCGAAATCCGCGTTGCTATTCGGTCCAGTAGATAACGGTTGTTGCCATATTAGCACCGGGTCTCGGTACCCAGCCCTAGTAACAGCTGAATATTCTATCTCATGATGGAAAAGTAGAGACGATTGTAGACGAAAATGAAGAGAGATTTTATCTTAGTTTTTATTTTATGCAAAACATTTTAGTCTCGTCTTTTTTCGTCAACAATAAAGCATGTTAATTTAGTCTTAGTCAGCGTTTTTGGACATTGACGCATTCTCGTCTTAGTCATGGAAAAAAAGGTCATTGACGAACATATTTAGTCTTGTCTTGTCTGACAAAATTAACACTAGTTCAAAGCAACGGCCATTTGTCTACCCCGAAGTGATTTTTGTGTCAGCACGATCCCACAGTGATTTGGTCGATTGGGTTAGTTTTCAGGACTCTCTAAGGTTGTCGTTCAAAAATGTGAGGTTAAGCATTTGTGGCGTTAATACCTCCCTTCTTCCCTCCAACACACATACAAGCAGATACAAGGGTTATTTTTGAGTTGTGTGGGTAGTGTGTGTGTGTGTGTGTGTGTGTGTGTGTGTGTGTGTGTGTGTGTGTGTGTGTGTGTGTGTGTGTGTGGTTAAGTGAGTGTGGCCCCTTCCTTTATCTTCATGGTTCTTCCTTTAACAGTTGAACAAAAACTCTCTAGAAGAAAGAGAGACAGAATGAAAGGGAGTGTGTTCTGTGTGCGTGTGTGTGTGCGTGTGTGTGTGTGCGTGTGTGTGCGTGCGTGTGCTGCTAATGGCTTCAGTGTTAGTTGATGAAGCCCTCTGTCTAAACATCCCTCTGGGGTTTCTCAGTGGACAACATAAACACTGTTTACATAATAAGGAGCTGGAAAGACCCTAAACCACAACCCCCCCCCCTCCCCCCTCCCTCCCTCCTAAACTCAGACACTTTAGCACATACCTCCCCCGGCCCTGCAGTGCCTACGACCACAGCCCCACCCTGAAGCCACTGCTCAAAGGTTCAAAATGATGAATGTGCAAGATGCTTTAATTAACACACACAAATACACACCTACGCTCACATCCTAAGGACACATACACAACCCCCCAGTAATTCAGTAGCTGAGTGTTTGTACACAAACTACTGTCTGCTGGTGGGAGATGCTAATTGAACGGCCGCGCCTTACTCTAAACACCCCTCGTCTTTCATTAAGCAGGCCTCCTGGGGAGTCCCCCCGGAAAGCACAGTAAATATTTGCCCTGTATCTGTCTCTACTCCTTTGCTGACACGGGCATGTCTTGCCCTCCTCCATCACTTCCCTTTCCCAGGACCATCCCTCCACCTCTTTCTTTTTTCTGCTTTTTCGTCCCTTCTCTTCTTCTACAAACAGAACGAAAGCAAGGAGCCGGCAGGACAAACAAAACGCTGAGGGTAAACAGTCAAAGAGCTGCTTGTTAAGCTTAAACACATGTCACGCACACTGATGAGCCATCAGGAGTCAAGCAGCAGGCTCAACAGTGTGCAACTGTGCCCTGGTGACTGACTGACAGGCTGAGGCTGTAAGGCAAGACAACTTTATTTCTACAGCACCTTTCACCTTTCAGCAACAAGGCAACTCAAAGTGCTTTACATGAAACATTAAAGAGCAATTAAAAACGGTCATGATGAAAATACAACAGGCTAAACAAGTTACAGTGAGTAAGAAATTAATAATTATTCAATTTAACAGGTTGTAGGGATGGGTTTGGGAGGAGAGAGGGAGGGGTTTTATTTTTATTTTTGTTTAATTTCTTTAGAGTGTAACATTTTCTAATAAAATAACATAATGTTCTAAGTACATAGGATAAATAGGTTTGGAATTATTTTTACAACTGAAATAATTGTTTTGTAATTACAGAGGGAAAGTACCGAAAACATTTACCATAATTTCAGGTATCTGTACCAATATTGGTTCAGATGTGAAAGATACCCAACCCTAAGTGTAGTAGCCTAAACAATACATGTTTCATTTTAAAGTGAATTACCAGAGCTGGTATATTTTTTAAATTTTGTTTACTGTCATGACAGCAATGGTGCATTCTATGTTGCATCTTCAAAAGTGACACTGAATTTGAAACAGCACATTGTAATTTCTGCATCTATTATCAAAGTATTTATTAGTAATACAGTGGAAATTAATAGAAATGTGAATATTTGGTTAGCATGTTGATTTACGGTGTGTGCCCCTAAATTTTCTGGTTGCGCCCCTAAAATTTTCAGTAGGGGGCCACTGTGCTCCTAGTGAAAAAAGTTAGTCTGGAGCCCTGTGGATGGATTTATTTTCTGTGATTTTGGTCTTTAAAAGTTTTTGTCATCAGCAAATAGAAAAACGCAACAGCAAATCATGAAACACAACGGCAAATAGGAAAACATTTCAACAAATCATAAAATAGGAAAACACAACGGCGAAAAACACAACGGCAAATAGGAAAACATTTCAACAAATCATAAAACACAACGGCAAATAGGAAAACAAAACGGCAAATAGAAAACACAACGGCAAATAGGAAAACACAACGGCAAATAGGAAAATAAAACAGAAAATAGGAAAATAAAACGGCAAATCCTAAAACAAAACGGACAAATAGTTTTCCTATTTGCTGTTTTGTTTTCCTATTTGCCGTTGTGTTTTATGGTTTGTTGAAATGTTTTCCTATTTGCCGTTGTGTTTTATGATTTGTAGGGCTGGACCCGAATATTAGAATATTGAAATATTCGTTCGGTGGGTTGGTATTCGATTTTAAAATTTGACATTTGAATATTCGTTTATTTTTTTTATTTTTTTATTTTCTGCATTTATCTCTCGTTCACACTCCAGTCCAGTTGGTGGCGGTAATGCACATTTAAGTTGGTTTGCCAACCGCCAATAAACTACAAAGAAGAAGAAGAAGATACCGTCGCCCACTTCGAGCATTTAGCAAGCTGGGCAGAGAAGCTAGCGGCGATAAAAAGTGCGGAAATGGAAAACTGTTTCCCGTTTTTCCGTTGTGATTCGGCCAGAAACTTCAACATTGTGAGGCGAAGAGATCGTTTTGGAATATAAAGCTTGGATATTACATTTCCTCGGAAAATCAACGACAACAGGTATGCATGCACTCTCCGCGGCGCAGATTACGGCTGAGTTGTTTTATTTTCTTTTACTTTGTAACAGTTGTGTACATGGCTGTATATTTTGAAGATTTAATGCTTTAAAGTTATAAAAACGCTCACGAGTGGAAGTTTTATCGAGGTTACAGCGACGCCCCAGTCACAAAGTGTCCCGTTGACGGGAGGGTGATCCTTGTGAAACATGTAATCCAAGAAGGGTTAAAACAAAAAAATCAAACCTTAACACAATTGTAATCACAAGGATTTCTCCTAACAACAGTGATTCAATGTGTTGCTTTGCACTAGTGGAGAATAACTAAGTACATTTACAAAAAGTTGCAATTAAGTAGTTTTGAAGAACTCTGAGTATGTGTTACATTATAATTCATACTTCTACACAACTGTGAGGGACCAAGCAATAAGGCACATGGAGTCAGAGTTAAGTTACCTTTTAACTATTTGTAATGACGTTTATTTACAGTTTGTTACTTTTAATAAAAGCTGCATTAATCAATATGTCCGTAACACTTTATAATAATGGTACATGAATTATCAGGAAAAAGTCCTTGTTATTCATGAACTATCAGTAATGTACAAGGATTAATATTATCTCATGCATGACTTAATGCAGGAACAATACATTAATAAATGCATCAATTAAAGTATTTCAATCATCATGATTTCGGATTTATTTATGATGTTTATGTCTTCTTAATAGGTAAAGCTGTGACTGTGGCTAAAGAAACTGAATTGCTGTGTCAGTGCTGGAGTATGGTCCGGCTACACTGCTTATCCATTCTGGCATAGGGGGAAGAAACGCTCTAGCTTGTTTGTACTTCTTTAAACCAATCACAATCATATTGGGCGGCGCTGATCTTCTTCCACAGCGCTGCGAAGGAGGGTCTGGCTAGTCCACACAGCATTCGGGGATGGGAGAAAAACATACTCTGGTTAATTGGCATTTCTTTAGACCAATCACAATCGTCTTGAGCGGCGCTAAGCGCTGAACAGAGCCGCGGTGCTGCTGCAAAATAGCCTTGAAAAGAAAAAGTAGTTTTAGTCGTGCAACAGAAAACTCAGATTGGACCGATAGTCTAGCTCGCTGTCTGGATTTACCCTGCAGAGATCTGAGGAGCAGTTAACCATAGTCTTCATAAACCCACCCGAGTTTAGAACGCCAACACAAAGGAAGAGGAAGGTAACGGAAATCCGGCCGAAAAGAGTGTCACCCGGCGGAATTTCTGGCGGCAACGGAGTAGTCCCGGAAGTGGAACGTCATGGATATAGACTAATTAGTTAGTGACAAATGGTATTAGCCTGTCTGCACATCAGTTTATTACAGGGCAACAGTTACCATGGTCAAAATATATGAAACCACAGCTGGCCCCCACTTCCCTTTCATAGATTTCATTTTAGAAATTTGGTCACCTTATCCTATTGACAAATCCAATTCAATCCCAAAACCACATTGGGGCTGAGAAGGCAGAGCTTCTGTTTTAAGTCAGCATTTTGTGGTTGTCTCTCAGTAGTCAGAGAGTCCCATCGAGCTGGTTAAAACCAGTTTGGAGGGAACTTACCTAACAAGATGAAGAAGAAGAAGATTTATTTATTTATATTAGGACAATGCACATTAATCAACATTTCTGTAAATGCGCCAGTGTTAGCCAGTCAGCTAATTTTCAACTGCAGTCCTAGTTGCATGCATGTCTTTATGGTGGGAAGAAACCGGAGCACCTGGAGGAAACCCACGCAAGCACGGGGAGAACATGCAAACTCCACACAGAAAGGCCTGGGACGACCTGGGTTTGAACCCAGAACCTTCTTGCTGTGAGGCAGAAGTGCTAACCACTGAGCCACCGTGCTGCCAAGATAGTGGTCAGCCAAGATAGTGGTCAGCCACGTTTGTCTTCTCACGCCTGTGTTTGTAAGGAGAGGAAATATGCAGCTGAAACTTTGAACTCAGCACTGAAAACAAGTTGTTCCTCCCTCAGCTTCCCAGGTGTGTGTGTGTGTGTGTGTGTGTGTGTGTGTGTGTGTGTGTGTGTGTGTGTGTGTGTGTGTGTGAGAGAGAGAGAATGCAGGCTTGTCACCAGGTGCTTTTTCTTATTATTTCTTCAGTGCTGCTTACAAACACTAATTACCGCGGTAAATCCTTCCCAGACCAGAGCGCGCTACACATTATCATAACAAACGCCTCTGGCACGGTACCAAACACCAAACAACACCAGGGAGCGAAATGTGTCCAACAGAGTTGTGAAAAACTACAAGATGTTTGATTGGGCCTTTTACAAGCTCATAATACAGATTACCTTGTGAAGTTTCCAGATATTCCATGAGCAAATCAGGGGGTGCGGGGGGATGTTGGATAATGGCATTTAAGCAAACAGGACCTTTAGTTACAGAGTGAGACATCTCACTTCTGTTCCATCTTTGTTGGGAGTCGCACATGCGCAGTACCTAGGTAAGGACTACTAGCCAGTCAGAAGCAGAGTATGAGGGCGTGCCTTGACAGTACCTAGGTAAGGACTACTAGCCAGTCAGAAGCAGAGTATGAGGGCGTGCCAGTGAAGTAAAGGCTGGACTACAATAGAGCTGTTTGGAGCAGTTTGTGAACAGTGTTGGAGATGGTAAGTCCCTTTGGGGGGAACTTTGGGCTTTTTCACTTTGTAAACCTATAACGTGCACAAAAAAGATATAGAACACAATAAAGGAAAGGGAAAAAGCCAAAAAGCATAATGTGAGCACTTTAAAGCCTGAGACACACCGAGCCGATAATTGGCCGTTGGACAGTCTGGCGAGGTGTTGTGGAAGTCTCTTGGCAGCAGGAGTAAAGTTTTGAAAGTTTAGAGAAGTGAAACAAATAAGACAGTCGAAGACTAAACCAAGTTAGGTTTTTGTATTCTATTTTTAAATATATTTGCAAATATAGGAAGAACATAAATTTCACAAAAGACAGCAGCCAATGTGGACAAGTTTCTTCAATGAGTGAACAGGAACACTGAGCTTAAATACATCTTCAGAGTGACAGCACACATGCACTTGGTTTATCATGACTCTGCGTTTCTCTCAGGCAATCTGATACACACGAAGACAATTGAAAAACACAAGAGACATCTCGGAGCTATTTCACCTCCTCCTCCCTGTACGACTTTTACCCCCTTAGTTACATCTCAACTGGCATGGGAAAACTAGAGATAGGGGCTACAAGGTCACCCTAAAACTATCTGTTCAGACAAACAGTGCTCACATTATGTTCCAGACTTTGTGATTCTCACTTAGTTAGAATCAGAATCTACATGTGGGAATGATATAAACTACCTTTCAGCATTGTAAGAAAAACCAAAGCACAAATAAAACATAAGAATATAAGGAATCATGCTTAAATGTAATTTTTGCCATTACAGAGGTCAGTGACTCGAGTCTGTTCGGTGTGTCCCGTGCCGTCGTCCGTCTGAGGGGCTGTCGGCGTTAATTTTGGCCGACCTGACGTGTTCAGTCGCAGGCAGGGCAGTCGGGACTCACCCGGAAATGGCGAGCAGAATGAGCGTGACTATACAAATAAAATAAAGCTGCCTAGAGTCTCTCAAAATCTGACGAAAATCTTTTAAACTGACCTTTGCTGATCTGAAATGAAGACAGATTCAGGAACTGCACGGCCTATTTCTCGCTTAAAATGTTTTTAGAAACACGTTTCGGTGAACTATTTTAGTACAATATGAGATCGTATTCTAAACAAGCCGCCATGACAGTCTGGCTTTGAATTTCCGGGGGAAAACAAACCCACGTGACGCATTCGTCCAATCAGCTGCCAGTTTTCATTTTTTGGGCAACAATACAGATTAGCGCCGCCTGCTGTTATGGAGACGTATTACGTCTCGTCTCTTCGGTGTGTTCCGAGGCACTTTTTGGACCAACTCGGGGAGACTGATCAGTCCGACTGGCTTTTCTGCCGAGGGTCGGCCATCTGGTCGGTGTGTAACGGCTTTAAAGCCTGCTTCCTCTGACTTTTCTAGAAGCCCAAGGACAATTTCTCAGCAACCATACATCTGTATTGACTAGAGAAACCAAGGGCAAAAGTTAGTTCCTCTACCAGTACCAGGATCAGCTGCACCAGCTGTTCTTAAAGGAATAGTTCGACATGTTGGTAAATTATCTTATACGTTTACCTAAGTTATAATTCCACTTCAAAGTTGAAGGTTCTTCAGATGTGGTTGAAACATATACCATACCACCGACCAGTAGATCACTTCCAGCGCTGTCCATCCTCTGCCAGCTTGTAGAGTTCATACAACAATCAAATACTTATTGACATGAACAGATTTAGGATTAAGGATTATAGAATTAAAATCCACATATATTGCTGGTTAGCTGGTGGACTGCTCTCTCCCTCCTGACTGTTTGATGGAATTTACTGAAACCCAAATAATGACTTGATTCAATTAAGCCCTGAACTATTCCACAAACGCAGACAGGGCAGACATAATCTCGCTCTGCTCTGACGCCTCCCACATAACCTTTACTGACTTGCGACGGTGAACTACAGACAATGTAAGCCTTTCATTTCATGTCTATATGTCTGTGGGTATGTGTGTACATAGTGTGACAGAGTGAGTGTATGTTTGTAAAAAGGATATACCATACCAAACCCCAGACATGCACGCACACGCACACACACACAGTCAAATAACCCTGATAACTAGGCCAAATGGATCTCATAAACTTGCATGCAATTACACTTCAGTTTGGCGTCTGTGGTAACAAATCAGGGCATGGAATTTTGTATATATAATTCACTAACAGAGCTAAACGCACACATGAAAAAAGAAACACAAACTTCCAACTACCATCTCTGCATCCCCCAGCATCTCACTGTGTGGTACGTCTTTTCCTGAAAACTCATAAACTTGCGGCTTTGTCGAAAAAACTCGTTACATTTTTGAGCCTCGTCAGCACCTCTGCTAATGGCAAACATAAACTTGCAACTGTTTCTGGTGAGGAAGAGGTAGCCGCCAATGGATAAGTCAAGGATGAAGAAAGGAGTGATGCGTCAGTGCTGCTTCAGTTATTGTAGAAGGAAAGAAACTGGAGACTTTATAATTAAACGTACAATATGTAACTTTCTGCCGCTAGGGGTCTCTCAACCAAAACAATGGATTGTAAAAAAAGACGTTTGATGACGTTGGGAAGTTGCGTGGAATTATGGGAGTTTTTATTGCTAAACACTATCGGCGATTAGAATGCATCTGTTCATGGACGAGTTTACCCATTCAAGTTTATTCACGTTACGTTTAGTATCATGCTAATAAAATAGCTGCAGTTTCCCCAACATAATTACGTTTTTCTTGATTCAATCTGTATTGGTAGCAACCTGACCGGTTAGCTAGTGAGCCAGCAAGCTAACATTAGCGGCTAACGTTAGCAGGTTTTAGCTAACCCACTTAGACATTATGTCCACATTACTGATGATTATTTATCTAAAATCTAAGTGTGAAGATATTTTATTAAAGCACCAATTGTCAACCCTAGAATATCGCCGCAATATCGATAGAGGTTTTTGGTCAGGAATATCGTGATACCTGATTTTCTCCATATCGCCCAGCCCTATGTATAACATAGGTATGACATTTTAATGTAGAAAAGTTACATATTGTACCTTTAAAAGCCGTTGGTGTGTCAATATTATGTTTGGATCTGAATTCGTACCAGTCTGCTGAGAACACGATTAAGTTCTGGTGTTTTCTCCGACTGTAATCCAGGGTGGATATGTTCAGCAATGTCATAGGGCTTGTTTTGAACAGGCTTCGATGGGTCTCTGTCTAAACAACCCAGCATTCACCATACTGCGATGCATCTGTTTCAGACTTTTACTGCATTCTTTGAGCAGTGTCATGTCTGGAAGACATTGGCTTTTATTATACAGCGGAGACAAAAAGAAGAAAACATCCATTCATCTATTGAGCTAGTGGCGTCTGAAACTGTAACCAAACCTGCGGCCCCCCCTCCTCCACTCCTCATCTTTGATGAGTGTAATTGGGAGTTGGTTGCATGGAAATGAAAAGGTAAAGCAGCGTCAATGATGTATAATCAACATCAAAAACTGAGAAGGAAGGGAGGGAGAAGGAGCCGTTTGCAATATGTAGAAAGGGGCAAAAAAAAAAAAAAAAAAAAAAAAAGAGACAAAACTGTCCTGAAAAACAGGTTAACGTGTTTGAAATTAGTAAAGAGAGATGTCGACATCTCATTCTAATTTGCATGAACGTGTTCCTGCAACTGTCCTGTGTAGGACAGAGACAGGCAGAGAGAGGGAGGAGAGAGAGAGAGGGAGGGAGTCTGTAACATCTACAAAACTGTATCTGGTAGACTGCTCCAGGCTGTAACAGGATAACATAATGAGATGCCCCCCCCGCTGGGAATTTCTTCCTGTCTCTGCTCTGCCTGAGACCGTCTACCTGAAGTAAGCACACTGCCGGCCTTCCTGTCACTTGGCTGTACATGTGCTTGTTTTCTTTGTTTTTCCCATTTATTTCACTCTTTTGTTTCGTTTTCAATCTTTGCCTTTTTTTTCAGTGCAAATATGCTCTGAGAGTAATGTTTTCTGCAAAACTAACAAGTGGATTCATACATGCAAGTCACAGCAGACAATTGGTGATTTTTCTGTGACAATAAACCTGTTTGACATTGACTTGTCCATGCAAAATAGGTGGGTCCAGAAGCTTGGTGACGCAGCGACTACTTGCACAGCTAGTCGGTGAACTGCAGTATCTGGCAATCTGGTCCAGCCAGGGTAGTGCTAGGAAAGCTGCAGACACACCGACCAGACGGCCGACCCTCGGCAGAAAAGGCAGTTGGACTGATCAGTAGGGCTGGGCGATATGGTTGAAAACTGTATCACGATATAAGTTTTTCATATCGGTCGATATCGATAATTATTGATATTTTTTATGACCTATTTAAAATAAGGACCAGGAGAAAAATATATTAAATTTAAACATTTTTATTTTAAACTTAACCCTGCTCTGATTATAATCCCATCAGTTATAAAAGCAGAAATGTCAACACAACCATGGAAAACACTCAAATAATTAAAATGTAAACAGGTCTAAAATCACAATGAACACTTAACAATTATCTCTTAACCTGGGTTATGCATTTTTTTTTGCTTTCTAAGGCAGATTTAACATAGAAACACAGTTAGTGGGTCAGTGAGAGGGGGAGTCCCTGATCTCCTCTCACAGCTCTTCGTTAGCGCAGGTCCAAATTTAAAGAATAAGTAAGAAATGCTTAATAAAGTGTCATAAAATAGTGCAAAGTGTTAGCTAAATATAAGAAACCTGAGAAGTAACTATTTTCTGCAGGTTTAGTGCTAGGTTGGTAACCTGGCTTCTGGACAGTGCTCAGCATGTCTGCCTTCGTTATTTCTTTGTAGCGTTTAGTAAGGCGCTGATGCAGAGTACCTCTCGATGGTGGTCTGCTGCTTGTAGTGTTTAGTAAGGCGCTGATGCAGAGTACCTCTCCATGGTAATCTGCTGCTTGTAGTGTTTAGTAAGGCGCTGATGCAGAGTACCTCTCCATGGTAATCTGCTGCTTGTAGCGTTTAGTAAGGCGCTGATGCAGAGTACCTCTCCATGGTGGTCTGCTGCTTGTAGTGTTTAGTAAGGCACTGATGCAGAGTACCTCTCCATGGTGGTCTGCTGCTTGTAGTGTTTAGTAAGGCGCTGATGCAGAGTACCTCTCCATGGTGGTCTGCTGCTTGTAGTGTTTAGTAAGGCACTGATGCAGAGTACCTCTCCATGGTGGCCTGCTGCTTGTAGTGTTTAGTAAGGCGCTGATGCAGAGTACCTCTCCATGGTGGTCTGCTGTTTGTGCCGTGTTGCAGCTGCAGATGTTGTTGGATGTTGATGGCGAATACGGCTGTGCTCCAAAGTGTGAGCGCGGCTAAAGTGGTAAAACAAGTTTGTGGTAGTACCAGTGTTGGTGGGGACGACGGTCTGAAGACATTGGTCTGACTACGGTCAGATTTATAAAATCCCTGCCATACTGCCATACTGACTTTTCCTGTTTTATCAACGATTTCCTCGCTCGCTGCGGCACTCACTTTCCACTCTACGCCGGTTCTGTTATTGAAGAACACGAAACAGCGATGTGGCGCAACCAAACAGGATACTGTTACATGATTGGCTGTTAGAGTGTCACTCCCCACATTGCTAGGTTGCCAGAGAGATTGATTCACAACCTCTGGTTTCTTCTGATGAAGAAAAACAAGTTATCGAACGTTTTATCCACCGCATTTTCTATTGATATTGATTATGTGTCTATCGCGATACATATCGTTATCGTTTTATCGCCCAGCCCTACTGATCAGTCTCCCCGTGCCCTGTTACACAACTGCTACACCCTGCAGTGCCCTGCTACGCCCTGCTACACCCTGTAACACCCTGCAGTGCCCTGCTACGTCATGAACTACTACAACTACTATTTCTAGTCATAGTTCCTTTATCACACCCCCAACCGGCACCGCCAGACACCGCCTACCAAGAGCCTGGGTCTGTCTGAGGTTTCTCCCTAAAAGGAAGTTTTCCTCACCATTCAAGGTTTCTGCCTAAAAGGGAGTTTTTCCTTGCCACTAAATGCTTGCTCTTGGGGGAAATCACTGGAATTGTTGGGTCTTTGTAAATTATAGTGTGGT
Organism: Perca flavescens; assembly: GCF_004354835.1. Lineage (NCBI taxonomy): Eukaryota > Metazoa > Chordata > Actinopteri > Perciformes > Percidae > Perca > Perca flavescens. The sequence goes on from NC_041352.1 coordinate 5,620,344, forward strand.
CTAGACCTGCTCTATCTGTAAAGAGTCTCGAGATAACTCTTGTTACGATTTGATACTATAAATAAAATTTAATTAAAATTGAGTTCTGTGTCGGGCAGTGGCCCAGTACTCCAGCGACCAGTGTTACGTTAATATAGTTAGGCATATATGCCACCAGCCAAAGTGGCTAGTAAGAGTGACTGCATTATCCGGCACTGCCACATTCTACCCGCTTTTGGCAGGGAGGCGGGTGCTAATGTCAAGCACTGGACACATCACAGACAGTATAACACCCTAATGTCAAGAAAACTAAGTGAGGTTAATGACTTTGACTAGCTGCTGCTGTAGCTATGATTAGACTTAGCAACGTGTTATTATTAGTAATACTTTGGCACAGTGATTACATTATGACACTGGCATAACAAGCTTGGTTTTACTGTTATGACGTAATTACTTTGATAATGACCACTAGAAAGATGCGCTTACCGATTAATGTATTGTGCGACAGCTTGTTAGGTGGAGATTGTGGAATAATAACAAAAACTGCTTCCTTGTAATAATTAATTAATCATTAAAAAAGAGCAAACATTTCAGTAGAAGGAAAATTCTTCCATCAAAACATAGTAAGAAAATGCCACTTAACAAAAAAAAAAACAACCTTGACACAATTTAATTTGAATCCAGTGTGTGTGTTTGATTTTACTGGTTTTAGGAAATGTAAGAATTGTAAATACAATACTGGATCAAAGAACTTGTCAGGACCTGTAATTTTTCAGTGACTGTGTAATGTTGTCATTTCCATGACCTTCCACATCATGGGCCCACCCACCCAGCAGACTTTACTACTTGTTGACATGGACTACATTGCTGTAGTTGGACAGAACGAGGAAATAGGAGAATATACACTGTAGAGAAAAGAAAGTAGGTGGGGGAGGGGGGGTTAAGTGCTCCCCTGCTTTATGAGAAGCAGGTAGGAGCTGACTGGAGCTGTGATGTGTGTTTGGGGGTGGGGGGGGTAAAGCTACCATGGAGACAGACATGCAGGGGAATGACTTTCATTAGCAGAGCACTCAGCGGGCCTCTGTCACTCACTCTGCTAGTGGAGCAGAACTGCACAGAACTGCTAAATGTGTGTCAAAGTCTAATCAACAGCATGTAAGACAGCACATCAAAACGCAATACATACTGAACTACAAGCATAAAAGATAACTTAATATAGAAAATCACTCTCCAGGATTTTCTATGAGGTTATGAGTAGTAATAATAGCTACTTGGTACAGCGGTACATCTGCATGAATATTTAGTTACTAGTAAATATTGGTAAGGTGATAGCCAAACAGCTGATGAGTGAGCCTGCACTCCATGTTATTACAATTTGGGTCTCATTTCTTTTAGGTTTTTCCATTATTTTATATTGGCTTTGAACTCACCAAGTTCACTGCTGCTATCCAGGCAAATGATAACATCGCTATAACAAAGTCCCATGAGGCAAGGACCACGAGCAGTCAGATGATCAGACAGGTTGTAAACAGGCCAACAGTTTATAACCTAGATGAAAACAGATATAATGAGTGTAATGCTTTAAATGGCATTTCAATATTTCCCATGGGCAATATAATAGCAAGTCAACTTTTCTCAACAAAAAGGCTAACTCCTTATTTCCACAGCATGCGTAACGGCTGCAGACTGGCTCCGCTGCGTGTCTGCTGCGTGCTCCGCCGTCCGTCTATACCCACCAGGTCCGGATTTGTTGCAGCACGGCTGCGGCCATGACTGACAGCTGTAGTCACGAGGACCCACAAGTTCTCGCAAATTCAGGTAGAATAGAACCACAAAACCAACAACAGTTTGTTTCCATTCAGAGGAGTAGAGGGGAAACAGCTCTGTGCTGTGTTTTCAAGGTGTAGTGCAGGGAAATATGATCCTGTTGCCATGGCAACGTTATGAAGTGACGTTATAAAGTGACGTTATGAAGTGACGTTATGAAGTGACGTTATTACGCAACGTGAACATCATCGAAAAGCAGGGTGTTGGGGGAAATCACTTTCTCTTTTTCATCAAACCACAGGTTTTGCAAGTTCCCGCAACTTTTGCAAGTTTCCACAATTTCATCGCAGAAAATTGCATAAATATCCTGCATATTCCATCGCATTTCTTAAGAAAACGTGCTGCATAATCAAGGATTTTTGCCCGCAACAATTACAAAAAAACTCTTTTTCTGGAAGGACTGACTAAGGAGTGAGTACACACTATAGCTCACTGACGCCAATCACATCCTCTACTCTCAAAGGGGTAGGCCGAATCACATCCTAAATTAGATTATACACCAGCAGATCGTGGCACAGAGGAGTTCTTTGCAGGTTATGAGAACCATCGTATTGTAGTCGTGTCAGTGTCTGCCTCTCAAATCTAATTAATTAGAGACTAGCTGTGAGGGAGCCTTTCGCTGGTTGGTCCAGCCCGGGACACAGCGTCTTGGACCACACCACAGCGCTCCTCAATTGTGCAACTGCTGCACCGTTCAGTAGGAGGGTTCAGGAAGCTCACCACAGCTAGGCCATGGGAACTGAGAGAAAATGTGGAAATCGATCCAGAATGTGGTCATGAATTTCATTTGAGTTCATTTATTGATGCTCTTCACAGGAGGAAAAGCTCTCGGACCAGAGGTGATGCAGGAGATGCTTACAAGTGAGTGACACATTCTTTCTACAACCCATAATAAAGCTGGGATCCAATAGTTGGGATGCTACTTCATTTGTTCAGGCATTCTTTCTCGCTCTATCACATGCTGACCTCCACAGAATGCAATAACAAGATCATTCTTTTAATAAAGTTGACCTGGTGCAATTTAATCTCGATCAACCCATTTTACTGAACATGATCCCCACTGGGGGGATCTGATGTAAAAGTTACCGCCTTGCCAGGACGGTTTTGGGTCTGTGGTCGGACCCAGCAGCAATTCTCTCCTTAGCAGCGCAGAGAGACGGGAAGCCTACCTGTCAGCACTAATCACACCTCATCTGGTTCCTGTTTGCAGTTTTACAGAGCTGCTGCCATGTCACACTCAGCTTGCTCACCACCCCCACCCCTGCCACCCCCCTCCACTCGTCATTTTCCTGCACTAACACGCACACTGGTTAACTCAGCTTTTGCACTACAGGACACTACAACAGGACACAGCACTGTCATGGAGTTTCCGCCATCCTGCTGGCAAACTAACACACATACTTCACCTCCTGCAACAGTGTGGTCTCCATTGACTTTATGAGATTAGATGAAACTTTATCGATTCTTGAGGTGAAGCTGCAGCTCAGAGGATGGGAGCGCTGAGAATTTCGGCTCCTCGCTCACCGAGCTGTTTGTTCCTTCCGCTCCTCGTCTCACAGAATTGTACACAGTTAGGATGAAATGAGATATAAACAAAGCTAGAGCGCAGCTAGCATTAGCAGTATTAACACCGGCAACTTTGACATAATCCTTTAAAAGAAGTGAATATGGAGATTAATGCATTTAATTAGATTTTTATTGGACAGTTACATGCAAAATGTGTATGTTTGTGTTTTTGAATATCCTGCTGCAAATCAAATTTCCTTTTCTAAGGATAAATAAAGTGGAACTTGAAAAAAAAAGCACCAGAGGGGAATTAAGAGGAATAGCCGTCATAGTGTTTGAAATTCATGGAGATGACATCACACACCCTTGGTCACGAAAACAGGGAAACGGACCGATGAAGAATTCCTGGACACTGCTGTGAGAACGGAAAAGTCCTGCCAACAGCGGATATGTCTCTCTCAAACAAACACACACACACACACACACACACACACACACACACACACACACACACACACACACACACACACACACACACACACACACACCTCACTATTCTGACGTTATATATTGTATAAGTATATAAAAAGGGACTGGAAGTTGGAAGTGAAGTTCTGCTGACCTGAGGTGATGTTTCTACGTTTTTTGTATACGTCTATGTGCTTTTACACATGCTTTTGCGTGTTTTTAACCTTTAATTCTCCTCGTGTTTATTTGACGATACATACAATACGGTACTTTGATGAAATAACTAAGGCTCACCTGTTAAAACTTAAGGAAACGTCACATTATGGTAAAACCTGTTTTTATACACACATGGGAGACCTATATGAACTACGACCGCTCTAGCTGACTAAACGACAAACCTGGCTTCACATGACTCCTGTAGATTCTTTCAACTCAACACAGCTCGACATAGTGAATGCAGCATTTTATTTGGTAACCCTTCCTTTTACAGTCCCCTAATTGCCCAGTATTTACCTGGTATTTAGTAATACTATTACCTTATTAGGTAACTACCACCGGTAATAAGCATAGAGAAACTACAGCTGAAGTACGAGGTAAAACCTCAAGTATTACTCATCAATTCAACAAAGTAGCATAGTTCTGACCTGTTTAGGATGGTATTAACTCATAAAATTGTGTACTTCTACTGCTGATATCGAGAACTGCTACCGAGTAATCTATTACAAGTTTACTGGTAATATCCTGGTAATCAACTGGAAAGAAAAAAAAAGGGACTTCATTTTACAGTTTCAACTCATTTAATGAGTAAATATTCATGTTTTTCATAGTTATGTTGTGGAAACAAAATGGCACGAGTTGGTGTTGACTGCACAAACAAAGGGAGTAATCGGGCGCCTGGGTAGCTCACCTGGTAGAGGTTCACCCCTCGACGCAGCTGCCGTCGGTTCGACTCCGACCTGCGGCCCTTTGCTGCATGTTGTTCCCCCTATCCCTCCCTTTTTTAGGTCTTCAGTTGTCCTATAAAATTAAGGCCTAAAATTCCCCCCCTACCAAAAAATAAATAAAAAATGATTAACATCCTAAACCAGTCAGAACTACTTTGTTAAATTGATGAGTAATACTTGAGGTTTTACCTCATACTTCTAGTTTCTCTATAATTACTTCCTTATTACCAGTAATATTTACCTAGTGATATAATAGTATTACTATGTCAATACCAGGTAAATACTTGGTAATTAGGGGACTGTAAAAGGACCTTTTACTGTATTTTAATAGATGAATCCTTGCCATACCATAATAAAAGCAGAGACAGTTAAATAGGGTTCATGTTTTGTTTCCACTGTGCCAGAAAGAGGCTCTCACACGGCACCAGTCTGTTAGTCAGCCAGCTTGCAGTGTTTATAGACTTAGTAACAAGAACATAAGTAATGGTGTAAATCACTCAGTGTTGGGGGGTGGGGGGAGGGGGGGGGGGGGGGGTGGGGTGTTGATTCTTCTTGATTCTTCTTCTAGTTTTTTACGAGGTGGGGCACACGCTTGAGGATTGCTACGCAAGACATAGTTCCAGCAAGTAGCTCCCCCTAAATCCACAACTTCTGTTAATGTACAGATTAAACACAAAAGATTAATTACCAAGCTCAAAGTGTTGGTAGGCATATTTTCTAACTCTGTTTAAAGTCGTTATTTTTTAGCTAAGCTATAGCTTCATATTTAGATTAAAAAAAAGGCTTGATGGTGTTTTAAGCCCCCAACGTCTCCTTCCAGGCAGCGCTGCGACCGTTGACTTCAAGGCACCTAATCTTAACTCTAACCCTAACCCTAACCCTTGCCTAATCCTAGTGCCTTCCAGGCAGCGCTGCCTGGAAGGAGACGCTGGGGGCTTAAAACACAGATAAACCAGAAAAAAAGAGGGTGGTATCGATCTTCTAGTCAACATTATTTCTCCAAATGTTTAACTATTCCTTTAAGCCCTAGTAATCATTGCTCATCCTTTCAAATGACAGGGTATCGGTCACTTGATAACAGTTCTTTTTGTAAATGCTGGAATACATTATATATATATATATATATATATATATAAAAACACACACACATTAAGTACACATTTATTTTTTGAACAGTCCAGTTGAATCTTGTTTGGTCTGAGCTAAGGCTAGCCCTGGCCCCATCAAAGCCAACCCGTAGCAGGTCAGGTCAGGCCTCCTGTCATCTAAATGGGACAGGAGTTAAGCCAGTGCTTCCTGTCAGACTGCAGGGCTCTCAGGTTCCACCTCTGGTCTAAATTATGCCTGTCTGTCCCAGACTGCCACACCAACCCTCCCCACACCGCACCACCGTCTTCCCAGTGCCCACATCCCTCTCCCCCGTGTCACTACTCCCCCAATGCACGTCTGGAAAGAGTACCAGATACTCTGCTCAAGCAGAGACGTACTGAAACCCTACTCACAATTCATCTCAGTGGAGGTAAAATTACAGGGTTAAAACATAGAAGTAAAGTAGTGTTTCTCAAACTTTTTCCAGACCAAGGACCACTTACCCAATAAAAAAAAAAAACCTCACAGATCACTTAACTTCCCAAATATCCCCCAAAACAATAGGCCTCCTACTTCAACAGTATATTACAAATTACAGCCAAATTAAATTAAATTAAATGAGTTTTAGAAATGGCGTAGCCTACTCACTCATTGTCTCGCTCGCCATCTTAATGGGAAGAATGGTGCTGCTTATGCTGAGACATCAGTGAAGCAACGTCTGGCTCCAAACTGGAGAGTTTTAATCTCATATCTGTGATGCACTGCTATGTTTTCAGACCAGTGTGGAAAATCCAACTTTACAGTTGTAGGTCTTTGGCTGTTTTGTCCCCAAATGGAGTTCTGGGCCACTCAAAGTCTGTGCATAATTCTGGAAATTCCTAGATGGGATTCAAAATGTCAAAGTGTCCTTGGGCAAGACACTGAACCCCAAATTGCTCCCGATGGTGCGAATGTGCCTAAATGTTTATCTGACGTGCAGGTGGCACCTTGTACGGCATCCTCGGCCACCAGTGTATAAATGTGTGTGTGAATGGTGCCTGTACTGTGTAAAGCGCTTTGAGTAGATGTTAAGACTAGAAAAGCACAATCTCAATGCAGTCCATTTACATGAATTAAAAACATGATCTTTTACTAAATATACTCGCAGACCACCAGTGTTCCGCAGACCACTCTTTGAGAAAGCGTGGCTTAAAGTGTTGGGATAAAGCCTGTCAATGGCTACCAGTTTCAGCCGACATTCTCCTCCACTTCCTCTATCAATTTTGCGAGGTCACCGTCGCCGAATTCGGGGCTTGTGTGGGTTGTGACTGGTTTAAAAAAATATATATAAACGAGCCAGAGCTTTTTTCTACTATCACAGAATGTTAACTTGTGCAGCCAGACATTTCTCCAGCACTGACACATTGCTGACACAGCACTGTGGAGATAGGCCTGGCAATGCTGATACAATATTCACACAAAGAGGACATTTTGTACCAAAATGACATGACAATGTAACATTGGAAAATACCCACTTAATTTGCCAAACTCAGACTGATATGCGTTCATATACGTTTCTGCTAAACTTTAGAAAGGAATTCTTCCAACGCACATATGGCATGTGAGTATTGTATTAAAAGAAACTAAGACATTTTGGGAAATACTGGATGGGACATTGGCCAAACTAAAAAATCAAAGTACACGTCAAATAAATTTTTCATAAAGATGGGTTCTGTCATTTTAGATTTTAGAGTTTTTATCATGCTACTGTTTGCTCAAGTGTTCATGTTTCTGATAAGTTTGGTTTTTATTAGTTATTTAATGCTCTTAAAATGGAGAGACACGTCATGATTGACAGCTGTGATTGACTCATGATTGGTTGGGCAGATGTATGGGCGGGACATTGATACAGCGACTATTTTGGCAAGGTGAAACAGCTAACCAGCTAACTTCTAACTATTCTGAACATATCCTTTAACATTAAGAGTGCTAAATTGAATATACACACCAAATACAAACCCCTCATATATTCAGTGTATGAAGGACTTTTTTGCTAATGTAATCTAAGCCGCAACCATGGAATGTTTAACATTAGCTTTAGTTAACATTTTTCAGTTTTGCATGTTTGATGCAGTTGTTTTTAACTGCTAAAAAGTGTTTGGTGCAAAACCTACAGTCTAAAAAAATTTATATTTTGTAACAATATATTTAAAAACTAACACAATTAGGCCTAATGCTTTTGAAGTAAAATGTCTAACTTTCTAATTTGAAAAACACAATTAGTAGACTGCAAAAAATCTCCTCTGTTAAAAGAGGTTTGTACATTTAGTTAATTACTTCCACCGTGGCCTCATACCCCCCTTCCCCCCCCTGACTCTGGCTGCAGACTGCAGAGGTCTGCCCAGTGTCCACTGGGGAGACAGCCTTAATCTACTTCTCACTCTTAATGCTCCACAGATGGGGGACGCCACCATCCTCTCCACCACACAGGATGTTCCTGGCCCCTGCACGGAGCTGGTCTAGGCACAGTGTGGTGTTGCCGAGCTTGAAAGGGGAGCAGAGTGACGGGGAACGAAGAGGCAAGCAGAGACGTAAGGCTGCAGTAAAAGCATTTTCCTGTACACCCCACAGGGGAGCGGAGTCAAAGGACCAAAGAAGAGGATTATCACAAAGATCTTTTGAGGGGGGGTGACTTTAATGTTAAAAAAGGTTAGAACGGTCACATAACCTCCCACACTGAAAAAAGAACAAATGAAAGTCAGAGCCCCCGCTTCCAGCTCCCGGGTTATGGAATAATAAAGAGTGGCCATAGAGATATAACGTTATGTTTAATTCAGCATGCCTCAAAGCAAATCAAAGGGCAAATTACATTTACATTAATGTGGGGGAATGAAAAAGGGTCGAGAAGGGAAATGGCCACAAGAGATAAGCACGGCGGATGTCTTATCCTGAAACTCTAAATGGGTTTTAAATGTCCTTTTGTGGCTTGATCTTATGAATCTGTTTAAAATGTGCTTCTTTTGGCCCCAGGGCCAAGGGGCCCTCTTAGATATGATCTTCAGTGTGGCGGTTTCATGCACGGGGTGCGCTTTAACAACAATGGCTCATCTGAGAGAGACCGTAAACATGTGCCTGGGACCTTGACCCCGGCAGTAAACAATCTTTCCACCTGATGATGAATAGCAGAGCTGGGCAGGGCACAGAGTAGAGCCCTGTTGCTCTCCCTCTTTCTCCCTGATTCTTTTTCCATACTCCAACATTTTTTAACAACTTTTACCTTGTATTGAAGGATAAAGGTCGGAATGCTATATTTAGTCTCGAATTGAGTATAGGGTCTTTAAGGCTCTTTTAGCTACAGGGAACCTCCCAAATCGTAGCTCAGTTAGGGGCGGACAGAGGAAGCCAACCGTTTGTTTTGTTTGACCTGTTCAGAGGCAATCCCCAGAGACAAGGCCCACGTCTCGACATATTTATGTTTGGAAACCCACTTCCCCCTTTTTCTCCTATCAGGGAAGAAGAGGCACTCTTGGTTTTAAGTTAAGAGCTGTTTTTCATATTTACTGACTCACCATAAGGGGCATTTTATTTTATTGCAAAAGTCAGCCAGCCAGTGTGATGCCCATACAGCATGATAGGTCTAAGTTTCTTGCTCAAGGCTTTGTTGTTGGGAATTTCAACAATTGTGGTTCTCAATATGGCAGGTGGAAGGGTGCATAGTATGCATTTGCCATAGTTACCATAACTTTACAGATCCTCATATTTTAGATTGTGTATGAAAACTGAAATCTTCAGCAACAGCACTCAGAGTAGCTCCCTACTGACAGCCTCAAACACTGTGGTAATGATGGGGTCCTTTAACACTAAAATCACCGGCCACCCAAAACGTGCCTAGAAAAAAACCCAAAGCACCTCAAAGTAAAGACACGTGTCCTGCCACACCACTTTGCCCTCTGGATGCCAGTTTGACCCTGGAGGGCTTTCGGTAACTGCCTCATATATTGAGACAGAAAAGCCAGATAAGCAAAGGCACTTCTGTTTATCGCTGCCAATCCAGTTTCGAAACAGGACACCTTCTGTCTTTTAAGAAGACAGAGGCCTGGGGCAAGTCTGGGATCAACTGATGGACTAAGTAAACTGTATGGGCTCTTGGCTGAGTAAGACATCTGATTGATAGATATTCTGTCTAGTGGTCAAGAAATATGGTAACACTACTGACAAAGATGTTGCATTCCACTGGAGAGTATTGAGTCCAATGCATTGTCAGGTTGCTCCAATAAGTCCCTTAAGACTCTCCAATTGATCCAGAATGCTGCAGCACATGTACTGACAAGAACTAGGAAAAGGGATTATATTTCTCCTGTGTTAGCTTCTCTGAACTAGCTCCCTGTTAAATCCAGAATTTAATTTGAAATCCTTCTCCTGACCTACAAAGCTGTTATTGGTCAGGTACCGTTTTATTTTAAAGAGCTCATAGTACCCTATTGCCCCACTAGAGCACAGCGCTCCCAGAATGCAGAGTTACTTGTGGTTCCTAGAGTCTCCAAAAGTAGAAGCCAGAGCCTTCAGCTATCAGGCTCCTCTCCTGTGGAACCAGCTCCCAGTTTTGGTTCGGAGGCAGAAACTGTTTACACAAATACATTGCATGCTGGGAAGTATTCTAATAAGAGAACAATGTTTTTGAATTTAATGGTGAGTTATGTGAAAGATCAGATAAGCGAGATCTGACACAGCATTATGAAACCGTGGTCAGTGAGGTGTTTGGATTACATACATGCATCCTAATCTGTGAATCCCTGTGAATGGCTACTTTTTCTTTTTCAGTCACTGCCTGTTGATGTTTATCACCCAAGCACTTTCATGAATGGAATAGAATGATTTCAACTTTTATTTTGGGAAACAAAAGAAAACAAGAATTAGATATCATAGATAGATTTAAACATTGGACAAATACAGGTATCGCTTAATATTGTATGATATCCTCTAATACAGGATTACCTTTTAACAATTCACAGAAACTTATAATTTAGGGAAACAGGATTTATTCAGATATCTTCAACTGAGAAGGGAATGAGTCTGATTAGGATTATTTATGTATGCATATAAAAAGGTAATACTAACAGAAAACTGATCCCAGGATTTATTCATCTTAACAATTGTAAAGGGGTCTTTCCAAAAACGTTCGTTAAATTAAAAGGTAGGAGAAAGAAGCTAACTTAAAGTTAATCAAAGATGACTTGTTAAACACATGTAGGACACAGTCTAGCACCTCAAGCTGAGATAGATCTGTGGAGGGAATACATCTAAAAAAAACTTTAAGGTTTTGTTATAACCCCCCAAAATATTTGCAAGATTGAATGTTTACACTTTAAAATAAGGAGAAACTACTTAAAATTGTTGTCCGTAACATTTTCATCTAGTTAATTATCTGTTAAGTTCCTATCTGTCAAAGAGTGAGTTAAAACAATGGTGATTGAGCATATGACCCACTGATGAAAAAGCTTGTATTTGCTGCTTTGTCAAATAATAGACTACACTACAAAGATAAGATATTTAATATTCAAACTGATACACATTATTGTTTTTTTTGCGGATATTCACTCATTTTGAATTTGATGCCTGCAACATGTTCCAAAAAAGCTGCGACAAGGGCATGTCTGTTACATCACCTTTCCTTTTAACAACACTCAATAAGTGTTTGAGAACTGAGGACACTAATTGTTGAATTTCTGAAGGTGGAATTCTTTCCCATCCTTGCTTAATGTACGACTTCAGTTGCCCAACAGTCCAGGGTCTCCGTTGTCGTATTTTGCGCTTCATAATGCAACACACATTTTCAATGGGAGACAGGTCTGGACTGCAGGCAGGCCAGTTTAGTACCCGCACTCTTTTACTATGAAGACAAGCTGTTGTAAAACACGCTGAATGTGGCTTGGCATTCTCTCGTTGAAATAAGCAGGGACGTCCCTGAAAAAGACGTTGCTTGGATGGCAGCATATGTTGCTCCAAAACCTGTATGTACCTTCCAGCGTTAATGGTGCCTTCACATATGTGCAAGTTACCCATGCCATGGACCCTAACACACCCCCATACCATCACAGATGCTGGCTTTTGAACTTTGCACTGATAACAATCTGGATGGTCCTTTTCCACTTTGACCCGGAGGACATGACATCCATGGGGGGGGCAGATTAAGGGGCATCATGTGCTGGATCACTGGCTAATAAGTATCCAGTCATTCCCTGAGGGAACACGGCTGGTCTGGATAGAGTGGTGGCGGTGATGTTGGTGTCTGTTGCTTTGTAAATGATCCTTGAAATGCACAAACAGTCAATAGAAACACACTTTTCATATTCAAAATTCACCAATTCAGGTTCCCTGTTCATAATCAAACCGGTCTGTGTTTATTTCCCCATACATTCAGCTACACTGATGTCTCACTCAGTCAGCAGCATAATATTAACTAGTCTGCCCTGATTGCTCATTGTTAATATAGACATTTTCCCAAAAACAAGTTTGGCTTTTAACATTCCAAAGGGAACATCTATTCAATTCAATGTTATTTATAGTGTCAAATCATAACAGAAGTGATCTCAGGACTTTTTACAGATAATGTAGGTACCATATACAAGAAAGTAAAAAGCTCATCCCATAATAACGCCAGCTTCATATTATTCTGGAAGAAAAGCTTTTCCAGTGCCTGCTCCAGAGTACTTTATTGGAAATCTGTGGTAGTAAACACAAATACACAAAATACAATACAATCCATTTAAAAATAAAACTAGTGTTCCCTGAAATGCTGAGCAATTTCTACCACCTGGGTAGTCTCACATTGCCAGACCTTCCCCCACAGCGCTGCGGAGGAGGGTCTGGCTAGTCCACACAGCATTCTGGGATGGGAGAAAAACATGCTCTGGTTTATTGGCATTTCTTTAAACCAATCACAATCGTTGTGGGCGGCGCTAAGCGCAGTACTGAGCAATGGCGCCTCTGCTAAATAGTCTCCTGAAGGAACTTGTTTTGGTGGAATATGTGTACTAGGGCTGTCAACAAATATTCTAAATTCGAATATATATTCGAATAGTTTAAAAAAAAAAAAAGAATTTCGAAGGTGAAAATTAATATTCGAATAAAAAAAAAAAAAAAAAAAAAAAACGCTCTGTCTGGCTGTCTGCTTTGCTAGCGTGCCTGAAAGCCGTTACATACTGGATGCAGCTCAGCTGGCGCATACAAATGTGACATCATGAGATCGCCGTGACTATTTATACCTGCGCTGGTGGTGGCAACACTAGCTGCAGTCTTCTCCTGAACAGCGGTGGCGCTAATAACGTTCGAATATTCCCTCTAAAATAACACAGAATATTCTAACTATTCGAACATCTGGTTGCGCATGCATCTAAGGTGGCGCGCAACATCGTGACGTCAAAATGATGCAATATCCGGCCGAACGTCACGCACAGCTCTTTTTTTTTTTCAGTGGCGCACGACAAAGCGGAAACAGGAGGCCTAAATGAGTTCGCCAACAACCGGATGCCAGGACTCTCAGAGTGACTGCAGGTCTTTCTGGTAAACTTACCGGGTTAAGATGAGCTACAGACGCTGCTCTTTCTACAGACTAGAAGAAGAAGAAAAAGGTAAACAACGGGAGAACTGGCAGCAGCATTGCCGTCAATGCTTCAATGTGATTCACTGACCTACTTCGTTGGATCGAGCCTTTCAGTCACCATAAAAGAGCTCATAATGAGCCCTAATGTGTACGTTCAACAGTTGAAAATTTTGATTCAACAGATGTCTGGATTTACCCTTCAGAGATCTGAGGAGCAGTTAACCATAATCCTCCATGCCTAGACAAAGAAAGCGGAAGGTGACGGACATCCGCCCGAAATGAGGGACATCTGGCAGGATTCCCGGCGGCACCGGCACAATCCCGGAAATGAAACGCCGTCAATATAAACTACGAGCCTTTTCTCCCTGTTGAGTTTGGGTAGAATAGCCTGGTTAACACCAGGGCAAATGGGCAAGGTTCATTCACAGCCCATTTCCAAAAGGGGCGTCACCAACAGACGCCGCTCAAATGCCTCTGGGCGCAATTGGATAGTCCTTCAACCAATCAGACCAAAGATCCGGGTTACGTAGCAGTGACAGCGGCATCAACAGCTTGCTGCGCTTCGGTGGCCGTCGTGCCATGTTGAATGTAAACAAAAAGCTGCTTGCTGCTGATACCTCGATTTGGAAAAATCGCAAATGGGCTTGAATGGGCTCTGAGCCAGATTGACTGGCAGAGCAAATCTCAAATTTGCCGGAAGTTTGTCAGAGTTTTCCAGTCAGAGGTAGAAGGTACCGGATACACCAGGCCAGCACTGGAGGAGCTCAGGAGGAGCCTCTACCCTCAGGCCACTAGGAATTTAAATGAGGACACTGACTCATATTTCACCAACGATTTCATGTGACGAATAAAAGTGATTGATTGATTCATCATCATCAACTTTTTATTCCAGACTCAAGGTCCATTCAAAAAAGACACAGACATGACATACAACATACTTTAAAAAGAAATAGAAACATATACAAAAAAATTAAAACCAGAAGAAACAACAATACTACATTTCTATAAAAGACACTTATACCAGTGTTTCCATAGTGAGGATTGGCATTGTATGGCACTAGGGCTGAACGATTAATTGCATTTGCGATAATATTGCGATATGTTAAAACGCGATTTCCTAATCGCAAAGGCTGCGATTTTGGTTTCGTTGGATTCGTTCAGCCCTATATGGCACTAAACGTAGGATTTACTAATTGATTGATTGATATATTAATTGGTTGATTGACTGATTACGGTCAGGCTAAACAAAATGCTTCTTCCCTATCTTCATAACAGTCAAAGCATGCGACCGAAGTTACCACTGTGGTTCAAAATGAATTGACAGCTTTAATAACAATACTTTATTTTGTTACTTTTCCAGTGTGAATAAACCACATACCATCTTCAAATTAGCATGTAGTATGGAATTGGGATTAAGGCTGAGCAATTTTATCGATTCTGCGATATAAATTGAGATTTTTTCCCCCAAGAAAGTATCGATTTTTATGCCGCGAGTATCGATACATAAGTCCCATTCAAATCCCCCGTGTTTACCCCCGTTCACGTTGCAGGAAGAGCGATTTGGTCAGCCACCCGCTAGTGTCGCTGTAGAGCAGCCAACGTCAACTGGCGGGCCGCCGCCAAAGCTTTTAGTCTGGCCCCCAGAGTAATCATGAATTCACAAAATGTAAAGAGGAAAAAATGCATTCTGTTATTTATCATTTCAAGCATTTAGAGCAAAAACCCAGCCCCCTGTATTTACATCTCTATTCACATGCCGGGATTCTGTAGCCTACAGCAATGCCCAAGCTCCACACACACGGCTGAGCCGAGATGTGTGTGCGTTAAAACACACACACAGCAAGAGCCGAGATGTGTGTGCGTTAAAACACACACACAGCATGAGCCGAGATGTGTGCGCATTAAAACACACACACACCGCTGAGCCGAGATGTGTGTGTGTGTTAAAGGTTAAAACACGCAGCACCTGACTGGGAACGATACAGAGTTACCAACGGCCGCTGGGGCAGATGAACTCACGCTGGTCTCTTTTCTGTAAATAGGCTACAATTAAACCTTCGTGAGTAGAAAGTCAATACTTATCAATGCACTCACCTGTGTAGACCGGCATAAACATGTAGAAAGCGATATTTCAATCTGCTCAGCACACCGCGCTGTTTTACGCAAACACAGCTCTACTCTGCAAATAGCGAATTTTTACAAACAAGCTAAAACAAAAGCTGTCGGTTTGTAGTCTAACTGTTTTAGGTTGCCGGGAATCTGGAAATGTTGACAAATTCTTGTAAACCTCACTGCTGGCTGAACAAACCAAACTCTCCGCTAGAGCGGACAATCTGGAGCTACTTAATATGCACGTGAATGACGCGATCGTTATGTTCAGTGATGATGATGATGCTGGTTGTATTATTTTGCAACAACATCGTTTCATTGCAAATGAGGCATACATGACGAGTGCATAGCCTGCTTATCAGTCATTCATCATTAAAGCTGGGCTTTTGGCTTTTCCACGTCAACTTTTCCCTTCAGCCTCTTTGACAGTGACATGTTTACCTGACAACAGCCTTTCTTTCTGCAAGCATTTTCCACCAATCAGGATGCTGCATACTACAATAATGTTTCCATAATCACAGACTTTAACCATCACTCCTCAGTGAACTGCCTCCTAGTCTGAGATCTTTTTCTAGTTAAAGAGCCAGTTATCATTATGGAGTTTCCATGTTTTTTAGGAGTTTGCTCACACTAATACATGTTAAAAAATAGTAGCATTAATTCAGTAAGAAAGTGAAAATTTCGAACAAGAATAGGCGTATTAGGTATAAATTCATTTTATTTTCTTTATTTGATAGTCCAGCCGCCAGAGTGCTTAGAAAAATTCAGAAAAAAATGTAGTTGATGATCCCTGCTGTAGACTCTCTGCACAGTCAGAGACATATATTGTGTAATTGATGTTTTCAGTTCAATTAATTAAATCCAAGTAAATGGAACACTCACAAGATGTCACCAAAATCACTCGGCCCCCTTTAAATCTTTCAGAAAATGATGTAAGTGTATCGAAATATATTGAATCGTATCGAATCGTATCGTTGGCTGAATATCGTGATATATATCGTATCATGAACTGAATATCGTGTATCGTATCGTATCGTAAGATTAGTGTATCGCTACAGCCCTAATTGGGATACAGCTAAATCCTGGAATATAACTCCCTGTATCGGTGGGATTAGATTTGAAACTTTCAGATGTAACACCAGCTTTAATGTGCAAAGTCTGGAAGAATCTATGTTACCAAACGCTAGGGCTGCTCGATTATGGAAAAAATAATAATCACGATTATTTTGGTCAATATTGAAATCACGATTATTTAACACGATTACTCATTAACATTTGGATATAATGGATAGTGTCCAGGGTATAATCTGTTAGTGTCCTTTATCTCACAGAAAGTCTGTGGATCAGAATAAAATCTGTTTTACTACTGTGAGTCGGTTCAGCTTTACAGATATCAAACATAACGTTACACAGCTAATCAACAGTTCCACAGACATAACACAATGTGCATCTCACATCACATATTCACTCACTATGACCACTACTACTGTCATTACTAAACATTGTGCCAAAATATCAACAATAATGTCGCCGTCAGCGGGCTTATTTGCTAGCTAACCTTAGGAAAAATTCAGCACATAAACGGTACCTTAGAGTAACGTTACGTGAAACCGGTGATTTAACGTCCCTGCTCATTTACATACAGTTTAACAACAAAACTATATTTATTTTTTTCATGTTGGTTTTGAGCAGTATGCCTATGCACCCCCACTAAGCTGGAAAAAGTTTTAAACAATTGAGTTGGTTTTGCCTTTTTTTTTGCTCACCAAACGCTGCTGCTGCTGCTGCTGCTGCTGCTGCTGCTGCTTTACTCGCGCTGAGTTTTTAAATTCCAGCGGATGATATGCACACGACTTGCCTCCCTGACTGGCTTCGGGAGGGGTGGATGTGCGCGTACAGATGTGCGCGTGTCATTCGGAGAACAAGACAAAATAAGAGAGTTCTTGCAAAACAGAACATGGCAAAATAATCGTTTTTTTCTCGATTATACTATTTTGGTGATCGTTGGGAGCTGAAATCGAAATTCAATTAATTGCACAGCCCTACCAAACGCATGTTATTTTAGACCACTTCCTAAACTCTGATAGAGGTTTAGACTCACTCAGTGAGAGACGTTGTTAGAGAGACACAAGCTTCTCTGCTTTCAGCCCGGTAATCCCTGGGATTTACACTCACAATGAACACACATCAGAGCCAGCCAGCTAGCATCAGGTCCCAAGGCTACGCTGCCAGCTCAAAGGGCAAATCTCTGTTAGGTAGAGAAGGCTGGCCTGCTGCGCAATACCCATCTACATTTTCTCAATATGCAGTAGGCCTATAACATTACAATATTTCATGGATGCAAGCCAAGAAAATCAGTCTATAGCCTACATGACAACACACACACACTTAACAATTTTTGATAATCCAATATGCTACAGTATTCGTAAAGCAACACTGACAAAGGAGGTTGTATTGGCTAAAGTTGTTTGGAGCACGTTGTTTTATAACAAGGAGAGGCAAAGTAGTGCATTACAATACAGACATGACAATAATTGGCACCAATGTGGCGTACTTACAAGAGCAATCAACTGAATAAATGCCAGGTATATCGGAATCACATGAGAGCCTGCAGTAGGCCTATGACCGTGTGACATTATTGAACCATCCATCTACAGCAAATACAATCAGACAGATACATCACTGAACATATACATAAAGCACATTCGCCTAACCGTTAAACAGGCCATCTCTCAAAATTAAAAAAAGCACCACGGCGGGTTCTCTCTCTCTCTCGCTCTCTCTCTCTCTCCCCAACTTCTCCAACTCCAAGGCTAGGCTACTTCACTAAGACCACAACCAACCACAAGGCCTACATATAACCATGCAGTAAGCCTATGCCAAAGCCGGAAAGGACACACGCACAGTCGCACACACTCATCTCATGCACAACAATCACTTCTATCATCACAATTCAGTCACTGCGAAGAGTGAAAAAAATAGCCTCATACCTTAAGTTAGAATAGACCAAAGATGTCTTAATAGGCTCGACTTCTTGTGGTTGCTGTGAGGTCCGTTGAGGTCCACAAACAGGAGTGGAGAGAGGCTGTCTTCGGCACAAACACATCTACAACACACAATTGGCAAAACAAGTTAATTTCATGCTCAAAATCACACATTGAAAACTAAACTCTAACAAAAATTTTCAATATACAACAATTCACTAACACAATACACTATGTCTACCAAAACAATGCAAACATGTCTTAAAATCAAATAATTCTTCCAAAACACTTACACATGTTCTCTTCCAGCAGGAACATTTAGTCAATCATAGCACAATGTCATACAAAACACTAACATCACATGGAATTTAGGGGTGAAAAAAAAATAAATAATCGATACAGCATAGTTTCGCAATATTTTTTGTGGCAATAATGTATCGATACACAGACGCCAAGTATCAATCTATTATTATATATGTCTTGGTTAGTTTGTCTGCTTGACAATCCCATTTTGCAATAAAGCAATAAAATTGAAGTGAGATGAACAAAGAGAAATGTTTCTTTTTAGATAAAACAGATGTTGACAAAGTTTCCTTTTGGGAACATAATGTGAAATTGGGAAAAATTTGAAGTTGGAAAAAAGGTAATATATCGCAGGATATTGCAATATGTTTAAAATCGCAATAATATTGTATCGTGACCACCCCTAATGGAATTACAGAAACTGCATTATTTTATATGTGTCAGGTCTGCCCTCATACAGATAACAGTATATTGTATTGATCATAGATTGTATTTTACACTGCAGTTTCTCTTGAATTTTTGTTTTGTTGGGTTTAGTAAATGTATGCATTTTGTTTCTTTTGCTGCAGAAATTCAATACAAAAAAAATGAATGACCCATCTCAGAGTAGCTTTATAGAATGTACGATTTACGAAAAAAAGAAGACCGAGACAGAATTGTCGTAGTGCTCGTCTTCCTCTCCCTCGTGCAGGAATTTTTCTAACTTTCTTTGTGTTCATCTTTATTGTTCCTTTTCCACACAAAATCAGCCCAAATAGGTCCTCTTTTACTGTACTACGTATTGTAAGATATGGTCATGCGATGGGAGTGCGTTTCCTAGATGGGAATCAGCTGGGATTGATCTATTTGCATAGCTTCAATCAGCAGTTTTTCAGTAGCAATGGAATAAAATGCATGGCATATATTTGTGTTTATTTGTGAACAGCTGTTCACTTTCACTTTCGCCTATAAGTTAGGTTTAAAACATGATGTTATCTGTTCTGACTTACATTGTGAAAGCAATTTGTGAATTTGGGAGTTCATAGGCCTATCCATTGTTTTCGTCTTGATTGAGCTTCTTTGTAAAAGATGTTCAAGCATTTTAAATTTGTGTTAACTGTATGCAATGTGTGTCAAAGCAACAAGAAATGTGTCAATTGTATAGCTTACACAGACATATGTTGTGCTAACTGTGTTAAGTTTAGGAAAGTTGTTAAAAGTATTGAAAAAACTCATAGCAATCATAAAAAACTGTATTAACTGCGGAACGTGGGGAGATACGTGCGACTTTCCAAAGGTGTCCTTCTCCTTCATCTGGGCTATTTCCACTGACCTTGTGCGGGCCTGGCTGTCCCTGTGGTTGTATATCTTCTTTCGTAGCCTCTTTGCTTCAGAGCTAGTAACATCACCGTTGACCCATTATTCTGCAAGGTGTTAACCCGGTCCCTTTAATGAGAATAGCAACGTTTTTTGCTTTTCTACACACTAAACAGCCCAATTTCCCTGCCTTAATGTCAAGCCAAGGGTTGCGGTCTTTCCATTCGCCCACCTGCTTCGTTGTCCAACCAGCCGGCAAGTCACTTATGCTAGCAGCAGGTAGCAGCTAACGTTAGCCTAGTTAGTTAGCACTCGGCCTCTACTAAATTATGTTCTTCTGGGGAGTCGCTGGGTGGGATAGGATCCTCTGTTCTGGAAAGTGAGTGGGACCACTGTGCTGGCTGTGCTAGCTGCACCAGCGTCGTCTTTCGGTGCCTCTCCATCTCCGAGTGCCACCTTTTTGGACGTGAACCCAAAGTGTGTGCGTGATACACTCTGGTTTAGCTTTTGCTTGCTAGCCATTTTTAGTATGACTTCTCAACGTTTCTTCCGTTTGGCGCGCATGGCTAATTGCCATATAGCTACGTGCACAGGACTGGCTGGCTCCGCTTATAAAATAGAACATATTTGTGAATAAATGTTTTGAATTCTGAATACTGGGCATGGTGAGCTTAAAAACATTTTAGTGACAATAAAATATATATTTTTTATTTTTTTGACAAAATTTGAGACCCCCTTCAAATTTAGCTTTAGAAGCTTTCAGGGGGTCTCGTGGGTCTCTCTTTTCTCCCACCTAGTGTTTTTCGCACACACTACATAACAAGTAATTTATCCGACTTTTACCCAAAGTGACTTCCAATTAAGTGCTTTCAACCTTGAAGGTACAAACTCCGGACAACAAGAAGTAGCCTATGTGCAAGTACATTAGCTTCAGATAAGCCAAACTACAAAGAGCTATATGAAAGTGCAGCTGTAATATTCATTATTTTATTTTTGTATCCACGTGAACTCGGAAGAGATTTGTTTTTAGCCTGCAGCGGAAGATGTGTAGGCACATTGCTAGATTCTGTGTGGGGGTCAGACAAATCTATCCATATAAGCCACGCCAATGTGCATCTCAATCGATTTTTAGCTATTTTGAAAGCGGGGATAGAGGCAGATGGACCGCAGATATGTTTCCTTGCAATCCTTGAAAATATCTCCATAAAGGCAACAGTACTGATAGGGCAACTTCCGTCAAAGTACACGCACACATACAAGAAATTCTACCACTCATTTACAGTACATGATCCTATTCATGGCATCTGTGAGTGGATGAGGTTGGAGGTAGCTACTGTCTACCTCTTAGGGCAGTGAGGGAGGGGGTGACATTGTTCTGCCATCTATCTTCAGGGGCCCCACGGCCCCCAGCTGACAGATAGGGGCCAGTGAGTGCCCTTGCTGCACAAGCAGGACGACATGAGACACCACGTCATCCATTAAGCTCCTGAGAAAGTGGACCTGAATCTGACAGTTCAGTGACAGCTCATCACCAAGGCCTAAAGCTCTGTGTGTGTGTGTGTGTGTGTGTGTGTGTGTGTGTGTGTGTGTGTGTGTGTGTGTGTGTGTGTGTGTGTGAGAGAGATGCCTACAGGCTTGTACACATGCATACGAGTGTAAATGAGCCATTCTGTTTGCATTTTCTTGCTGGACTTTGCTTGAAACCCCTCTCTTAGGAACATAACAAAAACTTTTTTGCTATTTACAGACGGTGACATTTAGCTTCAAGAAGCCCAGATCATCCTGTAAACATTCCCAACATTATTATTTTTCTTTTGGGGGCAGATTTATATCTAAATGTTAACAACACACTGGGGTAAATGTTTAGATGGGGGAGGAGGAATATGAGGACGTGCACTGGAGCCATAGTTTTATCCATGGGGGAAATGAATTGGCTAAATATTTAGATCACGTCTTGTTGCAGCGGATGTCTGTCACCACAGAGGATGATTTGTCTTTGTAGTCATGCAGATTTGTCAATTAAAAATCCTCATATTCTTTTTTTTTTTTTTTTTTTTTTTGTCTTCTGGAATGACAACTTGGGTTTATTTTCTGGGACGTCTGTATTTGTTTGTCGTCAGGGATCTGGTAAGCAGCCTTCGTGTATCAGTGGTATTATTTAGACCATGATTGCTTTACACTGGGAACGCTACAGCAGCTTCTGTTCATGGCCGCAGTGCAAAGCCTGAGCATGCTACCAGTATAGCACAATTAAGGCTCTCGCACTGTTATTGCCCGTGAATGTTCAGTTGATCGACTAATCAATTAATCTTGACAGTACTGTATCATATAAAAAGCAATGCAAACTTCAAGTGTGTGTGTGCGTGTCCCTGCGTGTTAGGAACAGGAGAGCTGGTGGAACATGGTGAGTGCAAGGGGACATGGAGGAAAGTAACCCAAGTAAAACATACACGGATTTAGAAAGGCCTGTAACTACCCTGGGAGATGTGCATCCATTACTGCGCACTCAGGTGTTAACAGGTTCCATGTGTGTTTACACTTCATATATTGTTCCACATGCTGCTGCCGCCACAGTGGGAACAAGGCCTTCCTGAACATTACTACATTATTGCGAGGGTAGCGTGGGAGGGGGGACACAGAGGCAGCACCTCACAGATTGAAATCACTGCATGTACTGTAGTTAACCCTGCTTCAGAAATGTCACCCACCTGAGGAAGGAGAACATTGGGCTCTGCGGCCTCGGAGGCAGCCGAGGTGGCGGTGAAGTTGTAAAGACGGATTTGAAAAGAAAAAAAAAAGTACAGTGAGATTTGTGCTTGAAATCGGCATCAATAAAACTTCTTTGGCAAACTGTGGTGTGGGTCAGCTTGAAGTCGTTTCAAAACAAATTGGGGCTCTTTTGATGGAGGCCGGTGAGCCACCTCATTAAATTTGCATGTGAATACAAATAGCTTGACCGCCTAGTGCTACACAAAATGGCCGATGCTAATGACCGTGCCAACGCCGCTGGCTCTGGCTATTGTCGAGGTCTGGCTGTGGCTGCTGGATGTCGGTGAGGCCTGGCCACAACAGCAGACTATGGGTGTGGTGTGTGTGTACGGTGGTCCAGGTGGTGTGTGTGTACATGTAATTAATGCACAAAGCAACAACATGGCATCATGACTTTGCGTAAACATACATGGCACTTTCCTAAAGCCAAATGGCGTGTTATCTGTACGCATTTTGAGCTATCCGCGTGTATGTCTACGCTGTATACAGCGGATGTAAACATACACACCATGTGGTGTCGCCACGTTGCGTGTTATCGCGAGAACATGCCGTACTATCGCGAGAACAACGTCACACATTGTGTGTAAAAAATTGTTGGGTTTAGGAAAAGAACATTGGGAAAGGCTTTAGTAACCCACAAAAAATGACGGTGACCAACGTCACACACCTAGG
Organism: Perca flavescens; assembly: GCF_004354835.1. Taxonomy (NCBI): domain Eukaryota; kingdom Metazoa; phylum Chordata; class Actinopteri; order Perciformes; family Percidae; genus Perca; species Perca flavescens. The sequence goes on from NC_041352.1 coordinate 5,643,872, forward strand.
AAAACAATAAATGGTCGGGTTCAGGAAAGAAACATCGGGGAAGGCTTAAAAAAAAAAAGCTGAAAAACGCCACACGCAGGATGCAATCCCAGCTCTCCTGGGTGAAAGTCCTGTGTTTTACCCATCGGCGAAAATTCACACTTAATGTAGGTCAATGTCGGGCCGAACGGCGTTGATAAACACGCTAAAAAGCGATTATGCATCTTGATAACACGCCAAAATGGCATACGAATTGGCGTGATATATATACGTCACTTAATGAGATCAGTCTGCAGACGAAGGAAAAAGTGTGCGCCCTTGTGTCTTGCGTAGGCCTACATATAACTCATGTCTCCTCATATCAAGATAAAAAACCTCCTGTACGGGGATTTCATGAACTTCTCGTGGCCACCTGACACCCATGTGTGAGCCAGCAAAGTGGAATCAGGCTTAAGAAAACAGCAGTCACATTAGGCAGGCCAGGCAGAGGACATTGTTATTATTACAAGGGTAATAGTCCTGGGGGAGGCCCTGAGTGTGGGCTGAGCCTCGCTAATGCAAGCTGCTGTTAAGTGGTTAGCTGCTAATAGTGTTTTCCTGTCCTCCTAATGGAAAGAAACAAGGGTCAGCGCTCAGCAAAGAGACACACACTTTTCACTGAAGCGGACCTCTACTTCCATCTACTTACAGGATGTCTTGCTTGCGTTCCTTGTTCACTCCGTATTTTTTATTTTTTTTATAGCCAACAGTGCCAGGTTACCGGTTCGAGAGTCCCCACTGCTGTTCCTCGGGTAGTTTTTAAGACGACGCAGGCAAGAAAAGCTGCGCTCACAGCTTACTGATGTCACAGGGGAGCGTCAGTTTGTAAAAGTCTATAAATGCATCTTTGTGCGGCTTTATGAGGGGATTGGATTGCCATTGAGTGCTGGTGATAGTGTGTCCTTGTTCTTCTTTTCTTTGCAGCTTGTAAAGTCGTGCAGACAGGCTTTCCTCACTGATTCCATAAAGGGCCATGGGCCGCGGGAGTTGTTTGTCCAGAAAAAGATGTGTGTTTGGGGCTAAGGGCTGGCACATCATTTGTCTCTGTTGAGAAGCGCTGTTCCATCTCCATTAACAACATGTCTATAACAGAAGAGAAATGGAGTGCCTTTTTAGGTCATCCATGTTGTCTAAGCGTGCTCTTCCGGGTCCTGCACATCAAACCCCCAGATTTCGAGCTGTTCTGGCCTGCCTTATCTCACTTAGTGGAGCCTGTGTCGCAACTCCTGTTTTTGCGTACAGGCCTTCAGTTTGTTTCGGATTTCTTTCCATTTGTCGTCTGTGAGCTTTTTTCCTGAGATGGCGTTGATTACAGATCATCTGCCGTTACAACATCAAAGGTCCGACTGTAGCTGATCCCACACAAATGTGGTTGTTCTGAATACATCCACAAAAAGAATGAGATGCTAAACAAACGTTCTCGGGCGCCTGGGTAGCTCACCTGGTAGAGCGGGCGCCCATGTATAAAGAGGTTTACTCCTCGACACAGCGTGTCATTTTCCCCCTCTCTCTCTCTCCCCTTTCAAGTCTAAGCTGTACTATACAAATAAAGGCCTAAAATGCCAAAAAAGAATAATAATGGCACTGATAGCTCTTGCCTCTATCCTCCGGTGCAGGTTTGACTGATGCTGGTTTTTTTACTGCCCAGATTGCATTGTACTGTTCCTTTTCATTAAAAAGATCATCAATCCCTGAGCCGGAAGAAAACTGTCTTTTTAGTGTCTCAAAAAACCCTCTGCTGCAGCATTGACATTTTGCACACAGTCCAACACTAAGTTAATCATACAGTATGTGCATGGCAATGTATGTAAGGTGCCTGTAGCGCCTCAAAACCTGAACTTTTCCTGTACTCGACTGTTACATCCTGACATTACCGATGCTCCGTCGTAGCACTGGCCAACACAAAAATGTAGATCTATATTACACTGACGGAGTGTACGTGTTAGGGAAATTATGATACATGCTTTCCCTCTTGTTACTATTAAACTATTTGCATAGAATATTATACTGAATGCTCTTAACAAGATAACATGGGAACCATTGCTTGTCCTTGTCTGGAGCATGGTGTGTTCCTCAGGACATACATACATACATGCCCTCCCAGACCAGATAGGGGAGACGTCATCGACTCTGACAAGATAACAACTGACGACATCTACTCTGTATCATGATTTTATTACATTTCACTCATTAATTATAAAAAGCAGCTGTAGAGAGCTTTTCGTTAGGTCATTGTCTGTACTATTCTGTAGTGCGGGGAAGGCCTCCTTGTTGTGTTCTCAAGTAAAATGAACTTTGACTATTCCAGTGGTCCTGTCTATCATTTGATCATGTAAATTATTCTAACAGTACACAAGGGTACTCTCGAGAAGCGGAGCTTCAAGTAGCAAGTTTGAATCCAGACTCGTCGCCTTTTTGGTTCTAAAATGAAGACGGATTCAGCAGCTGCATAGCGAAAAGGACAGAACCAACAACGGCCGTCCCTCTGAACCATTTCACTCAGTCTCAGCGACAAGAGCTTAAGATGTCAATCTTTTGAACTCATCTTTCTCAAAACAGCTTGGCTCTGTAGTTTTTATCAAACACCATTAAAAAAAGAAGTAAATATTGCATTTCTCAGGGACTATTTTCAGCTGCGGATTTATACAAGTATTACTAGTATTTCTGACAGCAGGACAGTGTGTGCGGGATTGAGTTTAAATAAACTACAGTGTGTGTGACCATGGTAACGAAGATAGGTGTCACCCAGTGCTACAGTGTGGCTCACTGATGTGTTTTTAATAGATTTTGGACAACAGCAGAGCTCTGTGGCACAGAGAATTCAAATGGATTAGGCTTTGATACACTCACTACTTGAGTTTCCATTAGATTCTTTTGACAAGAAAAAATAGAGACCACCAGCGATGTTTAAAATAAGGGCAAAATAATATTCAAATCCTCACTGACACCCTGTTGAACATAGGAGGGACAGTGTTTTCCCTGAAATCCAGTAAGGCATAATAGAGGGGCTTTAGAGGCATTAGAGTGAGTATAAAATAAATAGCACCACTACTTCCAGGACAAATCCAGCCAGTGAGGGAAAGAGAGAGAGAGGAAGAAAAGTTATTTGAAGCTGAAAACATGACCTCTGGAGAAGGTTCAAGAACAACTGACAAAAGTAGCAGCTCTACTGTAAAACAAGGCCTCACTGTCAGGTCCAACACACACACACACACACACACACACACACACACACACACACTTCTGTATTCCTATTTTAACCACATCTAACACTGTGCCAAATAGCTATGACCACACATGTAAACTGTAAGTACATGGATTGTACTTTTCCCCCCCGTCAATGTTTACCGTTTTCAGGATTAAAGTAAAAACACAAGCATGAATCACCAAATAAATAAAAAAGTCATTTTAATGGAAGTTTTTCTTTCACACTCACAATCAAGCTTATACTCTGATCACAGAGAGAAATGTTGGACATTTACCCAGAACAAGACACACACTGGTCAGTTTTATCAGACAAAAAAAGAAATACATACATATGTATTTCTTTTATTTATATCTAATCTTTACAATAAGCTTGAATCATGAAACGTACACAGGAGGAGTGTGCACACCTACAGTCAAACACTGAATTTTTTTACTCCTCAAATAAGGTGTCAGTGTAAAATTCTTGTTATAAGCAACGACAACATTTTTTTTTTTTTTTTTACAAATGTGCAAATAAGACAGATTTGGAATCCTTCAGCACACAGTGTGAAAGTCCAGGATCCTTTAGGAGCAGTCACAGAGCTCTCACTCCACCTCAGTCCTGCCCTCTCAAGTTTAAATACAGCTCCTCTTTGCTTCGCCTTTCATTTTCAAGTAAAGTGCTCTAGCAAAAACCACACGGCATGAGACCAGTCTGGTATTTTTTTTTTTTTTTTTTTTGCCTCTGGTTGAAAAAGAACTAAAAAACACAAACCCACACAGCCCAATGGACGAAAAACATTGGAATGTTTTTTTAAATAATAAAAAAAAAAATAGCAGGAGCCAACAAGCCAACGAGTAAGAGGCCGTCCTGGCTGTTTGTGGGGAGGCGACAGTCACATAGTTCCCCGGCAGAAATCATACAAACTCGAGCTTGCCGTGGCCGCTGTACATCCCCCAGTGCACCAGAGACAGGATCTTATCGTTGCCCAGGTCGGCCTGCCTCAGCTTGTCGCAGGTCAGACAGCAGTTCTCGTGGCCCGTGACGGGCACCATGCACTCCAGGTCCAGCTTGGCCACGTGGCCCTTCTTGGTGTGGTGGCCGTGGAAGCTGTAGTGTAGCCGCGACAGCATCTGTTGCCGCTGGTCCTGCAGCCGCTTGTTCTCGCTGCGCAGCATTCGCAGCGCCAGCATGATGAGCAGCACCAGGATGAGGCCGCCGGCGATGGGCACGGCGATCACCGCCGCCCGGAACCACACCTCCTTGGCCGAGGAAAGCTCCTGAACCCGGGTCACCAGGTTCCTGTCTGGCTGGTACCGGCTGTGATCTGCGCGCACAGAGATAAGCATCTGTTTAACTGCAGGTCCACATTATTATATACAGATTTATGAACAACAGTACCTTCTTTTCAAACAAATGGTTATTTAAAATACATGTATGCCATTTGTAGCCTATTTAGAAGCTTTGCTACGCAGCAATGGCAGTAACCAAAGCAAGAGAAAATAAGACACGCAGGCGATAGCGAGGAAGTGAGAAAGGGCAGCAAATGAGTCACCCTGCCCAGACTGAGAGCCAGAAATTAATTTAAGCTAATAAACTATATAGTGTGCTCTGGTTGGAGTCACAACAGCGCTGTCCCCTCAGGACAGGGCCCCTTCCTCTCCGTTTCTCTACACACCTTTTCATAACCATGGGAGCTAGTACTTCTGCCCAACACGCAGACTTGTCAGGGAATAGTCATTCAACAAGGCACATTCCTACTCTGTGGGGAAATTACATGGTGCACACATAATAAAAAAAAATAGAATATATCTGATCTCTTTCCAAGTGCTTAAGGTAAACTGGCTGCTCCCTGGCTTCCCAGGCACAGAGCTGGAGCCCATTAAAAAGGCAAATTTAAGTATTTTTTTAATGCTTGGAAGTAGAAAAAAAAAAAAAAAGGGGGGCAAGGGTGGCCTGCATGTCCATAAACAGTAAAGTGCCTGAAGAACTCAACAGTTCAACATATTGCTTCTTGAACAGCAAAGAGGAAAATATTACATATTTGCTGAGGAGGAATCATAACCCCCCCCCCCCAGAGTGCACTCATTGTAAAACCAGTTGAAGATAATTTTCAGTTTCAGTGGGGTGGGGGGGGAGAATAGAACACCCTGACAGTCGGTGTTTATGCTCTCGGGGCTTCTTCTTTACCTGTTGAGTCTCTGGTGTGCGCCAAATCGTGCAGGCCTTTGTAGTTGCACATGTCGTCGTGGCAACACTCCAGCGTCGAGGCCCCACTGAGCACATCCGCGCCCCTGGAGCTGCTGCAGATGTCCGTCGCATTGACAATGGGGTCTAAACACCCATGGGTGACGGGAGAGTGTACAATGAGCGGATCCAGCACCTTGGTGAAGCAGGCGTTCAGTTCGGACTTGCACATGTATCCGGTGGCCACGCAGTGTGGCGCGTCACAGTAACACCTTATTTCTCCTGGAAATGGAAAAATAAAAGGCATGGTTAGTGGAAAAATGTTGGGTGTATTTATAGCATTAAACCAACACTTTATTCCTGGCAAGTCCAAAAGTTTGGCTGATATTTTGACTATAACGTGGCCTGAACTTGAGCATAGCAGTTTGGAGTGTTTGTCAGGACCCTATAGGTGCTTTTTAAAGGGGTTTAATTGGTCACCAATATTTAAAAAGATATTAATATAATTCAGCTTTTTATTCAGGCTGTTTCATCCCTACTTTTAGTACAGTTATGTCATTTTATATGAAGGTATACCCCACCACAGTGTTTAGGGGACTTAATCAGTGGTGTAGTCTAATGTATTGTAGTGGGTATACTGTACTGTATATGTATGGGCCTATACTGTATATATGGGCCAGAATGGGCCTTCATAGTGGGGGGTCTGGGTGTCATCCCCCAGGGAAGTTTTAAGCCTCAATGACTATTTCCTGAATTTCTGACACTTTTATGCACCACCTTGCACTGGAAATACATTTATTTAGCCTATGTGAAGAAAAAAACAAACACATGACAAATTCAAAATATAATGCAAAGTATGTTGTTGGACATTTTTAAGTGGGTATATGGAAATCCTGGAGCTTTCTTAGTGGGTATACTGCGTATACCTGCATATCATAGACTACACCCCCGGACTTTATCCTATGAAATGCAGTCTGTGATCTACTATACTTTTATTTTGAAAGCGTGTGCTGGCAAAGTGTCCGATGTGCACTCTGCAATAAACAGCCAGGTAACTTTAACTTGTGCATCCGTTCAGCAAAAAAAAGCCTTCATTTAAAACAGCTTATCATACATTTTTCGGTATGTATTATAAAAACAGGAACCGTGTATAGCTTATAATTAGTGGTTTGTTTGAAAGCCAGTTTCTTTCAACCCAAATGGAAACTCGTAAAGAGGGGGGCCGGAGCGCGAGGCAGAGTCTCTCCTCTCCGCCGTTTGCACGCAAATCTTTACTTGTGGTCAGGACTGCCTGGGGGTGCAGCAGGGTTTACTGACGTCCCATCTAGAGAGCTTCCAGCAACCTTATTATTACGGATGCCTGCTTTTACACGGGCCCATTCATTACTTCATCCGTGGCCTCTAAAAAAAGAAATTAAAAAAATACTTTTCAAAACAAAAATCTAGGCCAAGGATCTGCCCTAACAAAAACATGACTTAGAATTGACTTTGAGAACTTGTATTTATGCCAGGCTCTTGCTGTCTTCGTGTCCTCGAGTGCCATGGTAATACTTCCACAGGACAATAAATCGGAATGTGATGTGTGTACCTTTAACACATAGTGTGGGATATCTATATATTCTTCATTAGGCTGGCGACTGACTGCATTATAACGAGTAAAAAAATAGCCAAAGTCTTGCCTTGTGTTTCCATCAGCTACATAAAAAAAAAACCCTAGGCTAAAAATCTAAAACTCCAGCAGCTAAAGCGTGGAACTTGTAGAAACAAAGTGTGCTCCTTCTTCCTCTCAGTGGTGGTGGCTCTTTGAACATTCATCAGGTCAGTGTTTTCCCTGGGAAGGATTGGAGCAGCAGGGCCCGGGCAGGTCATTTGGAGAATATTTCATTAGAAAGGAGAGGCCCCTTTGTGGGCCGAGAGGGGGGGGGGGCATATAGCCTTTTAGCCCTGCTCAGTCTTCTATGAATGGCAGCTTAAAACCAGTGTTAAACAGGAGTTATCCGAGTGAAACGTAGGCCTACCAGCCAAAATGAGACAGGATGTGTGAATTATTATTATTACTATTTATTTTTTTAACCGTTAAACATTTAAGTTGGGAGTTTTATCTGGACAAAAAGCCGCAGGACTACTGTGGGGGGAAACTTTCCTTCAAAGAAGTCCACCAAGTCTAAATAATCGTTGTTCATTTCAGTTGTTTACAGTGCAGATTTTGATCTAAGAATAGTAATGTGCATGATGGGCATAAAACAAACACTAAACCACTAAATGTGTAAATCATTAAAAAAAATAAAATAAAATGTCCCTAGGGCCACAAGTAGAGTTATCTCGACTCTCCTCCGTAGTTTATGCCCGTGTTTCTTCTATGATGTTATGGGCTAAATGGTAAAACTGTTGTCTAGCTTGACGTGATATTTTCAGCAACACTGTCCAACTTCAAATCTCAACTCTGAGGTGTAAATTCAGTCTCGCTTTATCGCTGTAAAATAGTGTTTTAAGCCTGATTTGAGAAGCTAACAAACATGCCCGTTTTCGCAAAACCAACATGTACAACTGTTACCTTTAGTAAGAAGAACAGCCATGGCACAGAGTTCCAGTTGTAGCCAAATGGAAATTAAACTGCACTGGCGATCCATTTACAGCAAATTACTGCGCAAAAAAGTCCTCGTATATCCAGTAGCAGCCGCAGAGACCGCTGGGCGAAGAGCTGGACGACAAAAAAGATTTACATGGAGGTACGGCTAAAAATGACTCATTCCTGTACTAAAAACACGACAACTCACAATCCTTCGTGGAACAAAAGTAGCAAAAAATAAAATCACTCCGAAATATTTCCTCTCCCGCATGGAGACAGAAAAGTGTGTGTTATTAAGAGCGGCCCGACATTACTGGAGGACACAGAACACAGCGTCTTCTTCTTTAAGCCGAAAGAAGAAGAAGAAAAAAAAAAGAGAAATATACTCCTGGGAAGAGAGTGAATTGGGACATAAAGTTGTCACCGCTGGTCCTCCTCTGCCTCTGTACGCGGCCGGTGACGGTGAAGCATCCCTTTCGTATTGTTGGACGGAGAAATGTCTCAGAAATGTTACAAAAAGGCAGCTAACTCCGCGGTATCAAAGGCTGTATGCAGACTCCGGACACACAAGAATTTTAGCTGGAGAAATAGTTGTGGTCTGTCAGAGCTCCGCCCCCCTCCAAGCTAATTGGTCAGACCACCGAGCGAGAAGTTAGTCACAATACGTAATAACGTTGTATCCGGTACGTCTTTTCAAAATAAGACACAGGCAACAGAAACAATGAAAGTGCTTTACATAAAGCTAAGAAATGCATTGAAAAATAACAGCAATTGAAATTAAATTAAAAAAAAAGTATATGATAATATAGTCTGGTGTCTCTTGTAAAAGAGATGTTTGATCTCAATGGGACTTCCTGGTAAAATAAATACATACATGAATACTGTAAGTATCCCGACCAAGTGAAGTGGGCTTGCAATGTTTCATTAGACAAATAAACGTAAAAAAAACAAACACATGTACAACTGAAAAGTTTTTTTTTCTTTCTTTTTAATGGTGCAATAGTGCAAAGCTCTGTTTGTGTTCAGCTAGTATAGTTCTGTTTGGGCAGTGACTGATAAATGACAGGATACTATTATTTGGTTGGTGACAGCATTGCTATTATTCTAGGCCTACTTAACACACTACATCACCACACACCGTGTTGAATTGTACCCATGCTTAAGGCACTCTTTCATCAAGAAATACAACAAGTCCTTGCTGCATTTTTACCTCATATTATCAACATTATGTCATTGTTCTGTACATTCAAATAATTGACGGTTCATTTTTCCCCTGACGCTTTATTTAATTTATTTCCCTTATCATGTAGGCCCATATGTAAGTTTAAATGCATGTTAAACCATAGTCATATTTAAATAGTTTCCCAAAAATGCAGGTACTTCTCCAGATAGGAAGAATAAATATATTTCACGCAGGGATCTAATGGCATTGTAAAATCTCTATGTATGTAGACATCCCAGTGTCCATTAATTCCATTTGCTATCTGAGGTTAAGTGTTGTGTAAAAGTGAAGCCAGGCTGGCCAGCAGCAGATACCTGCCGTGTCATCGTGCTGGCAGCCAGGTTGACGCCGGGCTGAGCCGCTTCCCTTCAGGCTACCAGACTGCTGCTGCTGCCGCTGCCGCAGGGAGGAGCGGGACAGCCCAACAGAGAAATTAGCAATCCAAAAAAGGCACATGGCGCCACCGAGACGACACACACACACGCACACACAGACACACACGCACACGCACGCACACACACAGACACTATTGTCTTTATCAGCGACAACTGCTTTTTTTGCAGCTCCAAATATAAATCTTTCGAGGACATAAAAAAACTAATTAGTGACCCTATATATATATATATATATATATATATATATATATATATATATATATATATATATATATATATATATATATGTATGCTGCATGCTTTAAAAAGCATTTTCATAAACGAGACTAACAAAAATCAGGAAGAGGAAAAAGAACAATTTCACCCTGCAGATAGGCTTAACTATGATAATAATATTATATCCTGGGAGGGGGAGGAGGGGGGGTCATAAGCTCCATGCGTGTTGAAATAAAGCATGTGTGTCCAACAGACAACAGGATGAGGACACCGCTTTAGGGAACACAGAAAACTACTCACTGCAATTACCGTAATTATCTGCAATTCCACAGAGGCGCCAGTCCACGACTGGCGTTACAGTATGTATCTCTGCTGAGAGCTGCATGGGAAGGGTGGACGTCGACAGAAATACTGGTTTTATGCTATTGTTAATCAGTTTCTGTGACACTGAGTGTAATTGTCTCTGTAAAAGCATGGGTATTTGTCTGAGAACCGATACCACGCTGTTGTTTAATGATTATGGCTCATATTATCGGTGCGTTAAAAAGAATTTGACATACGATCTTTGGATTTTTATTTCGTTCCATTAAACATGATCAGAAATGCCCCCTTTGCTGCCAGCAGCAGCACCTCCATCTCTGCATGCCTTTACTGGTGGTGGATAGTTAAACGTCACCACCTGGTGGTCAAAACTGATATGACCTTTTTATTTCACAAAATATTATATTATATCGATATCGTGATATGAGACTAGATATCGTCTTAGATTTTGGATATCGTAATATGGCATAAGTGTTGTCTTTTCCTGGTTTTAAAGGCTGCATTACAGTAAAGTGATGTCATTTTCTGAACTTACCAGACTGTTGTAACTGTTCTATTATTTGCCTTTACCCACTTAGTCATTATATCCACATTACTGAGGATTATTTATCCCATTGTGTAAATATTTTTGTGACAGCACCAATAGTCAATACTACAATATCGTTGCGGTATCGATATCAAGGTATTTGGTCAAAAATATCGTGATATCTGATTTTGTCCATATCGCCCAGCCCTAGGGGGGATAATCAAAACTGGCCAGTGCAACACACACACAACCTATTACAATTTCCTTTACATAAATAAAGACATTTGCACCATAACTTGATGCAGAAAAGGCACACATTGTTGCAGAAAAAAATCCCAGAATGCAGAAAAGTAAGTGTTTGATATACTCAAAATTTCTATATTGCTGAAAAGTGATCTCAGATCTCTGACTTTTAGTCCTTATCGGTCAAAAAGACCAGATCCTCCGTTACTGTTTATTTATTCCCTGCCTGTTAAATTCCCACTTCTGCAACACAAGCTCCACAACTTCACTTCTTTTTTTTAAGATTATTTTTTGGGGGCTTTTCCCTTTATTATAGTGACAGTGGATGGACATGAAAGGGGGAGAGAGATGGGGGGATGACACACAGCAAAGGGCAGCAGGTCAGACTTGAACCTGGGCCACTGCAGGACTCAGCATTACTCATGTAATTGGCCCTTTTAGCGATTACACCCCACAGGCTGTTTCTGCTTTCACACATTAGGAGACACTTGTAGGTGTGAACCGGCACAGACTGTAGGGGCTTTGCTTAACAAAAGCCCCCCCTTTCCCCCCCCCCTGCTGCTTGGGCAACGACAGTAGGTCACCGCGGAGATGGTGGGACTGGAGGTCAGGTCTACCTGAGAGAGAGTAGCCTAGTTATCCCAAACCATGTCTACAATTGACACGAGACGATGAGTCTTGAAGAGACCAAAAATGACCTTGTTTTCCAGATCTAAACCTCAGACTGTCTCTCTCTCTGTCTCTCTCTCTCTCCCTCCATGATACATGAGGACACACGCTGGGGCAGACAGACTTCCTCCAACACCTCCCCGGCTTCCTCCTCCCTTCTTTGATGTGGGCCATATCAAGGTCTCTGAAGAATCAGAGACAGGCAGACTGTCTCCATCCTCCATCATCTATTTTGTTCTCCTCGAGATAATGGAGCAGAGCAGCAGAGCGCCTGCAGAGAGGTCCAGCAGTTCTGTAGTGGATCCATACTGTAGATGTGCAGGGAGAACCGCCGGCAGCAGCTTTGATGTTCCAGATTGGGTTACAGGCTCGGCATTCACAAGCACTCATGCAGACTCTTCTCTAGAGTGCTCCGAGGCAGGAAACTGATGGCATCCACCTTTATGTTATTTTATTTTTCTTAACTTGTTTTGTGTTGAGAATGAATTCAGTAGCACTCTGTCTTCTTATCCACATACAGAGATGACTTTGTGGATAATCTGCGTTTTGATCATGAGGAGTGGTGTACCCTTTGTTATCAGGCCAGGCCTCTGGGATGCTACCTTGTACCATAAGAGCTTGGCGGAATAAGAACTGAAAATAATAGTTCTGAAATACTGTGAAATAAAATGTTATTTTATAGTTTATTCATTTGTATTTTCAGATACAGGTATAGAAGGTCAGTATGACTAAATGCATTAAAAGTTTTGCACATTAACCCTCATGTTGTCCTCGGGTCAAATTTGACCTGTTTTCAAAGTTTTTTTTTATATCAGAAATATGGGAAGTCGAAATAAGAGCAGAAAATGTTGAAAAAAGTGACAAAATGTTGGAAAAAGCGTAAAATATGTTGAAAAAAGTGACAAAATGTTGGGAAAAGCGTAAATGTTTTTGAAAAAAGTGACAAAATGTTGGGAAAAGTGTAAAAAATGTTGGAAAAAGCGGCATACACAACAAAATCTTCATTAACACCAGACAAAAACGCCAAAAACATTGGAAAAGGGACAAAAACGTTGAAAAAAACTGACCAAAACATCTGAAAAAGCTATAAAAAATGATGATAAAACCCCCACTACAAACCTCCCCCCCCCAAAAAAAAGAACATATTATATTATTAACATAATAATCTTTCATATTAGTTCATGTTCATGTAACATTGTCAAGTATCTAAAAAAATGTTATGCTTAATTATGTAAAAAGGGCATGGAGGGAGAGAGGACAGAAAAATGTGTGTTTAGTGCAAAATACAAAGCAAAAACTGATAATTCATAGTTAAATAAGGCGAGATGGTACACACTTGTACTGATGTACAAATGTAAAGAGAATCCATGCTCATTTGTATGGAAGAGGATTAGGGCCACATGTGATGAAATGTATTGAGTTGTGAGTTTAAAGTCAGAATACTGAGATTAAAGTCAGAACTCAAATACATTTTTCACATGTGGCCCTAATCCTCTTCTGGGCCAACTTTTATATGCATTAATTTTTGTCTCTGTTCTGTCCTTACCCCACATGCATGGTGCCCTTTTTTTCCAGCACATACTAAGCTATAAGTTTGACTTATCATTTTGTCAATTTAACTAAAAGCTCCCCTGAACCCAAAATGCAAGAAAAATGACAGGCACCTATAAAGATGTACAAGAGGTAAAGATAAAAAAAAATTCTTTCACTTTTTATACGCACAAATACAGCAGAAGCATGTGAGAAATAAAACTATAATAGTTCAATTCACATGTAAAGTCACTGTATCCTAACTTGGTTTTTTATACGTGCTTATTGAAAGTATATATGCCTCTGTAAATCAAAGAATATATTAAATATTTCATTTTCTTTTAAACAATGTTTTATGGTCTACAAACATAAATGAGCTTTTAACTGTGAGATGCTGCCGAACGCTTTAGAAACAGTCATCAAGTGGACCGTGTGTGAACATTATTTTGTCTTGTTGAAACTTTCTCAGGGTGAAGAGATAATGCAGCTTTCCCCTGGCTGGCCCTACTGTCTGAATTAGACTGGGAAAAAAGAAATGCGGTTTAGTTAGTCCCTAACCAAATGCCAACTTTCCCCATATCCTTGGGCCTCGAGAACACATTCTCTATAGTTGCTTGACGATAAAACACTGTCCACCTTCAGATACTCACATAACAACCAACAATGTAATCTCTGAAAATCTGTCCAAAATGTCTAGCTATGAATGCAAAAAAAAAAAAAAAAAAAAATTGTCTTTGCAAGTTGAGACTAGAGCAGGACATACCAGGAAGATGAGCCACACTCGTCTTTGATCTGATAACATTAACCTCTTGGAGGAGGTTGGAGTGTCACCAGTCTGCAGTGCGAGACATGAGACAACCAGCAGTGGGCAGTTCACAAGTAGATAGAAGAGCAAACGACTAATACTTTCCCCCTTAAAATACAGGTTTTTGTCTTAGTTTCCCGTGATGCGATTGAATATTGTAATTGATCATGCATTGAGAAGTACTCCGTTTGGTCAACTATACCCAAAAGGACTCATTTCTGCTCAGTTATCTGACATTGACATGTTTCAAGATCCACTTTGTGGAAACAGGTTTGGCAACGCAAGACAACCCTTTGGTGAACGGGCAGGCTTTACTAACCATACAAACTGCTAAATAACATACTACCCATGCATAAAACCATCCACAACACAGAGACAAGAAACTAAAAGCTAAAAGGGACCATCAAAAACCCAAGAACAACATGGGCCTGGAGAGGCATATTTTATTTCATTTGTCAATATACTTCAGGAAACAATATACAAAGCAAGGACGTCGTCACCTTTACTGAATGTGTGGTGCAGTTCAATTATAGACTCGATAGTATGGTGGGGGGAAAAACAAAAAATAACAGGCCTTTGCAGCTTAGGCCCCTGCTCTTCAACAGTGGGAAACAAACAAGAGGTATGGGACGTGCTAGAAAAACAACCCTCCCTTTTCTTCTTAATCAAACAGGGTGAATTAAAGTGTGGGATTTGCAGGTAAATGAGGCTGTGAGACTTAAGACTTTCAACAAGGCACTAGCGTATGAACCAAACCTAATACTCCAATAAAATAACCAGTGCTTGCTTTAGTTGAACATCTTTATTACAATACATACATTTCACATTTGACCTAGTGACCTCTCGTTGCCCTGCTCTGACACAAGAGGTGATCCACATACAACCGCCTGGAACCTGCTGGTGCACCACTAAACTGGGTGCAAATGAAAACGGATTGTGATTAACTGCTCATCACTACAACTCTTATAAATAAAACCTTTCAATTCTGCGTCCTCTTATTACAACTCCACTGTATGTTAGCGACTGTACAAGGGAATGGACCATTGGTACCAACCTTACCTTATGGATAAGTACAATGTCGGAGAGAAAAAAAAAAAAAAAAAAAGGACCAAAACTTTTGGAACACAAAGAATAAACTACAAGGAGGGTGTGAAGGGTTGATGCCCCAGAAGAGGGTGTGGCAGGGCAGGGCTGTGGCCAGAGGAGGGTAGTGGGAATGGTCCAAAGCAGCACGCCATCACATCTCTTACATTTCTTTTAAATCGCTCACTTCACCACACCACCAGGCACTGTTTTTTTTGTTGTTTTTTTTTCTTCCAGACTTGAGACATGCAGGTCCACCAGAAGCTGCAAGTAGATCACTGAACCGTTGTGAGCAGTCAAGATGGGGATGTTTACCACGCCTGAGTACAGGTTACAGTTCACCCAGAGAGGGCACAGGAAGATAATCTAGACAGTAAATCGGTTTACCAATATTTGAGGAAAGAAACTACATTGACACCAGTTTGTTATGCTTAATGCTAGGCTTGTGTGTATATAAATGACTTCAAACATCCTCCTCCATCCATCCTGTTTACGTGCAGGTCACACATGCTCAATGGTTCAATGATCTATGAATTAACAAAATGAAGCTTTAATTCTGCAGAAAAGTTAACATGAAGGAAAGGCTAGCTAATGAATGTAGCCGCCTAGGCGTTGATTAGTTTGGATGTCAAAAGCTTCGATAGGCATGGCTTTCCATGGCTTCAATCTACAAAACATATTTACAACATAGATAATAACATCTACAAGAAATCTACATGTTTTCCCGACATGGGTTTTTACAAAACAGAGTCCCACCCTTCTCCCTCAAACAGCTCTTCATGTTTTCCTCTTGGTTCTCCCAGCCCGACGGTCCAAAGCCAACCTGACTGCAGCTCCTGTGTGTGTGTGTGTGTGTGTGTGTGTGTGTTAAGACTGGGCTCAAGAGGAACTGAACAACCGCTCTCCCTCCAGCTTCCAACTATGTGCAATGGGTCTTCCCCGTTTTCACCAACCCCCGCGCTTTAACTCGTGACCAGAAGTTCTCAGACCATGAAAGAATTCTGATTCTTCAACTTTTCGAGTTCTTTGATTTGCTGTCTCAGAAACAGTATCCTGCGGGAAAGACAAAGGGAACAAATGTTATCTGTATGTACTGTACTGGGTGTACATGCCAACAGGTGCATGCATTCAGACTTCTGTAGCTCACCTCTGCTCACGCAATGTTGCTTGGATTTCACAGACTCTGACCAAGGACCGGAGGTTTTTGAGCTCGGTGCAGTTCTCAGACATACAGATGCTCCCCATGGTGTGAGCCTCTTCACGTAGTCTTGATGCCTTGATAATTAGTTTCACACAAAATAAGGGTTTAAAAAGGGCTCTGCCACGCATAACCAGATTCAGCCAAGAAGAAATGGTGAAATGTCAGTGGTACAAACCTGCTTCTCTGCGTGTTCAGCAGGCCAGCCCTGCACATGTTTGATAAGATTCTCATTGAAGTGGGCAGCGAGGGAGGGGGTGAAGGAGCAGGAGGGTCGGGCTGCTGAGGTGGCGGGGGGAGCGGAGGCAGAGTTGGAAGCGTTGCTGCTGCTGGAGGAGACGTGGTTGGGACCCGGGGAGGGACTCCTCTGACTGCTGCAATCCACACAGGTTGAGGAAGCATGTAAGCATTGGGACATTATGTTTGGGAAGAACTTGGCCTTCTTGTAAATGCTGACCTTCCACAAACAAGTCTAATCAACTTGTCAGCAGCAATACTAAAAACATATGTCCTATGTCATATCTAATAAAGGGAAAGCTCCCAAAAAAATAATCACTTACAAAAATGATACATTTTCTTCTTAAATAAATGATTTGCAGTGGATCTAATTTATATAATAGGCAACAGCAGGAGGCTCCTAAAAACAGAAGATTAGTGTCATCAAGGTTTTATGTGAAAAATAAGATGAAATATGAAGAAGAAAAAAGGTCTAACATTTTATAAAAAGGTACAACAGCAGCTGTTGCAGTTCTGTCATAGTACTGCTGTGGAGGCCCTGACACACCAAACCGACCGTCCGCCAACTAGGACCGATGGCCTAGTTGGGCAGACGGCGAGCGACCGCCGCCATAGTTTGTGCGGCGTGTCCTGCACCGTCGCCACGCGTCGGCCAATTCATCCGATTGGCTGTTCAGCTTGACAACGTGAATGAGGAAAAATGACTGACAGGCAGTCATTTTTCATCTCATTTGATCAATCCAATACACGCAAGAGCTGTCAAAACTGGTAAAAAAAAAAAATGACGTTTGAATGTTCCATCTAAAAAAACAGGTTTGAACAATTAAAATATCTATTTTTGCACATTATTTCCATAAGATGGCAAACGTACAACACAACATACATAACTACTTCTGTAGGTATATTTTTTCCAACAACATTTTTTTCTTTTAAAAGATCTACATACCTACACGTTACAAAATAAACTTATGTTAATAAACTAATATCCTATACTGTGATATTTGATATAAAGACCGCAATAGACCTCTTGCTCTGCACCGCTAAACAATTAGCTCTCTAACAAGCAAGCTAGCTTACTAGCCAGCCGGCCAGGTCTAAATTGGAAAACTAACAATTTCATGTTTAATTCTCACGCTCTGGTCACGTAGGAAAGCACATTGCCATCGCCAGATGAGTGACAACTTTGTTTAGGCAATTTTCTGTAACCAGTGTATGATGAAGGCATGTTGGGTGGGGGAAATTAGCAAGTTAAAGTTAACAAACGAGCCAGCAGCCTGCCGTTCGGTCACTCCACTCCCACTGTAGGGAGACTTCTATGCCGAGAGAACGGATGACAGCCCGGGAGAGAGACCGTGTGGTTGGCCATCTAACCATTTTGAGAAATACAGAGAGTTGCGTGGAGCTGATGGGCTTAATTAGCTTTGTAACAACTCATTTGGCAATGGCTTGAATGTAACGGATGTTCATTAATATAAAATATTTGTACACTATAGCTTTAACTGACTTAATAAACTGACAGGAGTCAGTTTTGCAACTTGAGATACTTCTAAACAAATTTCTGACTTTGAAACACTGGACTCCGCCTTTTTTGATTAAATATTTGTGTAAACAGTCGCCAGTGTCTGCATCTACCAATGGTATGCACAGAGAAACAAAATCTGTTAGCTTCCTCTACTTTGGAAATTGTTACACAAAAAGAAATGAATGACTTCAATACATTAACATGAGAGACTACTGAATGAAACAACCACTTATTGTTCCATCAATGAACAGCAGATGGTGCCACAACATTACACAATGAAGATAATCTACAGTAAGGAATTAACGTCTTGGGTGGAAATGGGTTGTCCCACATGTTGGCAGATAAAGTAGTTCTAACCTGGCTACATGTGTAGATCATTTGACCGAAAAGCACATCAGTGCACATATAGGCGTATGGATTTTGCAAGGCATGTCTTAAATATTTTAAACAATGATGGCACAGATTTAGCTACTGGTCAAAGACTAGTTCAGCACTCCGTAAACAACAGAATAGGCATTAACATTATAAACTCATTAACAGTTTACATGTTAATATATTCCATGCTATTAGAATTTGTCACCTCAGGACCCACAAATAAAGAAGACCCATGCTTAGCAAACTGCGATCTATTCACTTCTCATGCTACTTATTATTTTTGAACTAGGGCGAGTTGTGTGGTTGTACCTACCCTTGGCGCTGCAGAGTGCGCGGAGAGGCCGTTGTGGCATCATGACCGTGCTGCTTATCGCTGGAGAGAGACTGTTGGGACGTGGGCTGGGGATGAGATGCCTGCTTCCCTGCTTGCGTGCCCACCTAAACACAGCAAGTTAGAAACACTACATCAAGACAAATCCTCGCCACGGAATCAAGTAACAAGCTGATAGATAGGAAGCTCGGTGGGTATATTTTGTCAAGCCATCCATCAGAGCCACTTTCGTTCCATTACAACATGCATCACCTAAACAATATGAGAGATCAAGTATACTTCCCTGTTAGCATGAATCTATCATTTTATTTCAAGTTTCTGGATACCGCGGTTGAGATCACACAGAAAAAGTCCCAAAATTCATCCAGTTCACTACTTTTCCAACCTAACTGGGTACTGTACATTAGGGCTGGGCGATAAAACGATAACGATATGTATCGCGATGGACACATAATTAATATCAATAGAAAATGCGGTCGATAAAACGCTCGATAACTTGTTTTTCTTCATCAGAAGAAACCAGAGGTTGTGAATCAAGTTTGGTTGCATGAACAAAGGCACTCGCTCTCTGGTAACCTAGCAACGTAGGGAGTGACACTCTAACAGCCAATCATGTAACAGTATCATGTTTGGTTGCACCACATCGCTGTCTCGTGTTCTTCAATAACAGAACCGGCGTAGAGTTGAAAGTGAGTGCCGCAGCGAGCGAGGAAATCGTTGATAAAACAGGAAAAGTCAGTATGGCAGTATGGCAGGGATTTTATAAATCTGACCGTAGTCAGACCAATGTCGTCAGACCGTCGTCCCCACCAACACTGGTACTACCACAAACTTGTTTTACCACTTTAGCCGCGCTCACACTTTGGAGCACAGCCGTATTCGCCATCAACATCCAACAACATCTGCAGCTGCAACACGGCACACACAGCAGACCACCATGGAGAGGTACTCTGCATCAGCGCCTTACTAAACACTACAAGCAGCAGAGCACCATGGAGAGGTACTCCGCATCAGTGCCTTACTAAACACTACAAGCAGCAGAGCACCATGGAGAGGTACTCCGCATCAGTGCCTTACTAAACGCTACAAGCAGCAGACCGCCATGGAGAGGTACTCTGCATCAGCGCCTTACTAAACACTACAAGCAGCAGACCACCATGGAGAGGTACTCTGCATCAGCGCCTTACTAAACGCTACAAGCAGCAGACCACCATGGAGAGGTACTCTGCATCAGTGCCTTACTAAACGCTACAAGCAGCAGACCACCATGGAGAGGTACTCTGCATCAGCGCCTTACTAAACGCTACAAGCAGCAGAGCACCATGGAGAGGTACTCCGCATCAGTGCCTTACTAAACACTACAAGCAGCAGAGCACCATGGAGAGGTACTCCGCATCAGTGCCTTACTAAACGCTACAAGCAGCAGACCGCCATGGAGAGGTACTCTGCATCAGCGCCTTACTAAACACTACAAGCAGCAGACCACCATGGAGAGGTACTCTGCATCAGCGCCTTACTAAACGCTACAAGCAGCAGACCACCATGGAGAGGTACTCTGCATCAGTGCCTTACTAAACGCTACAAGCAGCAGACCACCATGGAGAGGTACTCTGCATCAGCGCCTTACTAAACGCTACAAGCAGCAGACCACCATGGAGAGGTACTCTGCATCAGCGCCTTACTAAACGCTACAAAGAAATAACGAAGGCAGACATGCTGGGCACTGTCCAGAAGCCAGGTTACCAACCTAGCACTAAACCTGCAGAAAATAGTTACTTCTCAGGTTTCTTATAATTTAGCTAACACTTTGCACTATTTTATGACGCTTTATTAATCATTTCTTACTTATTCTTTAATTTTGCACCTTAATGTTAAGAGATAATTGTTAAGTGTTCATTGTGATTTTAGACCTGTTTACATTTTAATTATTTGAGTGGTTTCCATGGTTGTGTTGACATTTCTGCTTTTATAACTGAGGGGATTATAATCAGAGCAGGGTTAAGTTTAAAATAAAAATGTTTAAATTTAATATATTTTTCTCCTGGTCCTTATTTTAAATAGGTCATAAAAAATATCAATAATTATCGATATCGACCGATATGAAAAACTTATATTGTGATACATAACCATATCGCCCAGCCCTACTGTACATACTTGAACATACTAAATTTGCATCTTACTTTTGTCTGTGAGATGACAGTCTGCGTGCTGAGGAGGGGTTTAAGGGGACCAGCGTTGGTCTGTGGTGTGCTGATCCTTGGAGAAACATAAGACCTGGGCGATGAGGCGTCCGATGTTAACGACATGGGTGACTGGTTTGACTGCTGAGCTGATAGACGGACACAAACAGGAAAAAAGACAATCTATGGGATCAATACACTCTGCTACATTTAATACCCAGCAGGAAAACCACTATGTGAGTGTATATGTGTGCAATATCTATCTATCTATCTATCTATCTATCTATCTATCTATCTATCTATCAAAAGTCCCCCTCCAGACACATTAACATATGTAAAAATGCTTATGATTAATAAAAGAGCAGCATGCATCAAGATGGCTAGAAACAACAGAAAGATTCAGCCACAGGTCTACATGTTTGAGCCCCACGCCGGTTCTGACAGGAGGCGGCGGGGCAGCCGTCTAACGGAGCCCCTACGGGCCGACAGCAGTCTCAAGGAGCCCGAGGAGCTGTCTCATGGAGCACGGGCAGCCCGCTTGCGAAGGCCCGCAGCCGTGCGGAGTGCTCTACTTTTGTTTCCTAACAGGCTGCAGGCCATCCAGAGGAATGCACGTCCGATCGCTTTTTTCCTTTTTGTTTTTACAATAAAATTTAGTTTTAAGTTAGTATTTATAGTTTAGTTAGATGCACAGAACAGTCACAATGCACTCTGCAAAGTTTCTGCACGTCTTTCTCGAGCTCCTGGTGTTTGGAACACTATTTTTAACCAGCTACGTCAGACGTGAGAAAAAGGGACAAGCTCCTTTGTTTACACGAGGGAGAGCTCCTTGCCCGAAGATCACTAAGATACCAGGAGAGAGGATGGACATCTCAAACTAAATCAGGATGAAGTACCGAATAACCGCGTCGTCAATTAACAGCCCTGGTGAGGAGTCCGATGGATTATCGGGAGTGCAGTGTAATGTTCTTCACTAAGCCGTGGCTACGCACAGGGATTATCCCAGACTTCCAACACCACCATCATGGATCACCAGGGACATCAACGCCCTCCTGAATGGAAATAAAGAGGGGGCCTTCAGGACAGAGAGGAGCTCAAACCAAGTACCGGTACCCAATAAGGGGCCCCCCAAAGTCTTAAATGACTACAGACCCGTGGCCCTGACGTTCCCCGTGATGAAGACCCTGGAGAAAGCGATACTGTCCTTCCGCAGGTCCCCGGTCTCATCAGCACTGGACCCCCTGCAGTTTGCCGATACCATCATTTACCTGCTACAACACGCTTATTACAGGCAGCAGCAAGCGAGGAAACAAAACATAGGAGAGGCAAAGAATGGCACCTGTGTATAAAACTAAGAAGCAAGCAGACAGAGAAGCCACCAAGTGCGAGCGTCTGCTTGGCGAGCGCTTGAGGGCATACACACTCTTACAGCTGCTCTTGGAGTTTATTTTTCTTGTCTGAATGGACCTAACTTTTGACAGATTGGGGGCGGAAACCAAAGACGTACGTGTGCGTTTGTGTGTGTGTGCGCGCAGCGATGGAGGACTCTGACTCAAGTCGCTATTCTCTGGACTCGTGACTCGACTTGGGCTCACGCACTGATGACTTGGACTTGAGGATTCATGAAATAGGACTCGGAAGTTGCTGACGACTGCCTAAATGGCCAGTATACCGGACCGAATAGCACCGCAGATCTCGGTGCCACTTAAACACCGGGACGTACAACAGACTGCAGCTAAAGACAGGGTAGCTGCACTAGCCACTGCGGTTGTCTGACTCAACGCAGACGGGACTTTATGCTGCGTTTTAATACCTTGAGGTGCATTCAAAGTTATAGTAAAATACCCTTTTGCCATCTAGTAGTTCTTTTTGTCATTTAACAGCAATTTACTGGTGAAATAAGTTAGTTATAAGTTTACAATTTAAATACATCATTCAAATTGATCATATAGACTTAGCAATAACAAACTATTCTTTAATGTCACCGACTGTAGTTTTGTGTGCTTCTTTTTCCTCTTTTCAAAAAGGACTTGGACTTGAACACTGGGGACACGAGACTCAACCTCATGTAATGGTGACTTGGACATTGGGGACTCTAGACTTGACCTCGACAGTTGGTGACTCGACAAAACTGGTATGCAGTGTTTCCACTACATACATTTAGCAGCAGCAGTCCGCCGCTATTACATTATTGCCACCGCTGCTTCAATATTTTATGAAATGTCATGAACTAATAATTACACAACACTGTAATCTGCTCTCTCTCCCCTTTGAGGGTGAGCAACTGGAACAGTGACAGGACGTCATCATTAGCAGTCATTACAACCAAATAATACAGCATTTTCTCTTCAGACAGAGGACCGTGATTAAAGCCTTGACAGCTATTTGACCATGAAAACTGCGGTCACGTGGGTCCTGTGAAATATGACCGCCATGGTAGCTTGGAAAAAAACTTTATGGGTAATGAATGTACCGTTTTTCAGACCCCAGTTAAGACAAGAAGCTAACGTTAGCGAACCCTGCAGTCCCTCTGCGCCGATTTTAGCTTTTTTTTTTTTTTTTACTGATCTGGGATTAGCATTCACCCGGTTTACCTTACTCCCATCACATACATCAGCTTGTAGTGATCGCTGCCTTTAAATCACACACACCCTGCGCCACAAACGCACTGCCAGACTGCCGGTACTTTCAAACCAAGATGGGCGCAGCCCCTCACCAGGGTTTGTTCAGAGATGTCTCATAGCTTGCCAGCCCTTGGCTACAAGTAAAAAAGTCTGTTTTAAGTCACCCGTTTTTTATAGAAGTGGATTACTCCTATTCTCCACACTTCTGTGATTCCACCAGGAAACCACGCTTTCAGCCTGGTGTTCCCTGGAGCCGACATCGGTAAACACGAGGAGAAAACCAAAGATTAAGTCCAAGAGGCATCACTAAGTTTAGTTTAATCAAAGATTGACTATCAAGCGCAAGAGGCATCACTAAGTTTAGTTGTCATTGTCCAGCTGGAAACTTGAAACTGCTTATTCTTTGGTTGGGGGTGGGATCCTAAAGAGAAATGTTTTGGTGTTGAGAGAAAAGGCTCACTTAAAGTTAAAGACATTTTGTTTACTTAGTTATTTTGTAAACAAAAAAAACAGTGTGCAACTTTATTATCTGAGCAAATACAAGTATCGGACTCAGAATCAGCAGATACTCAATATTTAAAAAAAGCTTATCGGGACATCCCTAATTAGTGACATAATTAATCAAGATTGCCCGGGATACGTTTGAAATAGGGGTATAAACATTCACCGACATGAATCGGTATCCGGTTATATTATCACAGATACAGCTAGATCGAAACACGGACGCCTGAAACGGTCTAAAAGGGACCAAGATTCGGCCGATGGCCCGGTTCTAATGCTATGAATTGATTGACTTTGCTGTCAATTCAACAAAGCCGCTGCGGTGTGTGCAATGCTGTTGAGAGACCAGTGAGTCTTTATGTCTGACAGAGAAAAAAGCCTCAATATTTGTGTGACTGCAGGGATCGGCCAATCCGTGCCTTTCTTTGGGTTTGCAGAAAAAACATGGCGACTAGACTGCTAGGTTTGGTTTTTGGAGTTAGCGATGAAAGTGGCTGAGAGGAACACATTGTGGATATTGTAAATTGTACTAGCTGCGGTCTGTGAGTCATCCATCCATGTGTGTGTTCATAAACATGCAAGTAGACTGGTATAAATATACATAGATATGTATTTATAATACGGTGTGTTAAGAATATATCAAGGTTTATATGTACTAAGATGTTCAGTGACATCAGCATAAAAATCCACCGTATGCTAACGCTCACAACAGTAGTACTGTGCTCACATGTATACCCATGCAATACTGTATATGATTATTATTGGAGTGCTCACAATGACTGTAACATGGAACTATGTTTGAGTTACTGTCTCTGAGATTACAGCAGGAAGGAGGCAGTTTAATTTAACAGGGAGCTGATGTGATTTGGCTATAAGTGGTTAGCTAATTAAATTGAAGTTACAGTGTATACTATTAGCAAGTCCTAACTTTGCTATTCCCTCGACCGTATCGATGCCCATGTATCTAGATACGTATCGATCGTCTATCTCCGAAATCTCCCCCTTTAGGAGAGAATTGTGAAAACACTCTAGTGACAAACTTTGCACAAATACAAGTCAGTATAGCAAAGGTCAAACATTTTAGGGGACATAAACGTGAGAAAAACACATTTTTGAGTGGAGGAGGACTTTAAAAAGACCGTCATAAATAGAATCATAAATACAAGTCAGGAAATGGCTTTTCTGTTAGTAGATGCCATTACCTTCATAATAACTATTTAGGACCCCAGAAGGTTCCCTCTCTTTTCACTAGCCAAAGCAATCACACAACACAAATAACTGACTATATCTGCACACAGTGGTGGAATAGAATGCTTCCGCATGGGCATTATTTACCTTGGTTGGAGAGTTGAGCAGCTTGAGAGAGGATAGTAGTGATATTGAAAGCTGATGGTCCAGCAGTGAGGATCTTATGGAGCATCGACTGTAATGAAGCTTGTGTGACAGCAGCTGTGAGAACTAAAGAGAGGCAAACAGACACAGATATATTAACTCTTGCTACTAGAATTATTTCTGCACTGCAAAACAGTGAATTAGACATTCAAATTCAGTAATATGCCCCATGTAAATATGTCCAGTAACAATGTAATTTAGCTTGAACAGACTAGGGTGAAACTGAACATGAATGTTTCTACTAGGGACACAATACTTTAACATTTGGATTATACTAGCTGAGGGAAGGGTTACAAACATTTAAATTATTCTGATTAATAAAGCTGTTATACACCAGGGGCGTGACAAATATGCGACGCAAATATGCAAAATAAATTGCCTGCCAATATTTCGTATCAAAACTATTCACACCGGCAGTGATGCAAATTTGCAGTTTTCAATATAAGTTTCGGTTATTCGCGCCAGCTATTCAAGGCTACCATGTCAATGGGACAGTTGCTGGAGAGAGAAAATGACGGAAATGCACTGTGAGTGGATATATGAGAGAGAGAGAGAGAGAGAGAGAGAGAGAGAGAGAGAGAGAGAGAGATTTAACGTTTAGCAGTGAAGATGACAAGTGAATGTACAGTAGCTAGACTCTCCAGTTTGAGCACAAATTCATGCTGCAGCTCCTCAAAACCACCGGAGGTGTACAATGCCTTATTTCCCTGGCTGCTGAGTGGAGTAACAGGGATTAGCTCCGTAGACTCTAACCGTGTCTCCACCCCCGAAGCAGTAAAAGCTAACACTAGCTACTGTGAGCTATTTATTGAGTTTCCTTTAAGCGAAAAATTCAGTGAATTAAATTCCATCTGCAAAACATATGCATATGTCCAGGGTTTTTATTGTGAAAAGTAAAAACGGAAAGAAGTGTCTCTGACAAAAGTTGGAGTAAGAAAGTTTGCGGTCTGTACAGTCTGACAGCAGCCTCCGTGTTATTGTATCCTCATAAGTAAACAACACAACGTGATTGGTAGATGTCTTTATTCACGTTGCGAAAGCTCAGAAAAATCAACCTTGTTTCGGAAAAAATTACGCTGCTTTATCGCTTCGCAATATTTGTGTTCTGTGTGAAAGTACGTGTGACAAAAACTATTACCAAAAATATATTGAAGTGCCATTAATCGCACGAAAAAACAGTCCCTGGTGTGTAAAGACCTTAAATCTAATGCATTTTCCACGCTTTGGACTGGAACAATAAAACAAGCATTTTATCATTTTTAAAAGGCAGAAAGTTCTTGCACAGCAGAAAGTTCCTACAGTAGGAAACAGAGAGACACACACAATCTGTAGGTTTTCCTTGAGTGGAACTTTGGCCAGACTTCCCGCGCATTCAACCCGAGCAGGTTTGGTGGGAGAATGTCAGACCGTGGCTGGAGTATTCTATCACAAAGCTAGTTTCATGTTTTGGTTTACTTTGTCACAAATTTGGCACATCTAATGACAGATATATAGTGTTTACCAGGCAAGGATTTAATATTTGGAATTGGAAAACTGCATTGGCAAAAGAAAAGAGATTTAGCAAGATGAAGCTGTGCTTCTGGCGGGAGGAGGAGCCGGTGCAGTAGGGCGCGGAGCTCTCAGCCTCCCGCTGAAGCTCCGACTGCAGGTCGAAGGTGACAGTGAAGCGGATCTGGGTCTGTCCTCAGGGGGCTGGGCTGCTGTCTGATATCATGGCATCAGTATTAAATTCAGACGGTTTCGTAACCAGTTAAAAATGTCTCGTCGTGGGCAAAAGCAGTCCACTTCCGTGTTTTGGTACAGTTGGTTTTTTCAATGCAAACTAGAGCTTTCAATCTTCCTCTACAATATATTTTTTTAGGGACTTCCAACATTAGCCTGGCCTTGAAGGGGACCTACGTCATGGCGCATTACATTTCATGCACAGCACTTTGTTTACATTCATTTTCCACCACCAGCACACAGCGACGAACAACAACAACAGAGAACCTTGTAATGAAACATTATCTAACAAGCCTATTGAAGCGGCTCTGTTGTAAAGGCTAACGTTGCTCGGTTAGCACAATGACATGTTAGAAAGCCCAGCTGAAACGATTTGTCAGAACAATAACGTAACAATAGTGTTAGCCACGATGCTAATGGCATTGTTAACTAAGCCAAACGGTGCTGTCACTACTATTTTAGTGATTTAAGCAACCTGTTTCTTGCAGATTGTCACGGTACGGAGAATACAGCTATTAAAAGATAATCTTTTGGGGCATTTTCGGCCTTTATTTTTGAGACGACAGCTGAAGACGTGAAAGGGGAAAGAGAGGGGGGAATGACATGCAGCAAAGGGCCGCAGGTCGGAGATGAAACCGGGTCCCCAGTGTCAAGGAGTAAACCTCTATATATGGGTGCCCATGCTCTACCAGGTGAGCTATCTGGGTGCCCAGAATACAGCTATTAGAAGGTAACGTATGAAGTCAAAGCTAACTCTGACAGCTGTAGGGCAGCTAACATGAACTTTAGCTGTCTCCATGAAGCTGCCAGCTAAGTAAGGGTTAATGCCTGACGAGGTGTCCATTGTCCGGTATTAATGGAAACGGCGAGACCACCTTTTCAAGTGGACTAGGGCACGGATCATGTTGGGGGGAATCAATACCAAAATGAAAAAAACATTGTAATGTTCCCTCAGCACTTTGTTTTCTTGCTAAACTGTAAAAATCGGCAGTGACGTTAAATCACCAGTTTCAGGTAACGGTATCCTAGGGTAATGTCTATTTGCAGGATTTTCCAGAGGCAACGGTAGCTAACGTTAGCAAATAAACCCACTGACGACGATGTTATTGTTCATATTTTGGCACAATGTTTAATAATGACAGTAGTAGTGGTCATAGTGAGTGAAATTTTGACTCTGATGAAGACAAAATGGTGTTGAAATGTTTATAATTAAAGGCTGCAAATCAAATCAGTGTGCTCCAGTCAGTTTTTGTTTCCTTGGAGGAAAGATCATCACGTCATGTCAAAGCCAATGACACTGAAAAGTCAAACCAGAAGCTAAGAGCAGTACAGCATATAATTTCAAAGCGTTACCCTGTAACTAGTGCTCATCAAACACAGCCACTGCAGCTCGTTCAATGTAGACACCAGTTGAATGTACATCTATCTGCATTTTTCTTACCTTCATTGATTTTTGCCATATCCATGCTGGCATTGTTAAGCTGCAGGGCAGTCTGAAGTGCTGGGAGAAGCTGGCGAAGCAGTGTGGGGTCCTGGAGTAGTGGAGGGGCAGGGGACTGCAGGACTGGGGACACAGGCACCGTGGAGGCAGATGATCCAGGGGGCCCCGATGAGGGGTTCAAGCTCCCTGAGCCAGAGGATGATGATTGGGAGGCAAGGGTTGCTGCAGGCTTGTCTACCTGGGTTGACTCTGCAGAAAGGAGGATGTCATTTCATCAACAAAGGCAATCTCACAAATCAATTTTCTCCAGGTGATAATGTAGTTCCTTTTTGGTAACGTTGGATATTAATTCATACTAGCCTAGGAAACAGTCTTAAACAAACATCGCCTCCATTATTGTATAATATTCTGATACCAGAAAAATACTGCAATAGCTTGCCTTTAAAAACGGTACAATACTCCATTTTATTAGTATCGGTACGTTAAGAACGACAGTGTTGCCGTGTGTGTGTGTAGCGACTTTCTGTAAAATAAAAAAAGAGTCGCCAGTATTGTCCAGCGAGCACGCAATGTATTCCTCTCCTGTGGCCGCCGAAACAGTTCCCCCTCTCTTCTGTTGTGTGACTGAGGAGCAGCCCCTCCTCTGTGCTCTCTCCTCATGTGCAGCAGCACTGAGCAGGCAGGTAGGAAGAGGAGAAGGGACAGGGTGCGGCGCCGGTCTAGGTAGGAGGGACAGCGGCACGCGACGGGAGAAAGACACCGCTGAGCTGGCCTGGCCCTGGGCCACGGCCAAGAGACGTGCGTCGCCGCGACGTGTAGTTACATTTTGAAATGCGTGAAAAAGTCCTCGGAATCTGAACTGAAAACGTTTACAAGCAAACACATTTACAAAAAATAATGCCCCGAACAGGTTCGAATATTAAGGGCTGGCTAATATTCATTCGAATATCATTATTTTTTTTAATATTCGAATGATATTCGAATAACGAAGTTCGGAGGCAAAGCCCTAACTACGACGGTGGTTATCAACTAGTTCAGTCAACTCAGGGTTTTCCAATCCAGTGACGTGCGCGTTCACATAAAAATTGCAAACATCTAAGCAGAGCCGCATATTTTAAAGAGGAGCAAACTATAATTCTACATAAATATGAAGAACACAGACACGGTTTTACAGAGATAACGCAATACAGTCGCTGCTTCCTAAAACAGGAGGAAAGCTGGCAAAAAAATAACCGACGTAGATGCGTAAATCACAACTCTTAATATCACTTCCTCATCAGTCAGGACCAAGATCTGACCATAATTACACCTGTGCTTCCCATAAACTGTCGTTGCTTTAGCCTTTTATTTCAGTTGCAACCTTGGCAGTGGTAAGCGATCGTGAGAGCAAATAAAACATAATTCAAACCGATGTGCGCTTTTCTCTCTGATCAACAACTTAACCTGCTCCCGACCAGGTTAGGTGTTCAGCATAAGTTACCACGGCAATTGAACCCGGTAACAACTGATCCACCTTCGTAGTACAGAAAATCCTGGGTTGAGCCTGAAGTTAGCTCGTTAACGCCAAATCCTGCTTCGTAGTACAGGCCTCTGGTGTCTATATAATCAGAACTCAGTTTAAAAAAACAAGGAAAATAACATGGCTCTCACTACCGACAAAATGTATAAAATTGGATTCACCATCTTTTCTGAATCTTTCCAAGCACCTGCTTAAATTTGGCAAAACATAATCCAAAGAGCACTCGTCAACGTGGAATGGACAAAGAGGAAAACCAGTTAGACAATATTTTCTTCTCAAAAAAATAAATAAAGACAGAACGTTAAATTACGACAGTCCACATTTTGCATGCCCTGGGTCCTGGTCTTTCTTCAGCCATGGCTTGAATTTGTCTAAGTGAAGCCATACATTGTTAATTGCATTTTCCTGGCATTGCACTTACAGGCCTGGAAATTGATATTTTCAAATTCCATGACTTATTCTGGTTTTTCATCACCGTACTGTGTTTAGGTGTAACAATATTTCCTCTTTTTTTTTCTCTCTCTTTTATTTAGAATCTAATACGTAGAACAAATTAAGAATTACAAAGACAAAACAAACTTCAATAGATCTTCCTCCTTCAATAGGTCTTCCTCCTCATCCCCACAGAACCTGCAATAAGGGTCTTTTTCTATCTGCCATTTAACCAGAGACTTTTTTGTTGCAATAATTTTATAAAAGATTTTAAGTTGAAATATTCTGGAATATGAATCAATTGTAGTTCTATAGATTGTTTTAAAGTAATCTTTCCACAAAATTGGTTCATTAAATTAGTCTTCCCAAACAGGCAGGTTCTGTGTGGAAAAAGTGCAGTGCCTGTGATATTTAATTTCCAAATATATATTATTTTATTTATCTTTGCACCAGATAACCATTTTAAACATCTTATTGGTGGGAGACAAACCATTCATTTATTCTTATCATTTTGCAATTTCTTTTTCCCAAATTTGGGGAATAGCATAAATTAGCTGGTTAAATTGTAACCAATCGAGAGAAATGCTATAAAGATTTCTCAAGTTTTCATAAGAAATAAAATTTCCAGATAAGTCTAAAAAGGTCACTGACAAAAATTAACCCATTTTTAACACATTCCTCCCACAACAATGGCCTGTCTCCAACCATAATGTTTGAATTCATCAAGATTTTTTAACTTCAGTCCACGGTTATCATAAGAATTATATAAATACTGCCTTTTAATTTTATCTGGAAGAAGCATTAATAAGTGGACAAATTGTGGAATTACTAATGTATTAATCAGAGTTACTTTTCCTTGAATTGTCAGAGAGTTCCCCCTCCAAGGTTGTAAAATTCTATCTGCCTTTTCCATCCTTCTCTCATAATTGTATTTAACAATTTCTTTAAAGTTGTCTGGTAAATAAATCCCTAATATATTAACTTCTCCATTAATCCATTTAACAGAAGCCGAACTGTTTAAAATAAAATTGGTGTTTTTTAATGTCCCAATTCTCAAAATATTACATTTCTCAAAATTAGGTTTCAATCCAGATTTTTTTGAAAAAATATTTAATTCCTTTATTAATCCTTCCAAAGTGGATTGTGTTGGTTTTATGAAAAAGGTTGCATCATCAGCATACATTGTCAGCTTAATCTCTTGACCGTTTGGAAATAAACCCGGTATATCTGGATTGTTCCTAATTCTAATTCAGAATTTCAATACATAAAATAAAAAGATATGGCGACAAAAGACACCCCTGACGGACTCCTTGCATTAATACAAAAGTGTCTGATATATGACCGCTATTGATCACTCGACTAACAGGATGATTATAAAGAGTTTCAAACCACTGTATTAAATTATTCCCAAAATTAAAAAAGCCAAGACATTGTTTTATAAACTTCCATTGTACTTACTGGACACAGTGTTTTACAATTTTTCATTCACCTATTCACAGAAATGTATACACAGATGATGGCAGAGCTGCAATGCAAGGTGCTGGCCTGCCCATCGTGAGCAACTTTGGATTCAGTGTCTTGCACAAGGACAATTAACAGTTAACATGTTAACAGGAGAAACTGGGGATCGAACCACCAACCTTGTGATTAACGGACAACCCGCTCGGTTCTGATCCACAACCACAAAGACGGTGAAATATTTTTGGCAAGGCAATTAACTATATTAATAAATATATACAAAGTGAATTTATATTAGTCAAAGCACACTGGTGAGGATAATGTGTTGCATTTGTGTATTTAACACTTACTAGAACCAGTAAAGCCAGGGGCTGCCGATGCTTGCATAGCCTCCCTTCTGTAGTCCCTGTCTTTGGGGAAACTGTTGACAACCGCAGTCTTTGTGGCCTCTTTTTGCCTCTGTTCTCTGTGAAACACAAATAAGCCATGTATCCAACCATTATGTGAAACTGATTAAAAACCACGTATCCAACCTTTATGTGAAACTGATTAACAATGTACAATCAAGTGGTTTGGGTAAAGGGATTATAGCTACCTCTCCAACCATTCTTTGGGCTTCTCCCACTGGGACACCTCTGTCCTGCAGTTGTAATAGTATTTTTTTCCAGACGAGCTGATGTGCTCTGACCAGTCGTCACCAGGTTCGTAAGGCTGAAAAGAAAAGCAATTATTTAGAAACATGAGGCCAGCCAGCTAGAAAACAATTGAGTTTGACTGTGTTGAGGGGATGTGATGCAAGAGCTCGTAATGAAATCTGAAATGTACAAGAGATACAGAAGTTTTTTTAAGTGGGAGGGAAGGTTTATTTTAGAGACCGGTTAAGATTTTTATGGTAACCAAAGTGAAAAAGTCTGCCATTTAAAAAAAAAGGTCCATTGTATCGTGACTGTCATTTTGATTTGTGCTCATTTCCTGCATTCGGTCACCATTTTACTACTGAAAAAAGGCAAACTAGAAATAACTTCACATAAACACAGAGTCACCAATCCCTCTGTGTATACAGATTACCGACACGGTTTAATAAGTGCACATTGAAGAAAATAAAATAAATAATAATCTAACCCAGTGGCGCTGCAGCAACTGCTGTTTACTGCTGTCCGCTCATCTTCCGGCAAAGTAGTCTCCTACAGGCTGAGGGACGGCGGGGTGCACTAATAATTACTAGCTAACGTTAGCTAACTGCAAAGTAAGCTTCTCCAGTGCTGCGTTGAAACGCTGTCGGACATTTTACAAAAATTAAAAAATCAACGCTTAAAATAGCCCAGTAAACATGGCTGGGGAATAGTCAGGTTATTACAATATGAACACGAAGAGGAAACACACCTGTTACCAGTGATGCCACGTAGCGCGTTACGTGGCATTACTTGTTACGCGTTAACAAGTAACGCCACGTAACAGCGCGTTACTTGTAACTTACTCTAATCTGACCACTTTTTTCAGTAACGAGTAATCTAACGCGTTACTATTTCCAAACCAGTAATCAGATTCAAGTTAGTTATCCAAGTCACTGTGCGTTACTATTTGTCATTTTCCTTAGTAAAAATATATATTTTTGCTTTCTTCTTGCGTCTCAGGGAGTGAAGTCACGTATGCGACAGGTCACATTTTCAGCATGTGGACAGTTCCCGTGTACCAAGCAGTGACACAAACGTAAACAATGGAGGGAGGAGAGAGATGCGCGCTTTCTAGCTGGAAATACAATCACTATTTTGAGTTTGTGTCAGCTAAAGACGGCAATATTAAGGTTCGTTGTACACTCTGTGCTGATGGCGACAAAGTGCTATCTAGCTACAAAAACACTACTTCAAATTTGAAGAAACATTTGGAGTCGCAGCACTGCAGTCAAACTTACAGAGCAAGTCCCACCAGGTGGAGCGAAGCAGAGAGCAGGAGGTCCCCCACCAACCAAACAACAAAAGATGGACTTCGGTGCAAAACCAGTAAGTGGGGGAGAGTTGAAGAAGTTGGTCGGGCAGTATGTTGTAGAGGAAATGCTGCCCTTAAACACGGTTGACTCGCTCGCTTTCGTGCCATAATAAACCAGATCCCTACTACTGGCAATGCCGAGCTGCCTCACAGTAAACCGGTTGTCATTTTTATGTTGAGGCTGTATGGGGTGTTGTCAGCAGTTGCTGAATTTAACTAATAAAGTAACTTGTAATCTAACTTCGTTACTTTTAAAATCAAGAATCTGTAAAGTAACTAAGTTACTTTTTCAAAGTAAGTGTGGCAACACTGCTTGTTACCAGATGGCTGATTAAAATAATTTTACTTTAAATATCTGGTATTCGCCTGATCAGCATTTCTTCTCTTCATTGGGGCAAATTAGCTACGTTGCATAATTTAAGAAAAAAATAACACACCAAGACCATACATCAAAAGTTATCAATGATTGCTCTTTTTAAACAAAATACACAATATTGATTCATGACGACAATAATAGATATTTGAAGTTTACAATAGGGCTGCAACTAACGATTATTTTCATAGGTCGATTAATCTGTTGATTATTTTCTCGATTATTCGATTAGTTGTTTGGTCTATAAAGTGTCAGAAAATGGTGAAAAATGTGGATCAGTGTTTCCCAAAAGCCCAAGATGACGTCCTCAAATGTCTTGTTTTGTCCAGAACTCAAAGATATTCGGTTTACTGTCACAGAGGAGAGAAGACATATTCACATTTAAGAAGCTGGAATCAAAGAATTTTTACTTTTGTCTTAAAAGAATTACTCAAACCGACTAATCTATTATCAAAATAGTTGCCGATTAATTTAAGAGTTGACAACTAATTGATTAACCTTTGCAGCTCTAGTTTACAAAGACTGAATGAAGACAGCAGTGCCCTGGCCTTCAAACAGTCAAACAATAGCCTCACTCTGGCCTTACAACGTAAATTAAAACAAGCATTACTTTATAATAACTATGAATATTAGAGTGCAAATCCAACTAGCTTGACTTAACTTACATTTGTAGTTTGTTGTTTGGACCATCAACAACGTATATTCGATTAATAAATTAACAATTTGGAAAAGTGGTTTTTCCCCTCTTTTTTCGGGCAAGTAAAAATATACAAGGGGCCAGTAAAACAATTTTCTTTTAGACACTGAACTGTAGCTTATTTATCGCGTTAGTTTTGACAGTCCTAGTATAAATGTAAACACGCTGTGTTAAACACTGGTGGCCGAGCACACAAGCTGACACCTGATTTTGGTGTGCCATTCACACATTTGAGGTTCAGTATCTTCAGACTGCAGGAAACTTTATATCAAAGCTGTGAAACTAGAGAACAGCAATTACTACAAGGAAACGCTTTAGAGTGTTGCACTGGAAAGATGATGTTTAGTCCATCATCTGCCCCTGCGTTGACGTAGAGGAAACACTTACTGTGTCTGAGGTCTTGCTGGGGTTAGAATGTGAGTTGGAGCTATGAAGGGAACTGTGGTTGTGAGAATTTTCTTGTGGAGAAAAACTGGTCCCTGCAACAAAACGCAAGAAGAGGGAAAAATACCATTAATAACAGTCAATAACAAAAGCGTGCCAAGTTCATAGACAAAGTGCTGGGCAGTATACCGGTTCAAATTGTACCGGTTCACACCGGCGCATTGCCGCGGAGAGCGCTATGGCCGAGGTGAACGGCAAGTGAATTGAGAATGGGATCCCTGTTAACTATTAACCGTTCTCACTCATTGTTGTTAATTTTCTAACAAGTGGAATCTAAATGAGGCACTGAAATCTGTATAGTCATTCTGTCCGGTAGATAGCGGTAGTTTGGATTTTAGTACCCAACGCTACCTGGGAAACCCTGCAACATTTAATTTCCAAATTGCAAAAAATTATTCCAATCCAACACGTTTGGGACACTACTGAGACATCAAGGATGATAGTGACATCCTTAAGTTACTAATTACTTACACTAGCTTGAGGAACCTGAGTAATGCAGGTATTAGGCATAGGCAAGGAAAAAGATGCAGTTACATTTTGGATTTCAATCACGCTTTCACAGTCTTCTGTGACGACATGCATTCATCTCTGTCACTACCGGCTGATGGTACAGCGTGAGCCTCAATTGAGAGAGAAGAAGCATGTCTCTGCCTCAAGAGGTCTTCTACTACTACAAACAACGACAGCGTGTCATCTTTTAGAAAATAATACCTCCTTAAAAATTTGCATACAGAGCACATGCTAATGAGAAACCCAATGACATCATGAAGCCTGTCACGTTAACACGTTGAACTTCTCCAGCTCCGATATTGTCCCATGATTTTTAAAACGAAATGGCACCCGTACCAAAATAAAAAAAATACACATTCTTTGTCAGACAGAACGGCCAGTAACAAAAGCACACTTCCATCGTAAATTAAGCAAACATAACATTGCCAATAGTGAACTGCCACTAGTTAAAAAAAGTGATTGGGTTTCTGTAAAGTAAAAACAATTGCAAGTTTGTCGTTTTGGATGTCTATCCATCCATCCTCGTCCGCTTATCTGGTGTTGGGTCGCGGGGGGGAGCAGCTCCAGCACGGGACCCCAAACTTCCCTTCTCCGAGCCACATTAACCAGCTCCGACTGGGGGATCCCGAGGCGTTCCCAGGCCAGGTTGGAGATATAATCCCTCCACCTAGTCCTGGGTCTTCCCCGTTTTGGATCTATTATTGAATAATACATGGAACAGGAATAAGGCACCATTTGTTGAAATAGGGTTATTCACCGTCTCCTCTATATTTATATAGGTGGGCAAACGCATTTTTGTTTCAGTGCATGCATTGTCTTAGTCCGGCACCGCCGGACTAAGACTACACTCCGCTTGGTGTTTAGGCTGTACAGCACTGTATTCTGACCACACTGCAGAGAGCCTTAGAAGAAAAGGTTACTGAAACAGGGGAATTGGACATGTCCCAAATGGTTGGGATCACGACAGACAATGCAAGCAACAACCGGTAAGCCTTTGGAGACCTCAATAACTTAAACCTTGTTGTAAATAAAGCCTTAGACATTGACAGAGTGGCAGCATGTCTGTCCAGGCTTTGTAGAACGGTCTCAGGTTTCTCTAGCTCAAACAAACTGACAAGATTGCTATAAAAGAAACAAAAAGGCACTGCAGGTAACAGAGCACAAGCTCATTCATGATAAGCCCACCAGATGGAATTCAGCTTTCAACATGGTGGACAGGTTCTGTGAACAGCAGCAAGCAATCTGTGCAGTCCTGGCAGAGAATCGCAAAAATTATCACCTCATGCCCAAAGACAGTGTCTTGGAAACAGTGAGTGATGTTCTTGCTCCTCTGAGTGCGTTCACATATGCTTTGAGTGGAAAGAAAGATCCAACTCCGTCCTCTGTCCTGCATCTACAATGGAAAATATACTCCTGTCTAGCAGACAGAGACTCTGACTAACAGTACAATCTCTGAGAGTGGAACTTGAAAAGACCCCCAATGAAATACTCATGAATGAATTGACAGTCAAGTTAAATAGATATGTGCAGTGGAAGACCCACGTTCCTGGTGGAAAAATCACAAGAAGAGCCTGCCCATCCGTACATATTTTGCAAAAAGATAACCATAACTTGCAGAATGCATTTTTAGCACCTCTGGTATAATTATCAGTCCAAGGCACATATGGCTGAAAGAGGAGCATGTGGACATGGCCAAGAACCTAAAACAGGCAAAGGGCCTGTCTCAAACATAGACTGATATCATATGATAATGGGAAGAGTGCAACGTGCATGCTTACTTGAAACTAAAAAGTGTTCGCCACATACTGGCTAATTAACTAGCATTAGGTAAACGCTAGCAATCAGTAAACAGAAGTGTGGTGGTGGGTGGCGTTACGGTCTGTGCATGTGCATTTGTGTCGCCGCCCCCCCCAAGCTCCTACGTGCAGACAGCAGAGGAACAGAAGTAGCTGAAGTCTCACCAAAATGAAGACTGAAAAACAGAACTATTTTGGTACACACATTTACCCGCTATGTGGCGGATAGCCCTGTGAGATTTACTCGGCAAACGGAAAATGTACCCGCATTTGACGCCTGGTAAGTGTTCAGTTCAGACCCTGATCGTGTTGGGATTTTTTTTTGTGATCAATTGTGGACATTTTGTTTTTGATCTATTAGGTATCGGATCAGTATTGTTTCAGTTTCAAGGATTGTTTCAGTATTGAGTATCTCGATACTAAACTTGGTAGTTATTGAAGTCAAAATGTTGGTATAGTGAAAACACTACTGCACAGTCTTGTGAGTCAGCTTAACTTTGGAGTCAGATATTAAATATATAGAGTATAATGACTGTTTGACCCTGACAAAAGGCAGAGTCATCCAATATAGTCTGTGTGTTTTGCTACAGATTATTATATCAACATTGTTTAGAAGCTATCAGTGATTTACCTTCATCACGTTAACAATTCTGTAAAGGACCAGTTTGTCAATTTGACCTCAAATTTAAATCAAAATTTGATTTGACCAATAATCACTTATTGTATATTAACCACCTGACCTGCAATGCAATAACATGTTGAGCAGATACTAGAAACCTAGTTTGATGCTGTCTAAAGGGTAGTGTCAGTTTAAGGGTAAATTGTTACAGTGTACCCCTTATTGCCTACACATAATAGAGGACCGATGAAATAATGAAAGCTCTTACTTTGGTATTTTTTTTTTTTTAACCGCATATGTCAGTATCTGAAGCCTTAGACACCAGTCAATCTCAAATATCTCAACATAAAATGCAACACTGTCTCGTAAAATCTGGACACGGATTCCCTCAACTCATTAGGGTCATATATGCTTGAGCTACAAGGTAACCCACCGACTGGCAAAATCTCTACTGGGCAAGGAAAACTCTGCAATAGTGTACATCCTCAGTTGTTTTGAAGTCTTTTGTAGACAGAGATGTTGCACACACAGCAGTGACTGCTGCAGTTCAACATTAGTCCTACAAATCTTTTATCAATGTATCACAAAAACTGGCTACACAAAACATTGTTTGGAAACTCAGCTATAGCAACTTAACACAATACTTTCATGTTAAACTAAGATTAAGCCCCACATCAAAAAATACAGCAAAAGTATACATCAGACCGGCAATAGGTCATTCAAAAGGAGGCTCTCATTACCACGCCCCTTTCTGGATGAAAACAATCCCACGTTGTGCATTGACAGCAAGAGTGTAAACAAAAGAAGTTAAACATATCTCCAAGCTGTTACTTTAAACACGTTTTAAATTAATAGTGCTATGCTGTAGAATTGCTTATTAAAAGCAATCTGATAGATGGGCTTTGGCTTCAAGCTATAGACCAGACTGGCATTGCCTGTGCTCCTTCTTGGGGAAAAGAATCCCATCAGGAGAGAAAAGCTGTTACGTAGCAGGTTAATTGAGAATTTTAAACTGAGATTTAAGGCTCATAAGATACGTGAATATTCACAGTCAGTGTGGTAAATTGCTAAATGATGCTGGTGACAAGTTACTGATTGATAGCTAACGTTAGCCTAAAGTGGGAGGCTGCTACATCGGGGTTTGACATAAGCAAAAGGCCCGATGACCTGGGGCCAGTCAAACTGTAGGTCAGGCAAGTTAACTGGCCTGTCGCTGACCCGTAAGGGCCAGTGACATTTTTTGTGCCAATGAAAGTCACGAGTCAGTTCTTTGTAATGTGATGCTAACATTAGGTGCAGCACTATCTAATGATTCATTCGCTAACATCAACAAACGACCGCTGGCCCCCGCCACAGAGTCCACAGATGCTTTGGACGTTCAGCAGAGGCTGCAGCAACTCAAACCCAGCCAGACTGGAGCTGCTACCCGCTCTCCTCCTTCGCCTGGAGCTAGCTAGTAATAATAAAGTATGACACGGTCCCTCAGTCCAACAGCAGCTTTAAGGTTAACCCTAACCCTGTAAAGTAAGCTTCCCCAGTGCTGCGTTCAAACGCTTTCGAAAATGTTACACTCATTTCGAAATAAACGCTTAAAATAGCCCAGTAAACATGGCTATGGAAAATTCAGGTTACTAATATAAACACAGAGGAAACAATTGTTAGCAGGTGGCTCCTGCTATAATTAATAATATGTAATAAAATACGTTTACTTTAAATAGGCTATCTAATATTTGCCTCATAAGCACACCTTCTCTTCATATATTGTGGCAAATTAGCTATGTTGCATAATTTAAGAACAACAACATTTGTGTATGATCGACTGTTGCTCGGGAAAGGGAAGTTTGGGGTCCCCTGCTGGAGCTGCTCCCCCCCCGCGACCCGACACCGGATAAGCGGACAAAGATGGATGGATGGAACATTTGTGTATGGGTGTGTGTGTATAGATATATATACCAAAACCATATTAAAAAAGTAATCAATAATTGCTCTTCTTTAACCAAAATACGCAATATTAATTCATGATGACGATCATCGACATTGAAGGTTTAGGCAGCAGTGCCATGGCCTTGAGACAGTGAAACTATGGCCTCATTGCTGTGGTACTTCGTACTAATATGCATATGACAATAAACTTGAAACTTGAACTGAGCTCACTTTGGCCTTTCTACGTAAATTAAAGCAAGCATTATGCATGACTGTATAAAACTATGAATATTAGAGTGCAAATCCAACTTGATTGACCAAAAGTAATATTTGTAGCAGAAAAGGCTTTTTGTGGGTTGCTTGGATGAATCATTACAATGTATATTCGATATACAAACGTTATGTTGGACACTGGCTACATATACAGTAGAGGTGGGCAATCTTTTGACCAAATACCACGATATCAAGGCAATATTGTATGGTTGACTATTGGTGCTTTCACAAAATATTTACAGAGATTTTTGATAAATAATTATCAATAATGTGGATATAATGACTAAGTGAGTAAAGGCAAATAATAGAACAGCTAGAACAGTCTAGTAAGTTCAGAAAATTACATCACTTTACAGTCATGCAGGCTGTAAAACAAGGAAAAGACAACACTTGTGTCATATTACGATATTCAAACCTTAAGACAATATCTGGCCTCATATGTTAATAAAATTCATATATTGCCCGGCCCTAACATACAATAACAGTTATAGCAGCATTACACTGTCCAACTAAATCTCAGCGTATAGATCAAACAGCTGGCTATTAATAACAGGTTGCTTAATTAGAGACAAAACTTAGCCCAACAATAGTGATCCAATCAAATATGCATGTCCAGATAAGCATTATGCAGCCACTGTGTTGGGTTATTGCTCCACTACTGTGGAAGACTGAGGGGACACGACAGCGATCAACCTTAATTTATTAAGGTATCGTGAACGCTCAGGTACGGTCACAAAATAAATATTAGACAGGTGTATAAAACAAATGTTTGTTCTGACAAGACATTTCCTTCAATGACTAGATGAACAAATTACAAAGCTTCAGAGTTGAAGTGTCTTTCGTAACGGCATTATCTGTAGACATTTAAGTAAAGTTTTAATCCAAACCTATTTTGGTCTCAATAACCACTTTGTCTCACCTCCATCTCTGTCTCTGGCCCGGTGTGTATGGACAGCCTTTGCTCTGCTGTGCCCTGTGCTGTCGATGTGTTTGTTTTCAGGGCTGTCAGACCTCCTGAGCATTTTGCAGGGAGGAGTGACATCTGAGGAGTCTCGCATCTTTTCATGTCGGTGGTCTCCTCCTGGTTGGCTCTTGGACGAGTATTTGAGAGCCTGTAGACAAAAATCAAACACCTCACTCAAATCTAGCATCTTGTACATACAATTATTTCATCCTTTTATCACCATCACAAGGTCTCTCAAACCAGCGTTACACTCTTTTTAAACAATGTTTTGCGGTTCAAAGTACTACAATGTCAAAGTACTTATGCATCAAAATTTAAATATTTAAGGAATTAATTTGCGGAACTAATCTCTCTTCATGCAGCTAATTATTTATAACTTGAAAGCAGCAGATTTATCTGTCAGTCATTTGTAGTGCTACATTACTAAATAGCCATATTAGCTATGTTAGTGTAGCTGTAGTGGTTTCTTACTTAGTAACAATGTAACCTACTTGTGTAACCGTTACTGACATTTTATAATTTCTGATAATGATTAAGTAAACAGAACGTTTTATCAGACAACCTAGTATTAGCATTCCTCATTGCTTATCAACTATATTTTGAATTTAATAGTGCATACGTTGTTTTGCAGTTTATATTTTGAGCACTTTGATGTTTCGAGAGTTTAGCTAGTTAGCTATACCCGTAAAATGACAGATTGAGATCAGGCCCTTATTGGACTGGCTAGCAAGCAAGCTAACATTAACAGGCTATCATTAACGTTAGCTTTGAGCTGCAACAAAACTCGCCTGTACCTTTTCCAAAACGGTTGAATTCGACGAATACATTCAGGCTATATTGTCTTTGCCTGACAATGTCTACGTTACATAAGTATTTGCAGCCTTCGGACGGTAATTTTAAACAAAAGCATTTACTTTTGACGTTATTTTCCGCACCGAATGGGGCCTGTTGTGCTTTCCAGAAGCCTGGACTAGAGTGTTCATTTTAATCTTATTTGCTGCTAGCAAGCTAGCAGGCTACAGTTAGCCAACAAGTACCTGATAGGGCTGAGAATCTCTTCGGTCGCACCTGGAAATATAAAGAAAAACAGTTGTTGAGTATAAAGCTTCATATGCCAATGTTGAGAAATAGTTGAAAGTGCCGCAACAACTGAACGTGCAAGTTTCCAGACACTTATTTTGGTTACAGTAAAAATGGCGGATTGTCAAAGCGTAGCTACGAGGAAAAGGAACATCTGAATAAGTAACGTTAACGTTAAAAAGATGTTTACCCATCGCCGAGTCTCGGTTGTTTCCTTGCATACATTACCATCAATGCCGTGTTAGTGTGTTTGGAGTGGGATGTGAAAGATTGATAACGGTACTGTATTTTTTTTCTAGTTGATTCGGCGACCTAAAACCGTCAATTATTTCAACCTAGCTTGTGGGTATTTCAATGCTATCGGCAGCGAACTGGTCGAAAGAGCGCCCTCACTCAGTCCATCTCCCACTCAGACACACAGCAGTGTCTCTATATGCCCAGAAAACGTAGCAGTGGAACTGCGCGTAGGGTTGCCAGATATTACACACTCATCAGTATGGGAAAGCCATTATAAGTTACTGGCTCCTAAGAAAAGTTTCATGTAATCATATATATTATGCCATGGTACCAACACTAGCTAGGTGCTGTTGCGTGTTGGTTCATATATGGGTAACTTTATATGTTTTTATTTCAGTCAGCTATCACTATTACATTCACTACAATATTAGAATATATGTAAATACACACTGAGATTCTAACACAAACAATTGGAGGAATGGAGTATTAAAACCTCTAGTGTCTTTCTCAGCTGTCTGGATTATGACTTCTTCCAT
Source organism: Perca flavescens (assembly GCF_004354835.1). Taxonomy (NCBI): domain Eukaryota; kingdom Metazoa; phylum Chordata; class Actinopteri; order Perciformes; family Percidae; genus Perca; species Perca flavescens. The sequence goes on from NC_041352.1 coordinate 5,687,213, forward strand.
AATATTTCAAAGAAATCGAGTATTTGGGAAATATCCAACAAATACATAGATTGACAAATGTGGGTATTGTACAGACCTGGCAACCGTACTGAAACCCCCCTTCCGATGGCAACATCCGGGATACACAATGGCTGTAGTTGCTGTAGTGGAGCAGTCTCAAAAACTTGTAAACCCCTTTATTTGTGATGTTGTGTTCGATTAATTGTAATTTTCTACCCACAATTGTATTTTTAACTGGTCAAATAAATCACCCAGTTAGTCCATTTGCAAACAAGGGCTGTAGATATCATAAGGTTTTATATGCCAATAAAGGCCTGGTGTTATTATACATCCATGCCTACAGCAGGTAGTGACTTGTTCTCTCCTGACATCTAGTGGTTATACTGTGACATCGCGATCAGCATAACAGCAAATCTCTACATGTACTCCCATCGGTAGTTCTAGATACACAGTATCCCACCAAATTATTTTATGTTTTTAAGGGCCCAATTTCCATTGTCACATTAATTATTAATAACAAGATGTTTTTCTTTTAGTATTTCAATTGTAGTATTCATTGTCTTTAGCTGAAATAAAAAAGGTTCTGCACAGACATTAAGCATAAAACAGTATGATGAGAGGGATGATATACAAATACAGTGCTCAGCATAAGTGAATACACCCATGCTAAAGTTGACTAAAAAGAGCAATAAAAAATCATCTTTTGGAAATTGATCTTAATGCTTTAATTAAAAAATATGAATAAAAATCCAACCTTTAAGGACACCAATTTTCTTTGTGAATGAATAACGTATTGTAAATAAATAAATGTTCTTCCTTAAAATACAGGGGGCATAAGTAAGTACACCCCTATGTTAAATTCCCATAGAGGCAGGCAGATTTTTATTTTTAAAGGCCAGTTATTTCATGGATACTATGCATCCTGATAAAGTTCCCTTGGCCTTTGGAATTAAAATAGCCCCATATCATCACATACCCTTCACCATACCTAGAGACTGGCATGGTTTTATTTCAGTTAGCCAAATAGCTGGTTTGATTTGCATTGAGAGATGATTTTATGGAAAGTACCCCATGCCAATCTCTAGGTATGGTGAAGGGTATGTGATGATGTGGGGCTATTTTAATTCCAAAGGCCAAGGGAACTATCAGGATGCATAGTATCCTGGATCCATTAAATATCTGCCCTTTAAAAATAAAAATCTGCCTTCCTCTATGGGAATTTAACATAGGGGTGTACTTACTTATGGCCCCTGTATTTTAAGTAAGAACATTTATTTATTTTTACAATACATTATTAATTCACAAAGAAAATGGTTGTCCTTAAAGGTTGGATTTTTCCTCATTTTTTAAATTAAGGCATTAAGATCAGTTTCCAAAAGATGTTTTTTTATTCCTATTTTTAGTCAACATGGGCACTTATGCTTAGCACTGTATATGAGTATAATGATAATTTTCAAGTCTACTCTTAGGCTTTTGAAATGGAACAGTGTGAGCATGCAGAGTAGTGTCTTCACATTTTGTGGCTTTGACCAGGTTGTATTGATGTTACGAGTGAGTATCTGAAGCGGGCTGCTGGGCTCCATTGTTCCCAGACAATATACCCAACATCATATCCCAGGCTGAGGACAAAAGAAGCTGCAGTTCAGCATTTTGGCACACAACTCACTTTAATGTGGGGACAAGGGGGCACAAAAGGAGGTGCTTTTATTGTTTGCACATTTCTGGAACTTGTTCACACAGACAGCACACACGCACGCATGCATGCACACACACACACACACACACACACACACACACACACACACACAAACAAACACTTTTTTGCTGCCTTCAGGTGCCCACTTATTTGTTTGCTGCATTTAATAAAAACAGAGTTTATGAGTGCAAGATTTCTCAGGATCAGTTTCAAGTTTTTATTTTTCACATACTCAACACATAAATGTGCAGTAAAATGCTTTGTTGCCTCCAGTATTGTGCTTGACATATCATTTTTTTTTACATATACAGAGAAAATATATACACCAAAGTCAAGATATGTACAAATATGAATTATGAGATATTAAATATATTGCAGATATTAAATATGCTGCAAATATTAAAGGGACACTGGGGAAAGAGGTAATTGTCAACAACATCAGAGGTGTAGTCTGTTAGAAACCTTGGCAGTGTCCTTGTTCAGTGGTCACCACACTTGACTGTGACTGAAGATACACTGGTCTACCTTCAGCTATTTCAAGACACATTTTATTTATTTATTATATTTGTAGAAGAATCAACTTAAATCCTTTACAAAGTGCCTTTTCTGGTCTTTGACTAGGCCTACTTGCTGCACTATGTCTGAAGATGACCTGTAGGGGGAGGTATCAAACAGCATTTCTCTGTATCTCTAGTATTTAAAAAAATGCAGCTGGATAAAATATTGTTTCTCTCAGGACCAAGGTATAATAACTGACAACACATTAAATGATGTAAACTACATAGGTGCATCAACAAACCTCAATGCAAAATAATATGTCAGTGATTTGATTTTAAAGTGGGGATCGAGCACATAGAAGGCTTAAGCTTGATATATGCTCCAATATATGTGTGGGCTGTCTGGCCCAAGGGGCATAACATTAATGAATAATATTAATTTGACACAGATCTCATTTAAAACAATCATGCTGTCCAAGTGCGTTTGTTTTGTTTTCTCCTGTAGGCGGAGAAGCGAATTTAAGGCGGAGGAGTTTGCGGATGATTGGCAACACCTTAAGCCAATAAAAATAAAGAACTGAAGGACTGAGCACACCCTCATAGAATACTGACAAATGAACGAACAGAGTGGGCGGCCTCTGTGGCAAAAGCCCTACACGGCACAGATCTCAGAACAGTTTTGTGTTGTCACATAGCCACACGTTAACGTTGTGTTTAAAAAAGCAAACTGTTTCCAAATCCGCGCCTTGAGAATCCACTGTATCCGTCTTGGAGAGTGGTACTGCACGGCCGAGGCGTAACATTTTGAAAGGTTGTGTTCAGTAGACAGCCACAGAAAGCAGGAGTCCGTTAAGTAGGTTTAAAGAAACAAACCGCGGTTTCTAAAGTGGAGAATAAAACATCTGAAAAGTTTTATTTTCGAAGGAACCATTGGAGTACATTGTGAGCAGCAAGAAGCCATTCAACTCCGACCTCCGATGCTAAGTGAGTAACTTACCAACATATTGTCTAACGTTAACGTTAGCTAAAAACTTATATTTACAATTGTGAAACGGATAAAAAGACGAGGCAGTGGGGATTTTCGTAATAAAAAAAGTAACGAAAATATCGTTATGGGTTTACGGGGAATGCAGGGTATAATACCTAAAGACACAGCAATATTACTAACGATAGACTTGGTTTGTGTGCTACTCAGCCGCTGATGAAGTAACGTTAACCCTAGCAGCAAACTTCTGTTATTGCTAGCCAATAGCTAGGTGCATGGTTCTTCACTAGTAAGACGTATAGCTAAGTACTATTTGTTTCAATGGAATTTCACCTGACATCGTGTGGGATGTTTCCGAGGGAGAGTGAATGTCGCTTTAGTGTAGTGTTAAAATAATGTTTCGTAATTGCAATGATAACCTACAAAAAGCTCCAGTAGAACCTCTTATAACCCCACTGCTTAGCCTAGAAAACAAAAGGAAATACTAGTCCAGGTATGGTAACCTATCCAAATTTCCTCGTGTCACAAGCCTCAACTTCCACACACACACACACAGACACAGACACACACACACACACACACACACACACACACACACACACACACACACACACACACACACACACACATAGACATAGAGTTTCTCCTCTCCAGGAAGTACAGTGTGCCATGTAGCATGGCCAGAGGGAATACATAGCCCTTGTGCCCTGCAAAGTCAAGGTTGGTGACACGGAGCTTGTCACTGGCTGACAGTGCCAAGCCTCTAAGCTGCCAGCCTACTAGGAGACTCAGCACTTGGCCAGCTTCCATCATATTCCATTTGTTTTGCATAGTTAGATATTATAATGATAGGGGACACCGTGTGTTTTTTGACTTTTCTTTCATAACCATTATTGCTTGAGGGTAGGCTACGTCATGGTGTGAATAAGCCCTTGTCACATGAAATAAGACCCTTGTGTCTCTTTACTTTAAAATAATAACACTCTCAAAAGCCATGATATCATTTGTTTCTTGATGTGGTAACTTTTCAGAGAGACCCAAGATGTCAGTAACGATTAAAAAATAAATAAATTGAAATGCCATTATTTTGCATTGGGTCATTTAATCCCCGTGGCAGAATCTGCATACTTCTTGAATGCAGACATGAGTCATCCTTATGCGAAAGTGCATGACTTGATGTTTCGTTGCTGGAAAGAATGTTGGAAGAATGCAATGAGCAAATGTGTTTTAGATGGATGGGACGTCCTTTCCTCTGAAGTGTCCCATGAATTCGTCAGCTGTAAGGGCGGAGTTAGCAACTCCTTCAGCTGCACGGCTTCCAGGAAGGCTGCTCTTGTTTCCTCGGCTATAGCTCCTCAATGATCCCTCCTCGATGCTCGCTCCTCGGGGTAGAAATAAGGGCTTGGAGATGGCCTTCGCGGAGGAGGGACAGTGCCACTTCTGGTTTAGCCGAGGACCGAGGAGCTTGCTGTTTACAATGTATGCATCATGTCCCATCATTCATTTACATATTTAGTTGTTGGTCTCCTTGTCACTGTTATGGTGCTCTGGCTGTAAAAAAAAAAAGAAGGAAAAAAAAGAGAACGATAGTGACCATTACCTTTCATTCCACTGTATTTAAATGCCACTGAGGACTCTAAAGAGAAACAACATTTCTCTCTGTAAACTCCAAAGCCTCAATGGCATGTCTTCAGTATTGGCCAGTCCCTCTGCTCTCACTGGGTGTAGCCTAGTTCTTCTTTTAAATCGTGCCTAGAAAAAGGTAAAAGGTCTGTTGTCTGTATTCCAGCTGGGCAGCGAGGTGTGCCTGTTACATGAAAACAGATGCTTGTTTCTTGATTGTTGTGCTGGAGTGTGTGTATGGAGTGTAGGCTACCGAGGTCAGGGTGGGGTCGGATGCAGCCGCTCAGACAAGGCCCAGCGTAGGAGGCTTTGCCCTGTATTGGTTGTCTGAACAGGTGTCTCCGAGCTGCAGCTCTGCATAGCTCACATTCCCAGGGTTTTGTTCCTGGCGTGGAGGGTCACCGAGTAGGGGAGGGAGGTGTGGGAACTAAGAATGCTATGCGCACAAGGCTCCACTCCCAGAATTCATCCCGAGCAACCTGCTGATTGAGACAAATGCTTCCTGTCATTGCAACAGCGCAGCATGTGTTGATAAGAAACCTGTCCATTGCGCTGTTTATGGCCAGGGACAAAACCAAGAGTTGGCTTCAGCATTTTCTTGGGGCTTAAGGGTGGGTAGGATATAGTGGTTAAGACTCTTAATCCAAGCAGTAGTTTAGATCACTATCAGCTCATTCAAAATCACAGGAAATCGCCTTGTCTGAAGAGAAGTGAGGTCATTTGAAACCTCATTGTTTATTTCACTCACCTTTCCTTTCTACCTATTCCTTAAAACACCTCCAAAGATCAAAATTTGAAATGCCACACAGGGACTAAATGGATCATAATTTGGGGTCTAAGGACAAGCAGCAGGCAATGGCTCTTCTCATTTTGACAGCCTGGAATACAACAATTAGAAGTATCTGTTCCTGCATGAATGCAGTCATTCTGGTATCCTGGTAAAGAAAAAGACTAGAGCAGCCAGAGAACTGAAAATTGAGCTTGTCAAATAGTTCTGGGGGAGACTACAGACTCTATATTACATGTAACAATTATTTATTAAACACTAAATATTACGTTTAAATAATAATATATAATTAATAAATACTCGCCATATGGCAGCTAGCCACATGTTTGTACCAAAATAGTTCTGTTTTTCAGTCTTCATTTTGGCGAAGGTGCAGCTACTTTCTTCTGTTGCTCTGCTGTCTGCATGTCGGCGGAGCTTCGTGGGGGGCGGGCCGACACACACACACACACACACACACGCACGCACACAACCACTGGCGCACACACCAGGCGCCAGTCACCACGTCACTTCTGTTTACTGATAGCTATCGTTTACCTCAGGCTAATTAATTAGCTACTAAGTGCCGATTTTTGGCAGCTAGCCTTCCAAAATATAGAACAATGAAATGAAATGTTAACCGATCATTAACCATTGACCGACAAGCAGGAAACGGGAGTCTCAGTTCACCTATCCAGGAGGTTCTGGCACATTTTCCTCACTCCGTGTCCGCGGACAGCTGTAGGCTTGTACCGGTTAATGTTCTGTACATTGTCGGACACATGCAGCCACTTCCCTGAAACCGCTTGCGAGACTGACCGGTCCACAGCAGCCCGTGGCGTTTATGTCCGAGCCTGTCTCCACCGCTTCCACCAGCAGGTTGTCAACTGTGTGGTTTGGAATGAAAGAAAGAAAACAGGACAGAGTAACACGGTGGATATCGCTCATATACATTATTTTTTTTGACGACATAGTTAAGGCGGCAGGCGTGTGTTGCTTAGGCGGCCGCCTTAACTGCAAAGTGCTGTGGGAAACCCTTTATTTATACTGAATATGTATACTGTATTTGTCTGAGGTCTTACTTAGCATAGGGCTGGGCGATATGGACAAAAGCTAACATCACAATATTCTTCTTATATTCTAATATTGCGATGATATAGTAGGATTGACAATGGACCTTTTTCACAGCAGACATTTTGACTTTTCATAGTAGGAAAAGCACAGCTGAAATTAATAACCTTGATGGCTCCATTCCATCAAGTATCCCAGTAAGCTATTTCAGTGAGTCAGCATGCACAATACCAGGGCCTCTCCTAAGTGGAATGCAGCCATCATTAATGGTTTTGAATACATCTGTGCGTTTCCTACTATGACATGTCAACCGTGAAAAAGTTCTATTGGTGCATTCACAAAATATTTTCACAATGAGTTTAAAAAAAAAAATCATGTGGGTAAATGCAAATACTGAAATAGCTAGTAAGTCTGTTGACATGACATCACTACACTGTAATGCAGCCATTAAAACCATAAAAACGACTACTCTTGTACCATATTACGATATCCAAAATCTATGATGATATTTAGTCTAATATATCAATGTAATATTGATACATTGCCCAGCCCTACTGGGGCAGAGTGTTGCAGTCATACTGTAAAACTGAACTTGGAGTCAATCTGCCTTGGTTTATTGCTTTATTGCTAATGACTCATCATCATTATTGTTGTGTTGAATTAAGCAACACATAGGACAGGACATTGTTCCGTTCATCTATCCTTCTGTTCATGCACAATCACCATGTTACTCGATATTATCACTAATCTCAGTTGAGAGTCTGCAATGGACTTGCGAGCCTCCTGCTGCTCTGCTGATCCCACACGGAGAGATTAAAGTGATGTACTTGGCAGGGTCACAGATGAACAACACAGCATCGCCAGAAGTGATGCTGTGTTGTTTAGCCCCTGCCTGTCCTACAGAGGTGTAGGGTTTCTCCCAGCACCACTTAAGCTTCTGCACTGCTGCGCTGGAATGGGCCCACCCAGCAAATGGCTGCCATCAGACACCTGCGTTGGCTTAGTTATATTACATCTCCAAAGCTGTGCTCACATTGTAGGCATGCTGCCCTCCTGACTCACAGGCTGGCTTTTGATGGAGAAAGCAGAGAGGCTGAATGAACGGTGGTGGCATTAATAAAAGTCCTGGGTGTGGGAAAGCAAGCCTGGCTCTGAACTCTCAGGGAAAAGGTTAAGCCATAATGTGTTACTGTATAGGTCTAGACATGAGTGGTCTGGAAGTGCACTGTATAGTTATAGGACACTGTTTCATTGCCGTTTTTAAGGCATACACTCTTAAAGATAATGTTTTGGTCATTTTCGGCCTTTATTTTTGACAGAGGGAGGGAGAATGACGTGCAGAAAAGGGCTGCAGCTCGGAGTCGAACCCTGGCCCGCTGCGTCGAGGAGTAAACCTCTATATATGGGCGCCCGCTCTACCAACTGAGCTATCTGGGCATAATGCATACACTCTTAAGTGTAAAGCTTCAGATGTGAAGTACAGTGGTCCTCATTTAATAATGTAGGTTACATTTAAAGCCTTGGGCTAACAGGAACTTGTACTACGAGCTATTGCTGTGGGAATAACGTACACAAAATGCCTTGATCCTAATCTTGCAAATTTTGAGTTTTTAAAGTCCATTGTTTAAAGCTAAAACATTGCTTAAAAGGAATTGTTTAAAAGATTTTTGTGTAGTGGAGACATACTTTAAGTCTATAACCACTTGTAACCAATTTGTCAGTAGTTAGTGAAGGCTATGGCCTTACATAGCGAGGCAATACGTTCACTTGACTTACGTCAAGCTTATTTGTCAAATGTTTTATTCATGAGGGTTTCCATGCATGGCCCCTGCCTAGCATTACTATGCCTATTTCCATTATGGCAGCCCTGTGAATAATTCAACATAACCTACTTGGAGCGAAGACAACCAAAATAGGCCAAAGTGTGTACTTGTTTGTGGCTCTGTCTAGTAAATCACAGCAACCGCAGAGGATTTGTGTACTTGTAGGTAGTATTTATGTTAGTACTGTATGCTCATGGAAAATTGACTTGATGACTTCTCAGAATGAATGTCAAGCAAACAAGTGCAATAACTTTGAAGATATGCACCATCAGCATGAGAGGATCTTTGTCACCTGTCAATGATGGATATCCGGTGCTGCATTTATGGACCATGAGATTGCAATAGTCATGTATCTTGTGTTGATATTTAGAGTGCTTGAGGAGCTTGGTTACCATACACTGGTCCTGTGACTGATGTTTTCCTTCTGCCTTGATCTCTAAAGATGACAGGGACAGTAACTTGACCATGCCGTATAAGATATAGACTGTTATTCATCTAAGGGTAATTAGAACGCAGTAATGTTGTAACACACACGTTACACGCTGACACCATCTGCTCCTTGCCTGTTTCTGTAAGAGACTTTAAATGACCGATGAGGATGCAACTTTTTCTCTCACAAAAAAAGGATTTTTTTCTAAAGGTGCGTTCACACCAAGGCGTTTCTGCCCGAATTCGGCTTTGGATTACATACAAAGTCAATGGTCGCAGGTTGTAGAGGGTAAGGTCTTATAAGAAATTAACATTCAGAAGAGGATTATTGAACCTAATGTTGGATGTTCTTTTGCTTGTTTGAAACCTATAGTGTTTCCCACAGGTTAAGAATTTACTTTTGGTGGTGGGTGGCGCAAGATGTGACTGGGCGGAATGCGATGGCTAGGTTCAGTAGTTAAATAGTCTAAGGAGGGTTTATGAACAATTTTTTTGAAAACAATGACCACAAACATTACCAGATAATGTAGAAAGAAAAAACTATTTACATTAACAAATTAGACTAGAAATAACTATTTACATATTTAACAAATTAGACTAAAAGATGATACAGATGAAAATATTGCGACACTATGCAGCATCTGACACAATTTCAGGGTAGTTATTAGGGCTGCACGATATGAGGAAAATATGCAAAATGCCATAACGTTGTTAAATAACGCAATAATATTACTTGCGATAAATAAACAGATATTAAAATGTACTCAGTTCTGCCTTTCTGCTGCTTTCAGTATTCTGCTAAAATGCAACAAATTGCTTGTTGAATTCAAAACAAATGAAAGGAAAGTGTAGCCATGATGTGATCTCTTTTTTGTGCCAAATTTTAACCGATAAAATACCTGATTAACTGGAGCCAAAATGTTATGTAACTTAACCATAAAACCAAGACACACACACACACACACACACACACACACACTATACATACTATAGCCTAAGCAGCATGCTTCTTTCCTCTGCTGCCTTGCACTCAGTGATTGCCTCCTGGTAAGGGATCCTACTTTCCCCACATGACTCCTCTTGGCTTCCTAGCTGCCGTCATGATTGATATCAAACGTGATAAGGAGAGAAAGCACAGATTCTCCAGAGTTGCTCTCTAAATGTATTTTCCTTGTAAATCTAATGCCATTATCCACATTTACTCAGTGGATTTGCTGCATTCAATTAAACCATGTTTCATTTCCTGGTACCACTCAAGATATCTATTTCCCCCTAGACCTTGCTGCAGTATTAAGCATTGATTTGAGGACTGGTAGGACACAGTGGGAAGAAACAGGGGAGACTTAAGCTTGATGTATGGTTCTGCAGATGTGCCACGCAGAGCTTTGGCCATAGCCCACGTAAGTGGCCTGAAGTTTATACTTGTGCGTTGCAGTGTGCCACAATCTCTTTCAAGGTGCTCTTAGCGATGTTGGGTGACGTCTGTTCTTGTTTACATTCAAAGTTTTGTCAAACAAAACGGAGGCTAGCTCGCCCCCCCTCCCTTCCGTGCACTAACCCCCCTCCTCCTTATTGGCTGGAACACTGTTTATGTTTGGTGGTGCAGGTTGGCCAGTTTATTGCCGTTTGTGGAGCCTGGGCTGTCTACAGAGGCCGCGTTTTATATGAAGACACGAAAGGGGAGAGAGGGGGAATGACATGCAGCAAAGGGCCACAGGACGGAGTCGAACCCGCGACCGCTGCGTCGAGGAGTAAACCTCTATATATGTACGCCTGCTCTACCAACTGAGCTAACCTGGCCACAGACCACGTTTTTTTGTGTGTTCAGGGGACAGGCATTAGTTAAGGCATAAATCGGCCTTAACTAATATGGTGTGCTGGCTTTTTTGTGACAGTGGGTGGGGTCTTGCAGAGTCCTTGAGTCCTTCAGAATATTGCTGATTAGCCCAAGAGGGTTTTCTTTCAGTTGGCAGGGACAGTTGGCAGTTGACAGCAACACTGGTTTTCACAGGCTATGTCCCCCCCCCCCTTTTTGTGTGTGGGGTGTCTCAAGTAGCGTCAGCTATAGCTCTGTACACTTGTTCACTTGTTGCTGTGTCTCCGCACCTCCTTCTGTCTACATGCCCCCTAGGGCTGGATTTTAATTTGCCTGCAAACATGTCTGCCCCCCTTAATTGCCTCTTGACTGCTCTCCAGAACACGTTAAATGTTTGAATGGGAAAAGGAGGTCTGTGTGCCTGTGTGTGAATGCAAGCTTTTGTCCCTGAACTTGAAAGCATGTTCTTAAGCTCCTACGTGTACTGTATATTTGGGTGTGCATGTATGGGACAGGCATTCATTCTTCGTTAGTCCACTTGGCCAACTCTCTGTCTATTCCCTCGTTGCTCATTGAGTGCAATTACAGCAATTTCACTGTGAATACCTCGTCACAACAGCCTATTAGAACCATTAACTTTGCAATCTTCACTCTTTGATGGCTTGGCCCACGTGATTACACTATTCAATCTGTAGATGGCAGACAAAGGGATGGGATTGTGAGATATCTAAACCAATGGGACTGTGTCCCATTGGTTTAGCTGTACTCTGTGCCCTGTATATCATGTAAGTTATTTTGTTTAAAATTGCCCATTATCCTCCCCTATGTTAGACATTCCTTACATGTCCACTAACAGACAGGTCTAATATCTGAATAATTCAGTGGTAACTCGACGTATTTTTCACATGGCGATAATTTTGATAATTTATTCCTGTTGATAGGCCAACTTTCTCCTTAAAAACATTCTACCGCGTGTATAGTCACGTGACTTCGCCTGGACCAGTCAGCCGCATGGAAATCATAATGGAGGATAACGCAAACACTAAGTCCGAGTCAACTGAGCAACTTCTGCCCAAAATAAACTAAGTGTCCGTCGTCTGGAAACATTTTGGCTTCAGAAAAGATGATTTAGAACGGCGTGATTAATTATCGTTCATTTATCGTTATCGAGGTAAAATGTGCAATTAATCGTGATTTTGATTTTAGGTCATATCGTGCAGCCCTACTGAGTAATATGGTTTTGTCAGATGTGGTGGGCAAAATAAGACACAAACATAACATTTCTGCTATGGTGGCAGAGAGAGCTTAACACACTACAGCTTAAGAAAACCCAAGCAGATAGACTGAACCCCTTAACTAATTTACAAAAACATGTCAAATTTTGCTACATATAATGTGACAGTTCTACATGTAATAACTGTAGTTTCTTTGTCGTGTTGGAGGTGAGGCTCAGCACCAGGGAAACTCGGCTGTCTCTTAGCCCCCAGTAACGTTAATCGGTGCGTCCCCTTGCAGCAGCGGGGAAGCCAGGGAGGCTGGGTGACTGTCCGAAAGAAACGCAGCCCATCAGGTGTCTGATCCATGGAACGAGACGATAAAACTGGTTTGTAATTAACGTCAATTTATTGATTAAAATTCACTTGTCACTCGTGCTTATTAACGTACACCGGAAAATAAACAGTAGGGCGCAGATTCTAGATATTCTAGTTCTAATAGTAAGGAAGTGAAAATCGCTTTAATGCATGCATAGGAAAAACCAACTGCGCCAATTGGCACAAGCCTACCTGACAATTACTTTACTTACTGTTACTGACAATTTATTGATCATTAGAAAATGAATTTCAAAATAGAAAACCTTACACTTCATAACGTTTTGTATTCATAACATGTGGGCCGGGTCCGGATTGACTTGACGTTCGGTCCGGATGCGGACCTTGTTCCAGACTTAAGGAAGCCCTGTCTTAGATTGTCTTTTAGTACAACCGAACGCTGAACAAGACTTCTTTAGGCGACCAAAATGTTACCATTCATTTTTATGAGCTGAAAACGCACTGAAGACACACTTTTGCTCTCTCTCCTTCACATGAGCATGCTCTCTCTCTCTTTGTCTCTCCCCTTACCCTGGCTGTAAGTTTATAGTAGTACAGTATGAAATGTGTTCTACTAATCACAGCCACTCATGTGTAATTTGAGCCTAACGTTGCCACAGATGTAATTTGGCATTTACCCTTTATTTAAGAAGCATCCTAAGATTTTAACAGCAGTAATCATTCTCTGCTGCTTATCATACAGTGCTGTTATATCAAAGGACAGGCTTCTCTGCAAACGTATGCCTTAGCTTACCAGTAATTGCTAAGTTACCTTATGGAAGTGGCTTTGAATGGACGTTTACGGCTCTGGTAAAATTAAAGTGTGATATTTATAGTTTGTCAAGCCTTGATAACAGAGGGAATATGGTGTTCATGCAGCAGTGTGTGTGTTAAGGAAGTTTAGGTTGCTTGCAATGATGGTGACTGCATGCAGTTTGTAGAGGCAGTTTAGATTTCTATCGAGTTTGAATAAATGGACTCCGCAGGGTGGAGTTGGGGTTTGGTTTGCAGGTTCACTGGGTCAGAGAGTTCGCTTATTATGAATAGTACAATATGTAAAGGACTGTGGCTTGCATGGATTGACATGTTACTGGATATCTTAAAACCTACAGCAGACGTGACACAATGGCTTGTCTTAATTCCTAAAGTGTTTGAGCTAGTCCAATTCGGTAGTGGACAATACAGCTCTCTAATAAAGATATTTTTGTTGAAGTAATAAACATTGGTGACCTTTTTGCAGGAGTCTGATGTGATGCATGTAATAACTACCAAGATGCTGCCAGTTTTTTAGTCCTTCTCCTAACTCAGGCGCTCACAGTTGGTCATTATAATGGCTCTTGTAATGCTTCGTCCACTCAGTTTCCTCTCTTACTTCCGGGGTCGTCAGCACCAGACCGGGACAAAGCAGCTCTTTCTTTGTCCGTTTTTGAAGTTGTCCCTTCAGCGGGAGGATGCTAATCTCACTGACCATCAGCAGCTTCTGTTATGGTCAGGGAAAGACAGAGAGAAAAGACAGGGAGAGATAGCAAAGGAGGGGTGGGGGGGGTGGGGGTTGGCATGGAGGGTGATGACTGGGCCATTTGGCATCCATTGAACAGAGGAGTATTGTGTGCCAGTGGGCCACTGTGGAACAGACTGCTTCTTTACAGGATGGAAATGGTGTTAAAGATCCAAAATCTTGTGGGGGGGAGATTTGCCAGGGATACATTCACCAAACCAACCACCTGATAACAAAACACCCGTTACCAATGGACTGCAAATTCAGATCTGCAGGCAAAGGATATTTAAACAAATATGCATTATTTAAAGGGTCAGTTCCAAATTCCTTGCATGTGGATCATTTTCTTCTTGGGATATTTTTGTGCACTGTAATTTTGATTCTTTGAGCTAATATAACTATTAAGCTGCTATTGGGCTCCATGTAAAAAATGCTAATGTAAACCATCAGCTGTTGGTCTAACACAAAACTACAGAGGAAATGTTGGTCTCGTGTAAAGTGTCATTATTAGTCTGTGACACAGTATCATGCTGTGAGCTATCTTGCTATAGCAACACTAGTCACAAGGTCAGCACAAGTTACATATTCAAGAACTTCCTTGTGAAAGATAACAGTTTAGCCAGTATACTTATAATCGTGCATTCTTTTAAGCCTTGACCAAAGAAATAATGGACGCAGTTGACACACCAGTCATAATTTTGTTTTAAAGTGCTCATATTATGCTAATTTTCATGTTCATAATATATCAGAATAGGTTTACATGGTTTAATTTTCAGAAAACACTATATTTTTGTTGTAGTGCACGTTGCTGCAGCTCCTCTTTTCACCCTGTGTGTTGAGCTCTCTGTTTTAACTACAGAGTGAGACATCTCACTTCTGTTCCATCTTTGTTGGGAGTTGCACATGCTCAGTACCTAGGTAAGGACTACTAGCCAGTCAGAAGCAGAGTATGAGGGCGTGCCACGCTAGCAGCTAGGCGAGCATTATAACGTGTGTTACAAAGTGACCCACGTTTGTCTCTGAAGTAAAGGCTGGACTACAATAGAGCTGTTTGGAGCAGTTTGTGAACAGTGTTTTCTGTTGGAGATGGTAAGTCCCTTTGGGGGGGGGGGACTTTGGGCTTTTTCACTTTGTAAACCTATAACATGCACAAAAAAGATATATAACACAATAAAGGAAAGGGAAAAAGCATAATATGAGCACTGTGTTCACCAATGTTTTGGAAGAAGGACATAACGAGAGGAGCAGGTGAACTAGCTTTAAAAGTGAGCGAGAAATTTGTTGTAGAATAAGCACAGAGGGACCTAGCTTGGAAAGAGACTGACGCCAAGGAGGCTGGACAGATGTGGTTAAGTCAGGGCAAAAACATCAAGGAGGCCCAACTACAAGGGCTGGTCGTCAGAGCCTTCCAGTGTCCCACAGGGGAGTTGCTCTAAGGGAGAGTGAGGAGAGGCACAAGTTGTTTACTTGTTCTGTTACTGTAATGGCAGTAAAGGGACCACTAACAAGTGACCACTTAACTCCTGTTTACATTTAATGCATTTGTTTGTTTTTGGTTTTTGCACTGTAATGAAAGTAATAACACTTTGTTTACATTTCTGAATGTGACTGTGAACTAAAATAAAACTTTAAATTGTGCTTTCCTAAATGTTCTGCCTGTGCCCCTAAAATCTACTAGCCTCGTGAGACCGTCCTGATCTCGCGAGCTCCAGTTTTCCACTCGCAGATCAGTCTGGCATCTTGAGGCAGAGAAAATTTGGAGCCGTTAGCCAAACGACCGGGCCAATCAGCGTTGGTTTTGAGGTGGGTTAGGTGGTGATAGACCGATGGTTTATCCAATCAGCTAACCAGAATTATCAGCCAGCGGTAGCCCTAATTCTGTTAGCCGCTCGCTAATGCTTTTTTTCTCTTGGATCCTTCTTTTGGAATATGGTCCGGGAACCTGAAATGGTGACTTTTATTCCTAAATTCTCGTTACACAAATGGCAAATATCCTTTACCGACATGTTGCTTGCTTGCTGAGCTTACGAGCTATGCTTTGCCTGCAGCAGCAGGGGCGGGCTTGTGGTTGTATTTTCATACGCTTCGTGGATCTGATTGGTTGATTTGGCCCGTCTATCACCAACATAGGTGATAGACAGATGGTTCATCCAATCAAATAACCAGTATTCCGCCCCTTCCCAAAAGTTCTCCAACGGAAAGTTCCCAGATGGATATGCCGAGCAAATGCGAAGCAATCCATCTGGCGGAGTCAGGTTAAAAATCTACAGTGCTCCTAGTTAAAAACAAAACAAAAAAAGAAGTTAGTTTGGATCCCTGGCTTAAACACAAGATTCCTGGCAGCAGCTTGTACTGCAAACATAACTTCATTAAACATAAATGTTTCCCAACAGGAACAACTATATATATGCTACTACTTAATAGCTACTGAAATATATATCATGTATGGCCATTCAGCTACGGAGATATGATTTTTGGTGAAAACACTCACATTTTAGTTTTCATTCAGGATCTTATTTAGAAAACTCTAGATGCATCTCAAGGCTTCAACAGGATTCAAGGGGAAAGTTGGCAAACACAAAAGCTCTCAAGAAATGAATGGGACAGAAATGCCAGCTTTTTCATATGCAAGCGTGTGAATGTAAATCTATGTGTGTATTGTGCACACCTGGGTATATTTGACCAGAGCGTGCGGTAAAGGTCAGTTTGCTCCGTCCTGTCAGTCTCATCAGTGGTATCCGTATGCACTGTGAAAATGGTAAGGCCTTGTTCTGAAACAGTTGGAGGCATTGTGCTGCATTTCCCCCCCACTTTTGCGCATTTGGCATTACACATTGATACACATATATTCTTGATGCCTAACATTTGTTTTTATGTAAGTGAAGCATGGAACATGCTTTAGTAGATCTGTTTAAAGTTTCTCAGCACTGGCATTATCCCATTCTCACTGAAGATAGCAGCCAGGTACTCCTCCACTGACTTCCTAAGAGTTATCTGGGCTTTCTCAGCCAAATGAGGAGGTTATCTCCAACAATGTTGTCTAAAATGAATTCAAGAAGCATCAGTGTGTTACAGAGATGGCTACTCTCTATTTGCACTTGGAGATCTGGGAAATGTGTTTGTGAAGTGACTTGAATGTATACCTGCTAGAGCTGGGCGATATATCAATATTATATCTATCGTGATATGAGACTAGATATCGTCTTAGATTTGGGAAATCGTAATAACGTAATATGGCATAAGTGTTGTCTTTTCCTGGTTTTAAGGCTGCATTACAGTAAAGTGATGTCATTTTCTGAACTTACCAGACTGTTGTAACTGTTCTATTATTTGCTTTTATCCACTTAGTCATTATATCCACATTACTGATTATTATTTCTCAAAAATCTCATTGTGTGAAAGCACCAGTAGTCAACACTACAGTATTGTTGCGGTATCGATATTGAGGTATTTAGTGAAAAATATAGTGATATTTGATTTTTCTCCATATCGCCCAGCCCTAATACCTGCAAATAGTCTTAATCAATGTTCTCTATCCTGTGTGTGAGCTGATATCAGTACCAGTCAGAAAGAGCTGTTTATTTAGCATCTGCAAAATGTTATGTCCAAAAGTATTTTTAGTAATTTAAGGTCAATATAAAACAGTGACACAGCAGCAAAGATCAACCAGGTTTTGGTGAGCAAAATGACTCACTATGTTTTAATCAGAAACAAAACCAAACGAAAAGGTTGGTTTAAAACGAGCTGGATAGGTGTTAACATAGCATGTAGTTGGATTGTGTGTAATAGTAGTTCCTCCTAATATTGTTGTGATCTTCACTTCCACAGAATTTAACCTTCTAACCTTGTTACTTAACCTAATTAAGCATTTAAAGGATGGAAATTGATGACGATTAACCTCAACGCCATCACACAATTCTCTTCTTTGCTCACTTTTACATTAAACCTTAGTCATACGTTGTCTGAACTTCTTTGTGTCTTAGAGAGTTTGATGGTTGATATCAGGCTTAGGAAACTGCCTCCTCATGTCTCCTATTTCACTGACAAAGCAGCAGTGAGACGAGAGGCAGGCTGTGGTGGAAAGTGATACCTCTCCTCCCGAGTGGAGGAGGAAGTGCTGGCTTGTTGTCATTGTGTGTGTGTGGAATGTGAAGTAGAGTGAAGATGGGAGTGCTTCAGAGTGAGTGATGATGTAGGTGGATAGGCCAGGCCTCCAGGAAGTTGGGCTTTGTAGCCAATTTGACATAGCGGCCAAACAGTGGAATTACAACTTAGTCATATAAAGCCATGGGGCCCAAAAAGACTTTTCCCCATAGACTTAGATGGCGAAAGAGACTTATGTAAATCAGTGGAGGGATGTCATGAGACCCGGTACTTCAGTACCAAGTCGGTACAAAAATTCTGAAAACTGATAATAAAGACAAACAAAACAAAACAAGATTCAGAACAGATGAAAAGGGAGGGGTGCGTGGGGCTACGGATAAGCAATGGTGAAGAGATGGGTCTTGAGGCGAGACTGGATGATGGTGAGGGACTCAGAAGTGCGGATCTCTTGGGGGAGGGAGTTCCAGAGCCTGGGAGCTGCCCTGGAGAAGGCTCTGTCCCCAAAACTGCGGAGATTGGACTTGTGGATGGAGAGGTGGATCTGAGGGCCCGTGAGGGTTGGTACGGGGAGAGGAGGTCAGTAAGGTATGAGGGGGCCAGATGGTGGAGGGCTTTGTAGGTGAGGACCAGGATTTTGTAGGTGATCCCGTGGGAGATAGGAAGCCAGTGGAGTTGTTTTAGGACTGGAGTGATGTGGTGCCAGGATTTGGAGCGGGTGATGAGTCGGGTGGCTGAGTTCTGGACCAGTTGGAGTCGGTTGATGTTGGTAGAGCTGATGCCGAGAAGACGTGAGTTGCAGTAGTCCAGTCGGGAGGAGATGAAGGCGTGAATGAGGCTTTCAGCAGCGGGGGGTGTGAGAGAGGGTCTGATTTTGGCAATGTTGCGGAGGTGAAAGAAGGAGGTTTTAATGACATGACGGATGTGGGGCTCAAGGGAGAGGGTGGAGTCAAAGATCACACAAAGGTTGCAGGCCTAGGGAGATGGGGAGACAATGGTGCCGTCGATGGTGAGAGTGGGGTTATTGATTTTGCTGAGTGTGGATTTGGAGCCTGTGAGGAGGAATTCTGTTTTATCGCTGTTGAGTTTGAGGAAGAGGTAGGGGGAATTAATGGAGAGGTGTGCGTTGGATTCTCTTCGTGTGTGTGTGTGTGTGTGTGTGTGTGTGTGTGTGTGTGTGTGTGTGTGTGTGTGTGTGTGTGTGTGTGTGTGTGTGTGTGTGTGTGTGTGTGTGTGTGTGTGTGTGTGTGTGTGTGTGTGTGTGTGTGTGTACTGTATGTTTTAATCCGGCTGATGACAGGTCCCGCTTAGCCACTTAGAAAAGCTGTCGTAGACAAAAAGGATAATTATTGGCTGGACAAAATGTCTTTCAGCTCAGGCAACGCACCAACCGCAGGTGTAAGTGGCATGGGAGGGAACATGAAGCTGTAAGGAGCTGCAGGCAATGACCAGTGAGTAGGAAGTCTGAAACTTTAATTCCAGCAGAATCACACATGATGGTGACACTTTTAAACGCTGTGGTGCAAAGTCCCTTGATGGCCCTCTGCCGTGCATAGTTAGACCGATGATATTTAAATTAGGTGAGTCATATTTAGAATTTGGTGCACCCACTGTGATACTCAATTGCAGCATTGTTCTTTATGCCTCCTCCCTTCTTCATGCCTACTCTGTTCTTCCTAGTAACCAGTGCTCATGCAAAATGATTAGGGGCACCGGGAAATCAGGTTACACACACACGGAGGAATGTGTTAATTGGTGGAGCCAACTTATAGATAAAGGAGGAGGCCCTCTGATACAATAATTCAGCAGAGTGAACATTTATTTTCCTGCCATTCCTGTCCCCTTTCCCCATTCCCTGCCTCCTGTGAATTAAACACCACACACTTTCCCAGCAGCAGAAAGCAGTTGAGCTTTACTGTACAACAACCTCAGCTGATCTCTCTGTCAACACCTCTGTTTGTCCTCGCCCGTTGTTGGCTTTGTTCTCGTTCTCAGGAGTGCAGAATGACCACCAGCAAGTGATTCAGTGCAGCACACGAAAAAAAGGCTTATGATGAAACATGCAGCAATGTTTTGTTTATGTCTGTGATATCAATAAAAGTTCTTCTTGGTCCACAGTGGTAGTAAATATGAGTAAACAAACTCACTCCTTCAAGTGCCCAGCTCTGCTCGTAGATTTATTTAAATAATTTTGGTTTCATCATAGCCTGGATGCCAGCCGAACTTAGCCCTGCCCACAACATTTGAGGTTAGGAAGTTTGGACTTGATCCGTTGTGGAGCAGTTCTATGCTCGAACCAGAGCTGTTTGGACCAATCAAATTGTCAGGGCGAGCTTTATACGATGATGGACAGATGATCAACAGTAACGTAATCAACCAAGTCACCAAAGAGAGCTTGATTTGAATTTGTTTACAACAAAGACGGCTGCCGCTGGAGAATTGAGATGTGTAGATTCCGCCATCGCGTCCGTTATAGAAGATATCGACAGCGCGTTCATTTTAAAAGAGGGACCGAGAACCGCGATTTGTCGATCGGAAAGATGTTTTTGCTGTCCTTCCTATGGGATTCGGCCAAAGTTTAATTTATCAGCTGGCTCCGATGGTTGCTAAAAATATGGGGTGCTCTGATTGGTTGTAGGTCTATCCAGTTGAGTGCAGAGGCATTTTCTTTCCTGGTTCGGTTGAAACACGCCCCCTAATCACAGCCCAACGGAGCAGTATCAGACTCGTATTCTGACTAGAATCTGAGTATGACGACATTAGGCTAGTTTCATCATGCAGTGATGGGCGCTTACCAAATACAAATTCAAGAATGAAATGCCCCACACACTAAAGGCTGGGGTATGCTTGAAATAAACAGTCGGTATGAAGTGTTGTTTGTCTGAAGGCAAATGGGCCAATAGGTGGTCTGAATGGTCATAGAGAGGGGACTTCTCTCTTTTAAATAACTCATGGTGTTACTCTTGTTTGTAAAAAACAAACTATAAAAGAAGAAGAAAAAAGAGCTTTATAGGGAAGCTCAAACATACTTTCTCACGTTCGCTCACCTGGCCTGATGTGCAGGCTTGTTGCATTGTCAATTTGGGAAGTTACAAAAACTGTCCAATGTGGGAAAGGTGTGGGAGTGAGGGGGCCGGCCACTGTTTAATGATCCAACAAGCATACTGACCCCTTAAGCTATTTTGGTTTTCTTTGACTTTGATTTAGCCGACTTGCTAGTCAGTGGACAGTTTGTCGGGCCGTGATGAATGATTGGCTGCCCTCTTGAGTCATTCAGTGTGGTGGGGAAATGAAGAGGGTGATTGAGGACCGAAGAGCCATCATTTGCGCTTCAAAAGAGTGAATCAAAGCAGGATTGGCGATTCCCTAGTATGTTTTTTTCAACCCACTTGAGCACGCCTGAAGAAAACAACAACAGACACAGCTTACCCGGCTGGTAGCATACAGCTAAAGTCACAGGGTAACGTTGGCTTACCGGTTTTTAAATTGAACGTCCTTGAATCGTGAATTTGGAGAATCATGACACCCCTATGGTCTTCGTGTTTGTCTCACTCCCTACCTGTAATCTTTAGTTAGTGTGCCACATTTTCAAGTACCACCCTTGTGCAGCTTCTAGCTGAAGTAAGTGCCAGAGAAATAGCCATATCATATAGAACTGCAATGATAGACGATTAATTCATTGGTCGGTCAACAAGAAATTCATTAGCATCTACTTTGATAATCAAAATCCTCTTAGAAGTAATTTTTAAAAGCAAATACTCCAACCGTTCTCGGACTCCACCCTCTCCAATGTGAGGATGTGCTGCCTTTTTACTGTTTTACATCACAGTAAACTAAATATCTTTGGGTTTTGGTTGTTTAGACAAAAGACATTTGATGACATCACCTTGAACTCTATAAACATGGTGAAGTTTTTAACATGTTATAGACCAAACAATTAACAAAGAAAATGTAATTAGTTTCAACCCTAATATAATAACAAGTGTATGTGTATAACATGCAATATACGTGTCTGTGCATGCCATATTCATCCACTCAGTGGATCAGCACCATGGAATAAATCGCATGTCTTCGCATTTGAATATCCACTGCAGAATTTCCCTTTTTATCCCACAGCAGGCACTGCAAATTACAATTGTGGCGAGCATCTAGAGTTACTGCTTATCTAATCAAGAACCAGGAGGGCAGGAATCTGTGGCTAGACAGGGACACAGAGTCACAGACCAAAGTCTTAACCACAGAGCCCCACTCCTCGCCTCGTCAATCCCTTTAATTGGAGGGAGAGAACCTGGGACTCATTATGTTTCACTGCTAGACACATTCAAGATCCTTTCTAAACTAAGAAAAGTCAACCTGAACTTTCAGGCTAGAAATTGAGCAACACAAGCATCACAACAGAATTAGCTTAAGCTTGTATAGCAGTTGGCATCTCTTCATACAGGAATTGGGTGTGAGTACAATGCATGTCTAATCACAGCGACAATCATAGAGTGTAATGGCTGCTGTGAGGGTCTCTATCAGGGTGAGCGATCAGAGTGAAGAGGATTTAGTAAGACGGAGGGATTGACACCCCCCATACACTGGCCCCCATGTACCCCATGCACACACATACAGTATCAGGTTGCAGGACGACCTGTGTGTTCTGGTAATTTGGGAGGTGCTGATCGCTGACACTCCATTATGGCTGCTGTCACTGTGCCAGCTAGGGGACGGATATGATGATACACAGTACACAGTCACATCAATTTGTGAGTATTAAGTATAAACAAATAAAATAAAAACAAACAAACAAAAAGGAAACCGGGACTGTAAGGAAAGGTTATGATAGCCACAAAAATAGAAATAGAATGTACACATTTCAAGTAGCTGATTTATCTACTGATGATTCCAAGCTTTAAGCCAGTGTCCTTAGGTTTTGTAGAATGTCCACTTTTGCCATCTTTTGGCATACAAATCTTTCCCTCAAACCTAGCACAGATGCCAACCTTTATTATTTTTTTCATGTTTGCGTATAGGAGTCGTGTTAAGTTACTGCTGATGAAGACCCAACATTTCCTGATTTTGCAGCTTCATAATAAAAGCTTTTAAATCAGGGGTCTTCAATGTTTAAGTGAAGGACCCCTTACCTGAAAGAGAGACAGAGCAGGGACCCCCTACTATATACATGTATAAAATTAAGTTTCATATTAAACTGGGCCTACAGTAACGTGTAAGGCGGCCTAAAGCCTTTATACATACCTTTTTTGCATATAATACTAAGCTATTAAAATAGCCTAATTGCTGTCATGATTTTATAAATCATGTTTGAATCCTTAGCTTGAACTGTATCTGTGGATGGCTACCTTAGTCACTACAGTACTTTACTTATAGGCCAGTAAGCCTATCATATTGCTAATAATATGTTAGATTCATGTTAAGACTTTTTAATTTTTGAAAAAACTTTGAAAAATGAATAATAATTTTGAAGGACCCCCTAGCCAGTTGCTGGCAGCTCTGGTGCCAGTCTGGTGCTATGCAGACCATAGCAGCCTGGCTAACGGTTGTATTGTTTCACCCACAGGAGCAGCTTTAGTGCAGCATCTGCTACCAGAAAAGCTGCCCACACATTACCCCACCACATGTCTCCATCTGCTCCATCAGACTTTCTCCGTCTGGTTGGACATATAATGCAGTCAACATTAACAGAGTTACTGCCGCCTCATTACAGACATGTTTGTTTCATGTTATTTCTGTTAGTCTATTGCTAAATATGATTTAAGTTTCATGTTGTACAACTTAAATGAGAAAACATTATTCTGTCCCATGTGAAATTACTACATTAAAATAAAACTCACTCAAATAAGAAAAATAGCTAAATATTAAGCATACAAATCAAATCACGCATAGACTGCCGCTTTGGTATATGGCAAAATCTCAAATTTATATTGTCTCACATTTTAGGTTATCATATTCTTCAACCAGCCATAGTCTACCAAGTGCAAATGTGCCCTCATTTTAAGAGATATAGTTAGAAAGGCACAGCTGCGGGCAGTAGCTTCATATTGAGTAATAGGGGGGGGGAATCGATCCAGCATAGTATCGCGATATTTTCCATGGCAATACTGTATCGATACACAGATGCCAAGTATCAATCTATTATTATATATGTGTCGGTCAGTTTGTCTGCTTGACAATCCCATTTTGTAGCAATAAAATTGAAGTGAAATTAACAGAAATTTATCTTTTTAGAAAAAACAGATGTTGACAATTTCATTTTGGGGGACACAATTTGAAAAAATTTGAAGTTGGAAAAAAGGTAATAAATTGCGATATATCGCAATAATATCCTAAAGCCCTCTAACGTAAGCTTGGCTCAAGCCTGAAGTAAATTGTTGATGCTGTGACATGCAAGCGGTGCGCAAGTTCACGAGGGGGAGGGGCTGGAGGCCGCTGGTCAGTGTGGTATAAATTGACATTGTTGATTGGAGAAAAAAAAGAAAAGGTAATTCGGTGCCTTTTTGTATGGGAAACACTGAGAGTACACTGTCTTCAACTGCAGACTGTTACATGTCCCGGTGGTGGGATCATTTTGAGTGAAATACAACAAATAAATGGGTAACCTTGACTTTCAAAAGCCATTCTTTTTCTGATTAAAATATCATTAAACATCAGTTTACAGTTTGTGTCTCCTCCGGACAGTGTACATGCTACACTGTATCTTTGTCCACACTGAAAAATATTTCTCAGCCATTGGTAGGAGTAGGCTACTTCAGAGCACAAGCAGCACTGGGCCTGCTTTGCACTTTGTGGAGAAGACTAATGTCTAGCTTATGTTTTTTTCAACAAAACTGTTTTTGCAACTGTTTTTATTTATTTTTTTATAACTACTACTCCCTTTATTCACAACCACAGACATCATGTAATGCCCTTTGATAACTGCTTTTGAAAAGGCCTTGAATGTCCTTGGGCACTGAGTGGGGGAGTGAAGGAGTGTGATTAAGGATGAGGCAGCATTGAGGATGCTCACTGGTTTGGAATTATCCTGCTAGAGTTAACAGTGTGAATGGGAGAGCCGTCCCCGGCTGATTTACACCTGTGTTTGTGTCCTGGGTAGGAGTAAGGAGGCAGAGGGCATGACTGTGCCCTGTGTGTGGTTGCTTGTAGGAAGAAGTGGCTCCAGTGGGAGGCATGCGGGCCCCTACAGAGACAAAAGTGGCTGTTATTGTGTGGCTAAAGACACTTTTCATACTATTTTGGATGAGGTTGTGTGATTTATTTTCTTTGTAAGGAAAGACACTTTTCACAGTAAAAACCACAAATGATTACATGGATATTTACATTGTTTCCTCTTCTCTACACTGGTCACAACAGTGATGCATTTTACTTATTTCTTATAAATGTTTTTTCTTAAATGCACAAATAAAACAACCATGCAGGGTGTAGTAAAACAATGATCTGATTAAGCTGCAAGGTTCTAAAACTTGCTTTTCTTAATCAGTTATCTGGAATAAAGTGTCTCACTGCAGGGCGTCTATTTATCATTCTGGAATCTTTGGTAAAAAGTAATAATAATGCCACAACACCACCTGAATGGCATATAGTAAGTGTTTGTTTTCTATCATAACCAGCTTAGCACCATGATATAAGTGATGTTTTTTTGTGCCAAACAGCAGGAGGGATGGCTTGCATCTTATTTCCAAGTCAAAAAACATTATTCCCTCTCACTCCCAGGTCTTACTCTTATCGTATCTTAATTTTCTTTAAACGTCCCATGACATGCAGCTTTTTGGATGCTTTTATATAGACCTTAGTGGTCCCCTAATACTGTATCTGAAGTCTCTTTTATATAGACCATAGTGGTCCCCTAATACTGTATCTGAAGTCTCTTTTATATAGGCCTTAGTGGTCCCCTAATACTGTATCTGAAGTCTCTTTTATATAGACCTTAGTGGTCCCCTAATACTGTATCTGAAGTCTCTTTTATATAGACCTTAGTGGTCCCCTAATACTGTATCTGAAGTCTCTTTTATATAGACCTTAGTGGTCCCCTAATACTGTATCTGAAGTCTCTTTTATATAGACCTTAGTGGTCCCCTAATACTGTATCTGAAGTCTCTTTTCCAAAATTAGCCACTAGAGCCAGTCCCACAATGAGTTTTCCTTAAGATGTGCCATTTCTGTGTCTGTAGCTGTAAATGCTATTGAGGAGGAGAGAGGGGGGGGCAAGGTGGAGGATGGGGGTATGGCCTTGACCAACTGCCACTTTGCTTGTTTGAAAGCCATGATGTCTCTCTCTCATGGGTGGGCCAAATTCTCTGAGCGGGCAAAGCAGAGAAAGGGGAGGTAACCTTGCTCCTTATGACCTCATAAGGAGAAGATTCCAGATCGGCCCATCTGAGCTTTCATTTTCTCAAAGGCAGAGCAGGATACCCAGGGCTCGGTTTACACCTATCACCATTTCTAGCCATAGGCAGGCTGGGGGAACTCATATTAATGTTAAAAAAAACCTCATAAAGTGAAATTTTGATGCCACCTTTTAAAAATAAAAATGTTTACCTACACTTGTGAAGGGATTTTCTTTCAACAAGCTTTTTGCAAGATCATGAAAATGACACCTGAATTTACTGTAGCTACTGAACAGTCCCTCCAGGATTATGCGGCCTTTTTTTGAGATTGTTGCAGTCCAAAATGCCTGATTTCGCGGGAGCTTTTGTAAAAAATTGCAATAAAAGTTGCTATGTATTTTGTATGTTTGTTGCTATGAAGTTGCGGGAGACAGTGAAAGTTGCAAAAAAATTGTGATTTGTTTTGTATAGTTCTAAAAAGGAAACATGTTTTGGGGAGAATAAAACTATCCTGGGCTGAGTTTTCCTAGTAACCTTACCAAAAAGGCTCAGGATGCTGCAAATGTTGGTATAATATGAAAATGGCTGGTGGATTTAAGACAAAAAAATAATAATTTATTGAATTTGAAAATATCTCAGTGGCTTGGGTTAGGGTTACATTGTTAGTTAATTTCCTAACCTGGCCTGGGACTCACATTCATACAGTTTGATAAAGTACTGACTTATCATTGCACTTACAATAACAAGCGTAGCAGTCCTCAATTTAGGTCATCGTGCCGTCTCATCTCCTGCATCGTGTGTGTGTGTGTGTGTGTGTGTGTGTGTGTGTGTGTGTGTGTGTGTGTGTGTGTGTGTGTGTGTGTGTGTGTGTGTGTGTGTGTGTGTGTGTGTGTGTGTGTGTGTGTGTGTGTGTGTGTGTGTGTGTGTGTGTGTGTGTGTGTGTGTGTGTGTGTGTGTGTGTGTGTGTGTGTGTGTGGGAACGGAGCAATAGCCCTAACCACTGCAGAGAGCCGACCGCAGGGACTTTTAAATCGTTAAAGTCTAAATCGTTGCGCGTCTTGCAAAACAGTTTACCCCCGCTTTCGTAAAGAACATCTGGATACTGTTTGTCACGGTCCTTTGCGGTTATTTTTGTAGGTAAATGTGAGACGTTGGCAGCACACATGTCTGCTGCGCATGCTGCTGCATCTTCTGAACAAAACAAGGAAGTGAGTTTGCTGACGTATGACGACGCTTTGCAAGAGACCGCGATGATTGGTCAAAGTTGCAGAAATGTTGCGGTGATTGGTCAAAATTGCGAGTCGCACCAAAGTCGAGGTGATTGGTTGAATTTGCGTGAATTGGCGCGATCGCGAAATCCTGGAAGGACTGACTGAAGCAGCCCAGAAAGGAAGATAATCCCTTTACACTTGTATTCTAGCCTGAATAGTTCAGGATATTTTTTGCATTATAGGACAGCAGGGCTATTAACTGAAAATGCAGCATTTGCAAAAGGCTACCACTTTAAGGATTAACAAAATAAAAGCACTATTTTTAGATTTGCTCTTTCATAGTTAGATGGTAGTTTAGTAATTTAGTAGCTGATGCAGATGCATGTCTACCTGCTCATTGGGCTGCGGATTGACACACATTGGCTTTTGCTGGGACTGAACCCTGGGATTTTACGCTGTTCCTGAATTAATTTAAGTCTCAGAATGTCTCACCGAGTAGATGAGGGACTGTGTTATTAGCTCATGTCTCAAACTATCACTTGATAGTAATAACGTGATTATCTTTCCATCTCCTAAACTTGGTAGAATATATAGCCCAGACTAGACCACTGCTGGAGACACAGGATAACTCAGGGCTGGTCTGCATATCGAACCCTTGAACTCTCTTGGAAAAAGCCACAATTTAATCCCTTTTCTTAAGTGTATCATATCCTGTAGAGCCTCACCAATACTAGGTTTTTAAAGTCGATACTTGAGAGTTCAAAAATATAACTGATGTATTTGGCAACATCAACAACAATTTTTTTTTTGCCAGGTTAAGGTGAAATCTAGAAATCCTAATGTTGATTTGTCAGGTGCTAGTGGATGGATTACCATGACATTTGGTACAACATTTGTGTTTCCCCTTAGGATGATTTTTGGTGATGTTTTCCCAATACTTTGTCTTGTTGATAAGATCTCTTGATTTTTATTTCTAATTGTTACTGTACTGGGTCAGATATTTAGCAATTGAAAAATAAACTTTTCAGTACTGTCTTGTGGACACACTATGCAATGGCAACACTGTTACCACAAGCATATCTTTGGCATTTCTGTACTGCAATCCCTTGTTAGTTTTAGGCCAACATGGAACAATTGCTACAGCAAGCTAATATTAGCTGATATGATACTCTGTAGGGGTGAGAATCACCAGAAGCCACGATACGATATTATTGTGATTTTAAACATGTTGCCATGTCAACATCTGTTTTATCTGAAAAGATACATTTCTCTGTTTGTTTAACTCTCTTCAATTGTGTTGCTGCAAAACTCAACTGCACCATCTATTGGACTGAAAAAAGCAATTGATTGTATTATTATAACATTTATTATTATTATTATTATTATTATTATTATTATTATAGGCCTGCAGCCTCGGCTTGGAAGTTGGCCTGACGTGACCAGTTTTGTGTCTTAAGTCTACAGTTTTAACACAAATTGTTGTTGATAGTATGCAGGATTATTTTTTTATCAGCAGTGATGAGTGAATGCTAAAATATAGTTTATTTCTGTCCCAAAGTGGGCCAAATGGCATTAGTGTGGCTGGGTACGCAGCTTACAGAGGGACAAATGACATAATGTGATTTCTACACTTATCTTTTCCTCTTTCACTCTTTTTCTTCCATCTTTACCAACATGACATTTTGTTATCTTTCATTCTTGGTCTGCTCTTGCTTCTTCTTATCATGTGCTTTCATTATCATTGCGTTCTGTTAAGCTCTGTTAACATGTGCTGTAAACGCACGCTGCATGGGAGTGTAAACGTTTAGGAGAAGTGTGCCGACCCGAGTTTATTCTGTTGGCATCTGTGTCTGTTGCATCACTGCTTTCTTATCTGTTTTATCCCAACTGTCCATCTGTCAGTCTGTCAAACCAGCTGTCTCTTTCTGTTTCGATGTGCTTCTCTCCCAGCCCCCTGCCCCCTGCCCCCTGCCCGAGCGCTCCAGGTAGAGTAATTCAATCTAGAAATATCTGGCGAGGATGTAGCTTACCCAGCAACACTCGGCATTTCGAGGGACTTCCAGATTAGTGAGGTTTATGGCTACCTGCTGCTCTCTCTGTGTGCCTCTCCTTGCAGGTGCATTGCTATTTGCAGCTCAAACCACTCATCTGAAAATCCGTCATCATCTAATTAATGTCAGTGGAAGGTGGAGTTACAGAGTACATACTGTTTGTATAGAGGATTAATGCACTGGCCTCTCCCTCCCTACAAATAAATACAATTTCATGCAGGCACCTTGGGTCCTACAGGGCTTAAGTAAAGCAGTAAAGCACTCCCATCAATGATATTTTTTGATTAAGCAAAGTGTGTTTTGCTCCTCTGTTCCCTGCACCATCCCCAGGCCATCTATCCTCTGTCCTTCTGTTCTGTTGTTCATCAGATAATTAATTTTGCCAATTCATGTCCACGATTACTTGTATTGGTCATTAACAATTCCGTGTGTGTGTGTGTGGTGTGTGTGTGGTGTGTGTGTGGTGTGTGTGTGGTGTGTGTGTGTGTGTGTGGTGTGTGTGTGTGTGTGTGGAATGTGTGAGTGGTGACGAATAGTGACTGTAGTCTCCTCTCACTGTTAATGGGTCAGAAAGAGACAAAGAGCTGCTGTGTGTGCATGGGAACCAGAGAGGGCAGAGATGGAATCAGGACAAAGAGGAGGAAGAGGTGTTAAGTCAAGGCAGTAGTCGTGACTACAATGTAGGTCTGCAACTAATGAGTATTTATTTTTCATTATGCATTATAATTGCATATTTCGTATTATAATATTATTTTCATAAGTAATCTTTTATTTTTATTTTTATAACATCAGTTTTTCAGAGCCCAAGGCAACACCTTCAAATTAGTATGCGTTTTGACATAACCTGTGTTATTATTAAGGGTGTAACAGTCTATGTCGACAACGTTTTATTTCCGGGATTGTTCAGGTGCCGCTGGATGTCCCTCATTTTGGCCGGATGTCCGTCACCTTCCTCTTTCTTTGTATTGGCATTCTAAACTCCGGTAGATTTCTGAGGACTATGGTTAACTGCTCCTCAGATCTCTGCAGGGTAAATCCAGACAGCTAGCTAGACCATCTGTCCAATCTGAGTTTTCTGTTGCACGACGTACACATGTTCCACCGAAACAAGTTCCTTCCCGAGGCTATTTTGCAGCGGCAATGTTGCTCCGTCCGGAGCTTAGTGCCGCCCAGGTCGATTGTGATTGGTTTAAAGAAATGCCAATAAACCCGAGCACGTTTTTCTCCCATCCCAGGAATGCTGTGGAAGGTTTGGCAATGCGAGAATAGAGGTGTAACGATACATTGATCTGGATCAATGTTAACGATGCAAAGTGAAAATATCGATACACGTCGTCTGTGAGGTGCCCCTTTTATTTCAGATTCCCACGTCATATTAAGTCTTTTCATTAAAAAGAATAGTTTGTTTTTAATTTAAATGCCATGAAGAGCTCAGGTATAAAACTGACAAATCGTATTTTAATTACCTTTTTTGAGTTTATATAAATCTAACCGTGTTAAAAAGGCCTATGATATCGTCTCATGTCGATCACAGGCCTAGGCAAGTATCGTATCGGTGTCCAAAGAATCAATATAATATCGTATCGGGATAAAACTTGTGATTTACACCCCTAGTTATTAGTATCCACAGCATATGTGATATCTTTATTGTATCTAATCTGGGAGTTGGACATAATGTATAATGTACAGTGTTTATTAAATAGTTTTTATTCTTTTTGACTAGGAAAAGCAAAGGCTCTTAACATTATGGCTCTGTTCTATTCAAGTGTCCCAGTAAGCCAGGACAGTGCGACAATGAGCCAGCATGCTGCAAAATAGTTTTATTTCTCAGACTGTATTGTGATATGATTCTATAATAGATCTTTTTTGTGTCTGTGTGCAGCCACAACTACAAAACAGGCTAATAGAAAACAAGAAAAACTACAAAACAAACCACACAGGCTGCTGTGTGTGTATATGGCAGCCTGATTAACAGCCTGCAGGCCCCCTCCTTGGTTTTGTTAATAATAGGGCCCTGGCAGGCTGTGGATGAAATTCCTGGTGCCCATCTTTAGTGGCACCCCGAGGCACATCTGAGGTCATGATGAGGATGGAAGCACACACACACACACACACACACACACACACACAGTTGCGCACACAAATACACACACACACAAGCAACCATGTAGACTTACACTGTCTGCTACTTTCCATAATAGTTTTTTTTTTCCACAATGTGTAGCCTGGAGATATTTAGTGATCTGATTGCTCCATCTAGTGGTCATTTGTTGTCAAAACATTTTGAAAGCCTACTGCACTCTAGGTGTGGTAGTAACATGATATCTGATTTGAGTGCTATTCCATAAAACAAATAAGATTAGTAATGAATTATAAATGTAATTCATTTTGTTAACAGTAATTTTCTGTTTACCAGAGTTCCCACCATATATTGCCATTTGCCATTTGCCAAGGACATGGTCATAGGTGTATACCAGAGGGAAGGTCAGGTCAGTTCTGTGCAACATGTTTGATCAGTTCATTGTAGTATCAGGTTCAGGTTGGTTTCAAGACCCAGTGCAGTAAAAAAAAACATTGTCTAGTCAGATTAAAGCAACACTTCTAGAGCCTATAATGGTTCATATTTTACATTTATAACCTTACATAGATACCTGGGAAGGAAAAATTCTTTCAGATCCTATACGTTCCCTTCAATGTTCTGGAAAACTTTTGTTTCACCCAGGTTCGCATTGGTTGACACTCTTTCTGTTTACAGTTGAGTTTCAGTAGTGGGAAGTCAACAAAAAAAGAAGAAGGGTGGAGCACCGTGAGACTTTAGGCAGGAAAAGAAACTTGAGTTTCAGGTCTGTTTAGTTGAGCCAAATACACCTGGTGGGCGGGTGACTTCCTGAATGGGAGGATTTAGTTTGTTTACTCTGTAATAGTGTAATGGCAGTGCCCGCTGCTTCGTGTGAAGCTGTGTTTCTGTTGCAGGAAGAAAGTGTCCTGGTAAGTCCCTGCACAGCCTTTTGTACCTTTTTCACGGTTGTCTTC
This sequence comes from Perca flavescens, assembly GCF_004354835.1. Classification (NCBI taxonomy): domain Eukaryota; kingdom Metazoa; phylum Chordata; class Actinopteri; order Perciformes; family Percidae; genus Perca; species Perca flavescens. Next base: position 5,719,726 of record NC_041352.1, read on the forward strand.
ATGACCTGCGTTAGTATATCTTCTCATTTGTTAGATCAGATCTGTTGTTTGTTGCTTTCATTTTTGGTAATAGACTACATTTGTAGTTATGCAATCAGGGGATTGCACCGTTGGAAAGCTTTAAAAGTAGTCCACCAGGCATTCATTGTAGTATTCCGCAATAAACATCTGTTACGGCAGATACTCATAGTCTGTCGAGTTTGATTTTCTCGGAGTGCCCTGACTCATCGAGCCCCGAGTTCCATAAACATCTTTCCATTTCTATTGTAAATTAGGTGGGTCTCTATTAAATGCATTTTTTTTAAGCACAATAAAATGCTCCAGCAAGTTGTGTGTTGAGGCGTCTGAATGGGGAGAATGACTTCATGCCTCTGGAAAGACAGGTTGACCTAAACACAGAAGCCTCATTTTGACCTGGTATAAAAATCCGATTTTAGTGATCAAATCACAAGTGGACCGCTCAGTCCAGGTGAAAACGCTCTCAGAACGCATTGAGATTTGATCACTCAAACCACATTCTGAGTTGGTCTAAGGATGAGAGTCTGAGTGGTCTTGGTCACACCCCACAGTCCACATTCTTATAGCAGAGCTTTCATTTCCTGTACATTTTTCACAATAAAAGTCTCTGGTTATTTTGTTATTTTAATGCTTTTATTATGAAGCTGGAAAGATCAGGAAATGTTGGGTCTTCATCAGCAGTAACTTAACACGACTCCTATAAGCGAAACATAAAAATAAACGCAGATGAAACGCAGATATAGAAGATATATACAAACTAAATTTCAAACCACAGAGCTCCAAATGCACAGAGCTGAACACAGAGACCTTTTAAAAAAACGTCTTTCTCTCCTGCACAGCCCTGGCGACCGCCTCATGTCGGCACACAGACGGAGCTTTTTCATTAATGTTTCTAATTCATGATTTATGTGAGAGGAACAACTGACATTATACACACACACACACACACACACACACACACACACACACACACACACACACAAAAACCTATATGCAAATGCAAATAATGTACGTATTTACTTGCTTATAGACAGGGGATGTGAGATCTGATTACAAGTGGTCACTTATGACACATTTGGAGTCATTCTACTGCCTGGTGAAAACCCACGTACTTAGAGCTGTCTACTTGTGATCGGATCACTTAGGACAGATGTTAAACCAGGTCCGAACAGGCCCACCCAGACCACATTTAGAGTTTGTCTGGGCCACATTATTACACATGATGACGTCAAGTCCAGAATGACAGAAGTGCTGAGCAGATGCTGCTACTAGCAGAGCGCTAAGGAGGACAACAGTCCGAAACCGCAGTCCGTTCTGCACCGCGACTTGACAGTGCGATTGGAGGGGCAAAGTAATGGACCTCCATTCCTCTTTGGAAAGCCACGTCACCAGCGTAGCTACACTGACGCCCACGCCGTTACCACAGCAACCCATGCAGATAGGTTGGTGATGTTTGGACGCACAAATCCAATCTGATCACTTGGAAATAACAGTGCAGACAGTTTGTCTTAAAGATCTGATATGTGAAACTAATTGGATGTGCCTGCAGTCTGAACGTAGCCTAAATGTGGTTTGAATCAGATTTGCACAAATCGCATTTCATGTGGTTCTTTGCTGTCCAGACTTCTAAAATTAATCTGTATATGTCCAAAAATGGATTCGGGCTGACAGTCTAGAGCTGTCCACTTGTGATCGGATCACTCAGGACAGAGGTTATAACCAGGTCAAAACCGGCCCAGATTTGTGTGTGTGTGTGTGTGTGTGTGTGTGTGTGTGTGTGTGTGTGTGTGTGTGTGTGTGTGTGTGTGTGTGTGTGTGTGTGTGTGTGTGTGTGTGTGTGTGTGTGTGTGTGTGTGTGTGTGTGTGTGTGTGTGTGTGTGTGTGTGTGTGTGTGTGAGACATAACATAAGCAGATGTATTTAATGTGGAAAGTCTGATCGCTTATGAGCAACACGTGGCAGAGTTGCTGATTCTGAGCTGTCAAAAAAATCCCACCTGAGACCAGGAGAAGAGAGCTCACTTTTCCCATTTCTCTGTTAACCTCTCACATTGAATTAAGCCATTTCTGTTGGTACTTCTCTTCGTCATGGGTTAATAGTGTTCATTGACATTCCACATTTGCTCCCCTAATCTGTTTCCATATGCTTTTCAGTTTGTATGAATATACTTGTTTCTATGGGTCATTGTTATTACTGCTCCTCCACAGCAGCCAGTCATTCCACGAACATCAGCCGTGCCAGGTACTGCTGAGTCTTAATTTAGGCAGCCCTAATCCCTCGTAAAGCTAACGGCTATTAACGAGAAGTCGCATGGCACACGCCTGAAAACACAACCCTGTCCCGCCAGCGTCACGCGCCTCGTGCTTAATAGGAATCGACGTGGTGACATTTTGGCAGCACTGCGCCGAGGCAGGAGAAAGACATTATTCAACAATGTGTTTTTCCACAGAAGAAACAGAAAAGGCAAAGGGCTGCCTATGCAGCGCCTGCATCAGAAGGATTTTTTGATTTTCTTTTCTTTTTTTCTTGTAGCGGTATTTCAGCTTCAAAATGTCATGTGGATGAAAATTCCCTTCCACCATGGTTTAATACACTGCAATTATGTGTGTAAATGAATGTTGACTTTACCACAGTTGGATACACTACAATTATACTCTTATGATTGTGTCATGTACGCTTATGTGCATGCGGCTGTAACTCTATCTACTTCTGTCTGTCTGACTTTGCACTTTGTGGTTCCTACAAGCCAATATGATGTAGAGTAGTTGAAATACAAATTGATTTTACATCCACTCTGTCTTCACAGCTACCCCAAACTAATACCCCAAAGCTCATGCTCACCAGTGGGGCGTAAAGTCAAAGAACCGTTTTCGATAAAAGGAACAATTATTTATTCAGTTCTTTTTTTTTTTTTTATCCACATGGTATATAGCACATATCTCTTCTTCTGTCTCTTCAGTCTCATCCAACTCTTACTCTGTCTTAACCACAGCACACATTTGTGCAGTTAATGAAACAGGCTTCCACATATTAATATGTCATTTGTCAGCCATGAACTGGAAGATTGTGTTATTTCTGCTGCCACTGCTGACGTTTTAGCACAAGAACACAACATGCGAAAACAAGATGGTGGACCCTTCAACATGCAGCTGTTAAAAACACACCGTTAATTGGATACAATATAAACCCTGTAGCCTTGTTCTCCTGCCACGGTGCAGACTTTTGAAGTAGTAGGCGGTCGGCTCAGATAAAAGGATGAGTCTCCTAGAGTGGATTGACATGATAGTTTGGCAATTTTTTCCTTTTTATTTTCTCTGAACCTGTTTATGGTCATCTATTTTGCAATGTGTGGCTGGTGGGTAGTTCAACTTCAAAAAATGTATTGTTCGGGACATCACTACTGAAACTTTCCAAGTTTCAAATTTCAAAAGATACCCATGCCTTAAAGCGTAACTCTCACCAAAATGCAACTTAGGGTCTTTTTGTGAATGTACCCAAGTCAAACGTTCGTTTAAAAGCATATTTAGGACTGAATCGCCACTTTTAAGATTTACCGTATTTTCATTTTTCGGTCAAATGGCCTTTTGAATGGGAGTGTTGGGGGCACTTTTATGCTAGCCTCAAACTAGCTATTTTTAAAACACTAAGAAGCCTCGACACAACATGAAACCTTGCTGGAAGTATCACCAGGGGCTCTACACCTTAACGAAAGCACTGACAACATTGTTTGTGTACCCAGAGTTTACTAAAAAAGGTTTTGAACAACTCACTGTAGCTCTTGTTTCCAGCCACTACCACCTCGGCAGTCTAAATGAGTCAATATCCAAATGCACATGAACAGACTCCATATGAGGCTCCTTTTTCAACTACAAGGTCAATATTGTTTTTCAATAACGACAAAACAAGAAATAGGCTAATCCGTGCATTTATATGGAACTAAGCTTTAGGAGCTTTGCATCTTTACTCTCCTCCCTGTTACGTTGCATTCGGAAATCGATTGTTTTTGACTGATAAAATGGCTGTGGCTGGAAACAACAACAGCTACGGTGAGTTGTTCAAAACCTTTTTTAGTAAACTCTGGGTACACAAACAATGTTCCCAACGCTTTTGCTAAGGTGTAGAGCCCCTAGTGATACTTCGAGCAAAGTTTCATGTTGTGTTGAGCCTTCTTACTGTTTTAAAAATACCTATTTTGAGGCTAGCATAAAAGTGCCCCTAGCACTCCCATTCAAAAGGCCATTTGACCCAAAAACGAAAATACGGTGAATCTTAAAAGTGGCGATTCAGTCCTAAATGTTTTTAAACGAAAGTTTGACTCGGGTACATTCACAAAAAGACCCTAGGTTGCGTTTTGGTGAGCGTTACGCTTTAAAAGTGTTTTTCTGACGGGTGTGGTGAGGGCCATGTAGCTTCTTGCAACAGCTCAATATTAGAGAAATTCATGGCGACAAAAGCAACAGCACATTGGATCTCCATTTTATAAATTACTAAAATAAGCGCAAGTACCAAAGCCTCGCAACGTTGCACCAGACATTACGGAATTGGTAACCTGAGCAGGTGGCACATGGAATGCCACATAGATCTTCTATCGTCTCACCAAGGTGTAGATAAACTCATCAGATGAGAGCAGATCAGCAGAGGCTGGTGGGTAGCTTTGGAGCAGTAACCACAGCGGGTGTGACAGGGCGTGGCTTTAGAACCATTCCACCCAAAGAATCCTGTGAATGCTTCAGAGCATGAAAAGTTTTCCGGGAGGATATTGTTGTCTTTTGGCACTTTTCTTTTGAACTGTGATCTTTCCACAGTCCAGTCTCCCCTTTGGAGGAATGGAAAAAAGCAAAGACTAAATGTAGGAGCCACATAGTGTGTGTTGTTTATGGTCTCATTTATATTGTTTGTTGATTATTGTGTTGTGTACTTGTGTTGTAGGTGGTGGGCGTTTTCATTGCGGTTTGACCGGAGGTGATGACACATTTGTTTGCTTCACCTATTCACCTGTTGGTTTTTTGGGCTTTGATAGAAAGTGGGTGGGCCTGGGTGCGAACACTTTCTATTGACCGCCGCACTAACGCACTTATTTCGACTCACAGGGTAACTTTACATTTGGTAACTGCAGTGCAAATTGTATTTTACATGTAGAGGAATAAATCATTGCAATACAATCTCGAGCGCGTCACAGTGCATCTCTGTGTTTAGTCCCTCACTAAGGGGCAGCACTTTGTTGGACCGCTTACAGCCACAACAACTGATATAAAGTTTTAAACTCAAAGCATACTTTCAAATGGTTAACAGGTCCTTAGAAATGCCAGGTCTTCCAGGGCTTTTCACTGTCATTCACCGCCTAACTCTGCTATTCCCGTCACTAACTTCATCAACACACAGCTGACAGTCACAGGCTTGTTTTTCAAAAGAGAGAAAGAAAGAATAACAGTCCTCTACACCTCTCGGTTTCAATTCGTCCACCTCTCAATCCATTCGTCACCCTGAGCTATTTTCTCTTTAAATACTCATCGGACCTCACGTTTCAAACTCTGAACAAGACTAAGCAGAAACAGACAGCGTCTCCTGACATCCATCCATACTGGTCTATGTTTTGGGAGGGGTGCGTCAGGTTGTGTGTCAGCTGGGTTTTCAGGGTGAATACTTGACTTGCAATAGTCAAAGTTCCCACTAGATGGTGGCAGAACCATTTGAAGATTAGACTACAGAGTGGTCGAGGGAGGAACATTATTTCAATTAAGCGAGTCCTATCTCTTGTCCACATGGTAAAGTGTCCCTTTACTCCCCATATGACCATCTGATATTGTGTGATCTGAGCAGACATGGCTAGAGCATTCTGACGATAGGGAATGTTTCTTTAAGTCTGTCTATTATGATACTTTGGGGCCTTTTAAAATGCCCCAGGTGTCCCCGGCTCTGCGACATGCTTCCTGGCCCTCAGAAAGCTCCTCAAATGGAAAGATAGATGCGTTCCACAGATTGGGGAATATGTGGTCATTCCCCTTTGGATACAACAAAAGGCGAATCACTAGTATTATAGTATGGCATACCTAAAGAGTATTTATGTCCCTTGTCTTTCCTTAAGTCTGTCATTCCAATCACAACGCCTTATGACAAAACCGTGCTGTAGCCCTCTCTATGAAACACTGAATGGGTCAGTTCTCTTGGCATGAGCACAGTGGCTGTTAGGTTCAGTCCCCTGTTCAAACCGGCCTGCTGGAGAGATTTTGTGGTCGCTGCTTGAGGCGTCTTTGCCCTGCTCTGCTGGTCCTCTTAACCTATTTTATTATAAGTACACAAAGAGTTGAACAGAACTGAACTCCGATGTCACCAGGTTTTTCGTTTGTACTCATGCAAACGACTGACAAATCTGGCTTCAAATTGGTTCTGGCGTGACATAGCAGTAGGGTTTTGAATCCAAGATCTCCTCTAGGTGGAAAATCGATCCTTTCTTAAGTGCCGTTTGATGAATGCACCATATTTTGTACATCTCAATCCAGAAGAAAACTATTCTTTTTCTGATATGCTCTAAATGGCTTGCTTACCTGCTCGCTCAGGCATCTTCTGGACTGTATTGTCTAGATGCTTTTTCCACAAGGCTCCACCTGGGGTCTGCTGGGCCCCGAGGTGAGTTCACATCACAGTATGTCGGACAACCGTGGTAGCGTTTTGCTACGTGGGCTGCAGTCTTGGCAGGTTTGAGCCTCGGCCTCTGCATGTGTTTGTACGCACATGTGGGGCAAAACGCCAGAAAATAGTCACTCCTGTGCAGCTGTCACCGCGGGGGCTGAGCGAGAGATTCTTTACAGAAGACACACTTGTAGTGAATTTCCGGTCCACTTTTTGGCCCGCTGAGACAGAAGTGAAGTCACAGCATTTTAAACTTCAAGTGTGTGTGTGGCCGACACCGCCTAACCATTGATTGGGGGGTCCCAATGAGCTGGAAGGGCGCAGGTGTCTTGCCTGTCTTGTCTGCGGCCAAGTTGTTCTGAGTTAGCCATGCTGTAGCACACTGTGACTCAGTGTCCACTCACAGTTTTTACAACACTTATCAACATGGGAGATACAGAATGTAGCTTATCTCACTGCTGGTGTTTATTTTGAGCATTTTCTTCCAGTGAAGTGAACAACTAACAGGACCCCAAGGTTTAGGTGTTTGAGCTTGACTGGGCCACAGCACATGGGAGCTGACATATAATGGATCATTAAGCTGCGTGCTGTGAGCTGAAGGCTCAAACCTAATTGTTTTCCATTCTCCCCTTTTCAGATAAAGCATTTGTGCTGGCAGCAGGACTTAGCTGAACTCAGGGACCAGCTGAGGTTTTCAGTGGCCTTTTGAATGAGGCTGTAATAAACGTAGGATGCATTGGGAAGAAGGTTCAACATTGGCGCTTACCCACTGCTAGTATCGGCTCTACTCGGCTCGGCTGGACTCGACTCGGCCGCGGTGCCCTGTCCTCCTTTTTCCATTGCAGATTGAGTAACGCATGAGGGCGTGGCTGGTCGTCACTGCCGTGACCTAACGCGACACACACACAGAACGTTGAAGGTGTGTTGTTGTCGCCACAGCCAGAAGACACATTTTGTTTCAAATGAAGCTGGAGGCAGCAAAAAAACCAAAACACCGCTGGCTAAACTATTTAAAAAACGGTGGGTTTGTTCACTACACCCCCATCTGTCGCTAGCAATGATGACGCAGTGATCGGTGATGATTCTTTCTGACCAGTCAGTAGTCTGCAGGTTTTCACGTCACCTTTTGGTATCGCCTCCGCTCGCTTGGAACCTCGACGGAGGTGGTACTAAAAAAAGGACCTGTTGGCATGTACCAGGGACTTTTTTTCATAATGGAAAACCAAAAGAGGCGAGTAGAGGCAAGTCGAGCAGGTACCATGTAATGAAAAACGCCATAAGATGGGCTGTGACTGAGTCAAGGCCTGGGAAGGGTGGATGGTGTGTGGGGCGAGGGTCGTCAACTGAGACCCCTAAACTGCTCATACAGCGATTTCAGTCTTCTAGCCACCCTGCAGCAACAGCAGCACATACTAGGGCAAAACCAGCACACGGTCGCTTCAAAGGAGTTAACAAACACAAAGACACGTTCATGGCTGAAGATCTGACAAGGTCTCACCTATTTTGCAAGCTACATAGACATGATCCAGCTTTTGGGTTGTTTCTAGTCTATATCAACGACCTTCAGCTTCTGGTATTGCTCCGGTGCCGCCGGAAATTCTGCTTTAGGTCCTTCTCTTGAGCTGGATGTCCGTTACCTTCCAAAATTTTCAATTTTAAACTCTGGTGGATTTATGAGGACTATGGTTAACTGCACCTCAGATCTCTGCAGGGTAAATCCAGACAGCTAGCAAGACTATCTGTCCAATCTGAGTTTTCTGTTGCACGACTAAAACAACTTTTGAACGTACACGTTCCACCAAAACAAGTTCCTTCCCGAGACTATTTTGCAGAGGCACCGGGGCTCCGTGCGGCACTTAGCACCGCCCAAGACGATTGTGATTTGTTTAAAGAAATGCCAATAAACCAGAGCACTTTTCTCTCCCATTCCAGAATGCTGTGTGGACAAGCCAGACCCTCTTCCGCAATGCTGTGGAGGAAGGTCAGGCAATGCGAGACTAGGTTGTTTCTAATATGTTTTCTTGGGTGAAGTCATGTCTTACTAAGCAACTAAGCAAGTTCAGATGCAAGTCTATGTCTGGAAGGGGGAATGAAATTGATACTGCATTTTGCTTTCAATGTCATTAATATAGTTTTTAATCAAGCTATGTGGCTATGCAGGGTGTGCATGATTAATTGTCGTTCTGACTATTTATCTAAAGCAAGTAACGTCTCAGTCCAGTCACATCAACTCTCAAGTCCTTATTTTTCTTACTTAAGTCTGACTCCAAGTCTTAAGTCAGCTCTGCTCTGCACTCTATCAGGCTGTCTTGTCCAAATGAATACATATTAGCCATTTCCCTCCTGTTGGGGTTAGGAGTATTACACCCTATACTATGTGTGTCCGCACATGTTCATCCACTGCAGGGGGAAATTTCAATGAGCCACAGGCTTTTTATTTGTGTTCTACATCCTCTTTCTTCCTGTTCCTGCTCTATCTGGCTTTCCAGTTGAGCGCCATTATTTACGAAGCGATGCTTTTCCACACCTGTTTGATCTTTCACAGGTCTGTTGCATTCGCTCGCGTACTTTCCCCTCAGCAGATAAAGTTTCCCTTGTTTCCGCTGGACACTGAATAAAGTGTGTGTGTGTGTGTGTGTGTGTGTGTGTGTGTGTGTGTGTGTGTGTGTGTGTGTGTGTGTGTGTGTGTGTGTGTGTGTGTGTGTGTGTGTGTGTGTGTGTGTGTGTGTGTGTGTGTGTGTGTGTGTGTGTGTGTGTGTGTGTGTGTGTGTGTGTGTTGGATTTATGTCTCGGAGTGTATGTGTAGGGGCTACGGGTGAGATGATGTTGGCTCATGTACAAAGCAGGATGTTCAGCAACTTAGGAAAAAAGTGTTGGGTTGTAAACACTGAGAACCAACTGTCCACACACACACACACACACACACACACACACACACACACACACACACACAGTGAGTCATTCACTGTCCATCGCTGGCTCGCCTACACACAAATGCATATATTTGCTATTATGGTGGATATGAATATCCATGGCTACAGGTAGCTATGAGATACCATAACACAGAACACTAACTGACTGACACACATGTACATGCATTCATTTTGCCTTTTGACAAGTAGGCTCTAAAATCTTGTTCTCTTGCAGGGCTCAATGGCATAAAGCCTGTCCTCCGATACAGCTGGACCCTTGGGAGAACTGCCTAGGAGATCACGACTCTGACGCCCCGCTGCTAATTTCCACAGCCTGAGGGGAACCAGGAAGCAGCCGGCAGGAGCCATGCCTGCCCTGGCTACCGGAGCTGGCCACGAGCCAGGTACAGACCAGGCCAGGAACACAATCTGAAACACAATTATTTCTGCACAACACACAAAACCAGTAAAATGCACTCCTAAAAAGTAATTTTGAAGATTTGCATATTCATGTCCATCATCAGTACACAAACGAATACAAAAATGAATGCAAGCACCAAGTGTGATCCTAGCCTAAAAATGAATATACTTTTCTTTAAGAGTCGGTGTATCCTGGTGGCATGCCATCCTTTAAATTTAATTTCAAATTAGAAATGTTTTTTTCTGAACTTGTCTTGAGGCTAAAAAAAAAACATTTTCATTTAATATTGTTCCCTGCTAGTCTGGATCAGCGGAAGTATGTTTCCAAGATAAAGCCCGACATCTGGCGTGTGACTCCACACGCAGGATGTCCACTCTTTGTGTGTTGCCGTTCTCAAAATCCCTTTGCTACGTGAAACAACCTTCAAAGCTAGCAAGCCACACACTAAAAATGGCGAGTTTTGAAGGAAATTTTGGATCGTGCAATAAGGCAGGCCGGCTTATTTGTTTTCGCCGGATGAATGTAAATTTCTTGGCATTTACAATCTAACTGGGACATTTTGGGGCATGTTGGCACCGATGTACAAATGTTGATACACTGGTAAAAGCAAATTACGTTTAACCATGTATCCAGCTAATTTTAAATAGCTCACATTACTGTATTGTGTCAACAGTTAACTTTATCTAATATTTTATGTGGCGTTTTCTTTGTGGGGTGGAAATGTTCCAAACTAAACAAGTTCCTTCCTGAGACTATTTTGCAGAGGCACCATCGCTGCATCCGAACTCGGCACCGCCCAAGGCGATTGTGATTGGTTTAAAGAAATGCAATCAATTTTTTTTCTCCTATATTTTACTCCACATAGCGCTGTGGCGATGCGAGATTAGTTCCCTGCCAAATGAAAAACACAGCATTGCAAATATTCGCACCGTGCACATTTACAGTTTAACAACCAAGAGTAAAAGTAATGTCCAAATTAGGGCTGGGCGATATGGAGAAAATCAAATATCACGATATTTTTGACCAAATACCTCTATCTATACTGCAACGATATTGTAGTATTGACTATTGGTGCTTGCACAAAATATTTACACAATGAGACTTTTGATAAATAATCATGAGTAATATGGATATAATGACTAAGTGGGTAAAGGCAAATAATAGAACAGTTACAACAGTCTGGTAAATTCAGAAAATGACATCACTTTACTGTAATGCAGCCTTTAAAACCAGGAAAAGACAACACTTATGCCATATTAAGACGATATCTACTCTCATATCACGATATTGATATAATATCGATGTATTGCCCAGCTCTAGTCCAAATATGTGTACCATACTCATTCTCTCTGGTCTGTTCTGAGGACTGAGTGTTTGTGGATGAGCGTGTGATGTCTGAATGAGAAACGCATCAAGCTTTTCAACACCGAGACAGCTGCCAGAAATCACCACATCTCCCCCCAGGAGCACTATTCTCCTCTCAGACTGGCTTAATGTCCGGCTACATCATCACACACACACACACACACACACACACACACACACACACACACACACACACACACACACACACACACACACACACACACACACACACACACATGCAGAGGACCCAACAAGCGCAGGATAGCAAAGGACAAAAGGATGACAGACATTATGTCCTGCCCTGATGGATAAAGAGTGTGTTCCTTTCTGCGTCCAGACTTTTAACAGAGTTACTGTAGCCCCCGTCATCCTGGAAATTTGTGCAGACAAAGTAGAAAGCCAGACCGTCAATTACGATTAGAGTCATTTTGGGCAATTACCGGCAAGGGCTCAAGTTTCCAAATAAAACACGTAAAGACTCCTCCAGCCCATCTCCTCTGCTTCCCCCTTGATGGTCCTGTGAAGTTGTGCGTGCAGGTGAAACACGATGAGCATTATGGATCAACATTAGGTCACTGATCTCCTGGCCTGGGGAAGTCACAAATACTTGCGGCCGGCCTGGCATTGGGACTACTCCACATTGTACCAACATTTACACAAAAATACTGATAGCATTACTCTTGGTATCATATTAATGCTGTTGAATTAAGAGATAAAACTAGTTAGCATGAGGAAAATATTCATTCGTATTCATGGTGTGCTGCAAAAGACAAACTTTTTTAGCTACATCTGTTCTTGGTCTGAACTTAGCACTTGAGACTTTAAACAGTGTAATAAAGAAAGCAACTTGCCAAAAATATAGGAAGGAATGATTGCTTCTCCATATACCTCTCCTCCTCTACTAATATTCTCTTAGTAGATTACTCTGATTCTGTGTTATTACTAAGTTATACTGTAGTTGTCTCATCCTGGTTTCAAAGGCTGCATTACAGGTATAAGGTATATATGTAATACTTCTGCATTGAAATGTCTAAAAAAGACTATGCCTATGTTATAGATTTTGTTGAGTTGTGTATTTACATTATCCCAAATGTTTCCAACAATTTTCAAACCCAGAGAAATCTAAATTTTATTTCTGACATTTCGTTTGGTCGCCTGTCAATGGCGTCATATCATATTTTGACACAACATGGGAAACAATAGATATTACGTGCGTTTGAGAGTAATTGTAAGTCATACAATGTCAAAAAATTATACTTAGTAACCCTAATACAGATTTTTTTTTTCTGCCATACAGCATAATTTTTCATTGATTATATGCCACTATGCAACACAGTATTACAGATAGACCTTATTTATTTATATATCTATATATCTATATATCTATATATCTATATCTATATATCTATATCTATATCTATATCTATATCTATATATATATATATATATATATATATATATATATATATATATATATTGGCAGCCACACTCCGGCGGAATATCCAGCGGCGCCGGATGTTCCAGTAAATGAAGCGTCGTCGATCCAGACTATTATGGAGATAATAAACTACTCGTTCCAAGTACAAATGAGCCCTATCGGCATCCTTCCGGTGCACCAGCCCAGGAATGTCGCCACAAATACCTGACCTTACAACTCCGGATATAAGTTTAATCAGTGTGAACTTGTTTGGCAAGGACGTTCATTTGTATTTAGGGTTCTTCACTCACTAGCTTTAACATATGGATGTATTGAAATGGTGTCAAGCCATAGGTGCATCGTCAAAGCACAAATAATTTATTAAATGACTAGAGGTAATAATCTAGAGGACGTCCACATCAGCTGTAGCAGCACGCTCTACGCACTGGAGATTTGGCATGTAGTTCGCAACACCTCTGCAGACGAGCATAAATCCACAGAGACTAACAATACCTCCTCCACATGTGGTGGCTGCCAATAATTACAGATACATTACTGTATCTCGCCAGTACCTTAGCTTCTTTTCTCTAGAAATCCTGCAGACCCCAAAACACCACCCTCTCCACACACTCACACACACACACACACACACACACACACACACACACACACACACACACACACACACACACACACACACACACACACACACACACACACACACACACATACACACAAGATGAAGTACTGTCCTGGTGCTTTTAACATAATGGAGAAATTATTATCATTAATTAAAAAAAAAATTTAGTAGCAGCTCTCCTATTTCATTAACAGATTTGGGGTGTGTGTGTTTTATTAAAATGCTCATTATTGGAGTGTTTGGAGAGCAAACACATGGGCAGAAAAAGGAGGGCACATGTAAGATCATACCATCTCTTTCTGGCCCAAACTAACAACTGGCCTCTATGTGAATTAGTTTCTAATAAATGAAACCAAAAAGTGAGAAAATAAACTTGAAAAACAATAAAATCTTGGAAAACTGGCCTTAAAATGTGACCGTGAGGAGTGCTGGAGAGAGTGTCCTGGTGATTGGGTTACTCTGGACTCATTTCACTGTGTCTTTTAGGTTTTTCATAAATTCTTTGAAAGCAGATGAATGACTTGTCTTTAGTTGATGATACTGGCAATGCTCTTGGTGTATGAAACATTTTGTTTGAATTTATCCGACCCCTACTCTCCAGCCTTCAAAATCCAGAAAGCCCTGCGCCCCATGCTTTATGTGACATTTTGTCGACGTCTATTTTTGGGATCTAATACACAAACACACATTAAGTCACATTCTAACAAGGCAGCCAAGGAGAGACTAACTTGCTTTTATATTGTGCAAACACAGGGATGTTAATAGGGAGCGTGTCCACAGAGATAATAAGTCTAAAGGCCCTGGCTCACTAGACCATCAGCCAATAACTGAGAGCAATACCTGTTTAGCTTAAGACAATCATTGCACGAGAAGAAAAAGTGCGGAAAGCAAACCACTAAAGTCAAGAGGGCACACACAGAAGGCTCTTCTGATTTTTCATCTTCATCTCAAAATTGACACAGAGGTTCGAACTATTTTTGCACATTATGACAAACGTACAATGAGATACATAACTAATTGTATAGGTATGTTTATTTCAACATAAATCTGTCTTTTAAAAGATAATAATAATACTGTCCTATATCATATACTTAATTTAAAGACTGTAGACCACACTCCCTCTCTCAGAAGGGAGCCCCCTAGCAAGCTACCTACCTAACTAGCCAGCTGGCCGGCTGCTAAATCAGTCAAATTTAATAACTTAATGTAGTTTCATTCACACAGTCCTGTCACAGCGTAGGTAAGCACATTGCTATCGCCAGATCAGTGGCATCTTTGTTCGGCTCATTTTCTGTATCCAGTGTTGCATGAAAGCAGGGTGGAATTAGCAAGCCAGCTCACTAGCCAGCCATCTGCTATTAGCTGGTTACAGCAGACTGGTTTGTCCCTCTGCTTCACTCCCTGTTGCATGGACAAGCTAGCTAGCTAGCTACCCTGCTTAGCTTGTCCATCTCCCAATGTCTGCTCTCTACCCGGCAGGGAGTGAGGTGAGGGACCATAAACCCTGTACTTACAGGTCTTGACGGTAACTTTTATCCCAAGGAGCATGTGTGCTCCCAAGTTGAAAAATGTAGGAGCGCATAAAGAGGATGGATGGATGAATGGATGGTTGAATGGATGGTTTGATGGATGGATGGATGTCAAACTTGGAAATGTCTGTGCTATAACAGCAAGGTAAAAGGCACACCATCCATACAAAGCCCTCCAAAGGCTAACTGGCCCCTCTCGGACACACTCTGTCTAGCAAACCTATCTGGTACATTGGAAGGAAGAAAAAAGCCAATGTACATTAGAATGTTATCTGGAGACAGAGAGAGGTCACACGCAATCGCACAAGATTAGCTCCTTTGCATCAAGGTCCTGCATCAGCCTGTTGGGGTTCTAATTCGCAGGAATGACCGGCCCGCTCTACGTTATCCCGTATATAACACTGCTTCTCAACCCGCTGAGAACGCCTGCATCCCCTTAACTTTACCACTTATGAGCAAGGCTCTCCAGGGGAATCCAGGTCGCCTCGGTGAGTGAGCTAACCATGGAGCTAACTCCTGCTCTGTTTGCACTGTTGCCTTCAGCGACATTAGCTCTCCCCGTTTCCTTCACCCTCTCTTCCTTTGTGATCCATTGATCTGTATGAGCTTCGTATGAGCACCAATATTGTTTTAAAAACAATTTTATTGATTTAAAAATGGCCTTCTAGAGTCTATGATCAGAACTCCATCCATGATAACGGTCTGTTTATACAGATTTTTTACACAGAAATACTTGATTCTGATTGGTCATTGCATTCTGCGGTCTGTTAAATCTGTATATGTTCATGTGGAGAGCGAGCGTGTATCTTCAGTGTGTTTACACTTTATGAAAGTACTTTTTTTTTTCGCCTAAAGATGCCTTTTTAAGCGTTCCGTTGTACTAACAGACACTCTAAGGCAGGGCATCTCAAGGACCGGAACAAGGTCTGCATCCGGACCAAATGCCAAGTCAATCAGGAACCCAGCCCACGTGATATGAATACGAAACGTTATGAAGTGTAACGTTTTCTATTTTGAAATAAATGTTTTTATTGATCAATTAATTGTCAATGACATTGAATATACAGTAATGGTGTAATGGACCTTAGTTGATCCATGAT
Organism: Perca flavescens; assembly: GCF_004354835.1. NCBI lineage: Eukaryota > Metazoa > Chordata > Actinopteri > Perciformes > Percidae > Perca > Perca flavescens. The sequence goes on from NC_041352.1 coordinate 5,735,757, forward strand.
TCTTATGGATCCCCGCACGGTTCAGCACGCATGTGAACCGCGGATTGATTGCAAAGTTTAACCAGGGTTCCTGCGGGGTCTTAAAAGTATTTAAAAAAACGTCTTAAATTGAATTTTCTTTTCTTTAGATTTTTGTTTTTTGTCTTTATTGTTTTTTGTGGCTGTGTTTTGGAGTATGTCTTGTATGTCTTGTATGTTTAGCTTTTGTGTGTTAAATTGTGAATAAAAAAAAATTGAATTTTCTAAAATTAAGGCCTTTTAAAAGTATTGAATTTTGTTTACAAAGTATTGAATTTTGTTTACAAAGTATTACATTTTGTTTACAAAGGTCTTAAATTATTTCTTGTCCTTTTGTAGGGTTAAATAAATACTGTAACGTTATAAATAAATATACTTTAGCTCGTCGCCTCAAGATGAGCATGGGTCTGAAGTAGGGATAGACCAATTTTACGTCCTGGACGATTATCGGCAGTTTGCAGATTATCTGTATCGGCGTTTTATTTGCCCGATAACCGATAAAGTTAATTCATTAAAAAGTGGTCTACTTTGGCTTGGCTACAGCTCGGTGTCTGACCCTTTTCTTTGGTTTCGCTCACCACTGAGTGTGTCCTAATGAAGGTCTGGCCAGAGATGTGGACGAGTTGGGGACGAGGCTATGGGCAATGGTGCTGAGGTTACCACTTCAAGCTGATTGGTGGAGAAGTAGCGAGACTATGGCGCCTCTGCAGCTTGTTTAAGTCACAGTTAGTCAGGGCAATGCTGATAAAGCGGTTGCAACTGTGGTTACACTTTTCAAAACACCGCACAGACAATGCTTGCTGCAATCTAATGTAATTGCGAGCCGAATATGTATAATATACTGTATATGAGCTACCCAGGCGCCCAAAGACAACAAATTCATACAAAAATTTAGTGAAGTTCATGGGAGCTTCTAAACGGCATATCTGCAAATGCGGGTGGTACGCTCGCACTGTCGAGCCCTGTGTAACCAGCTAAGTAGCAGACGGCTGAATATTTTCACGACGACACGGCCGTCTGGAATGAAGCAACTAAAGACCAGCTGATTAGCTTGATTCAGGTGGGCAAACAGTTTGTATATTTGCAGTCCTCAGTCTTTCAATTTCCCTTTTTGAATGGCAAATAACGACTACAGTTGCCTGCTGGAACGTAGAATGATTGACTCTCACACAGGTGCAGAACGTGCATGCTAGGTGGCCGTCGACTGTAGTCCTTGCAGTGTGTTCAAATGCCATTTTTTGCAAGACACAGGCGGCGTGAGGCGACGCAACTGTCGGACTTGGTCAACACTAGTTCTTTGACGTTGGGTTGGTCTTAAAAAAGCTATGCAGCTGCTCTCCAGGTCTTTTCTCTCTTCCAGACAGCTGGTGTTAAGTCATTTCTCCTCCTGTTCAGCCGTGATTGAGTTTTGTTGTGGGCTCAGTCTGGGACAGATAACTGTTACGCCTCCGCTCAGTTTGGCTCGGCTCATCTCCGTTTATTTCAGCTCCCACTCTGGGATCTTCAGACAGACAAATCCAGCCCACTCCTCGCTGTCTGCTACACGCCATCATTTATCTCCCTACTGAGCTCCAAGGTTAAGTTTCGAAAAGTTTGTATTTGGTTTACACTGTGATGTTCGTGTTTTGCTGAATTTATATTGTGGCCTACTGTAACGTGAATGGTGTGGGTGGAGAGAGCTAGCAGTTAGCTGGTTAACTCAAAGAGTCGACAGACAACTGATCGGAGATTCTACATTTTATTCTACAACATCGACCATACAATGCCAGGTCTCCACGGCCAGTGACGGACTGGCCATCTGGAATTTGGGCAAATGCCAGAAGGGCCGCCCCCCTATGGGCCACTACTGATAATGTCTTTGGTTCATTTTGATAAGTTGTTTTATGCATGCAGCCACAGATATTGATTGTACTGCAGCGAGGTGCGTGGAAAGATTAACTCGGAAGGCAGAGTTCCTAATTTCCAAGCTACGTTATTGACAAAAATAGGGCCGGTGTTTTGCAAAGGCCAGTGCCGTTTTTTGTTCCCAGTCCGTCACTGTCCCTGGCGCTATATTTACCTATCGTACTGTAAGCAGTAAAACAAAGCAGAACCTGCACCAACTTGTTACTGAAGTCTCTCTTGATGTGGGTCGGTTCGAGGAGACAAGACTGCAGCGGCACCTCTTCACTCTAGTACATCACCATAGTGACAATGGAGGGCACCACCTTTGTGGTGCTACTGAGCATTGCAGTTATAATTTTGTCTGTTACACTACCAAAAACTTCTACCTACCCCTACGGCATCATAGGACGTACAATCAACCTCAGTGACAAACTGCCGCCTCTATGCTGAAGAGACTCATTAACATGTACAGTGACACAACACCACTAATCTAGAAAATGGGAATGTTGAATTTCAAAATGACAACATTGGCAAAGTTTGTCATTGTTGCGTGCTATTGAAATGAATGACAATTAAATTGACTGTCTACTGCAAACAGTTCCGCATGTCTAAAAATGTCTCCATATGCAATGATGCGTGGGACTTCAGTAATAACTTGCCCCATGACTTGATGAGGGTTGTACAGTAATAGCAGCTCGCTGTCTGCAGATGAGGGGGCTTTGTCAGTTGAAACCCTCAGACATACAACATCTGGTTTATGCCATTCAGAGTTCAGTGAGCCTCCTGGAGTGAGAGTGGGTGTTTGCTCCTTGTAGCCCCATTTCCTCCCTGCTTCTGCAGTTATGTGATTGCAGTTTTGTGGTAGAATAGTTCATTTGTGGGGGAGAGGTAGAACGGGGTGATATCGGCGATTTAGAGCCGGAGACATCGCAAGGAAATTCTAGACATAAATCTCTTGTTTAGTAGTGGGCGATAAGTTGCTATCTCTAGTTTCACATATGTTTGTATTTCAGATACGTCTAATACAAGGTTTGCTTGCTCACTTTTTCAAAAAGTCAGTGTTCAAAAAGTTCAAACTAAAATGTATGACTTTTTTTATATTCAAACTTTTATATTGTGGATCCAGTTCTGTCTTAAAAAGCTTCTACTGAAACAATGCCATTGGGCTGCATATTCTTGCATATGACCCTTTCTATCCTATCGGTGATAGCCTTTTTTACGAGCTTTTAGGAGGCCAAAAGGTAGGTACACTAGTACTATGTAGTGTACACTGCTTCTCAGATGCTTTAGTATCGCATCAGCAAAGCTTTGCTCACTACTGTCCTCCATTTTTATTTATTAGCTTAGTTTACTGATAGGTCAGTAGGACATGCAATAGCTCAAGCTTATTGTGAATTTTAAAGGCGCCCTCTGCTAGATCACAAGAAAAACTACTTCAATTGGCTGTTGCGCTCATAGCATTGCATTACTATTTACATTTGAATATATTTTTTTTTTCTCCCAAAAGTTGGAATTTCAAAGGAAAATTTGTCTGCATTAGGGGTGTGAATCTTCACTGGTCTCGTGTTTATATTACGATTATCCTGTCAACGATCCGATCCGATATTCAGATGCATCACGATGCGTCACCTCTTCAATATTATTATTTATTGCTACACAAGGTTTTCTTCAACAAATTCAAGCAGTCCTATATATGAACTCCCTATTTTATTGTATCTGCTCTTAAAAAAAAAAAAAAAAAACGGAAACCGGAAAATTAACAAGTAACATCAGTAGGCAACAATTGATTATGGTCTGTCACTGTATCGACGCAGAATCCTCCATGTCCACATCGCGATGCATCGATGTAATGATTAATTTCAACACCCCTAGTCTGCATAGAAATTCATATTAATCTAATTCCAGTAGAGCGCAACTGACAAATTGGCTGTACAGATATTACGGCTGATGTTAACTTATCGCAGATTAATCAGTAGCAGCATATATGTCAGCGGATAAATAACAAGAATATAGTACAGTATAGAAACAAGATGTATAAGGTAATTTACAAACCGGTGACGTCATTGCATTTTCTAAGAAAGCTGACATTCAGTTTATTGAACTAAACACTCAAGAACATACATGAAATCTTGGTTATTTATTGAGTGACAAAAAAACTGTGGCCATCACTGCTCTTATTGGTGTGATTAATTAAATTGTTGTGGTTGGAAATTGGTTGGTTTTGACTGACTGGCTTGCCCAATTCTGCTACAGAGTCTACCGTTTGCTGACAAGCCCCCCATGTGCCATTACAGTCTCTGCATGGTGCCCCTTAAACCATACACCTGAGACCAGCCTAAATCCTTGTGCACACACTCTCAAACAGGCACTTCAAAAGACCCCGATGCCCTTTTATTAACCTTATTAAAGTTAACAGTGTTATTCCAAGCTGTACCTGCGTGTACTATCAAGGTTTACGGCCCCCGCACAGCATTTAAAGATAAGGGTGGTTCAGCCGATGCACAGCTGCGGAGGAGGTGGGCGACACTCGCATTAAAGACTACACATGGAAATCTTGTGATGGGACAATGCTTTTACCAGATAGGCTAATAACTTACTGGCTGCATGTGTGCATGTTTGTGCTGGGAGCGATTGATGAGCGATTCCGCCATCTTATGCTCTCCAATCGTTCCCTGTTGGAAAAAGCTGATGGCTCTATAATGATTGTGAGCAATGAGAAGCAGATATGTCTATGGTGAGGCACTTCGCAACTTTCTTGCATTCTTGCTTCCACATACACACATACACATGCTCCTGTGTATGACAAATGCATACATACAAACACAAATCTCTGAATCATATGAGCGTTGTGATAAGAATATGGCCATATGGTGGGTTTTTTTGTCAAGGGTTTACCTTGACAAAAAAAAAAAAACATATGGCATATAGTACATTTTTTCGTCCTGATGTCAAGAATCCAGAGCATCTGGGCTTGGCCGTCATCAACATCAGACTTAGGGAGGACTTTGGCGGGGGGGGGGGGGGTTCCTCTGGGAGCGTCCAGCCATTTGTCGTGGTCCTCAGCCAGTAGCCAGCTCTGTGCTGCAGTGAAACGGTACCGAAACACAAGGATTTGTTGCCACTGGAAGAGCTCCCTGTTTCCAGTTACATCAGAACAAAAATTTCCACATCATTCTAGAAAAAAAAAAAAAAAAACAACAGTCAAAGCAAGCAGATGTAAAAGAAAGAAATCAAGTGAGTGCGACTGAGAGTGAGGAATGATGACTTTTATTTGTTTGAATACGAAAAATTCTTTCTCTTTTTGTTGAGGTAGGATGACATCCTCCACTGTTCCCATCCAAAGCACACAGGCTACTAAATCGGTCATTGGCAGGCAGGACATGCTCACTTGCATTAAGAAAGAACCTGAAAACAGCTTCACAGACCATGTGCTCTATTAGACAACCAGGCAACGGGATGTTGAGTAATAGCTTGCAACTTTGAGAGTGACACGGCGAAAGATTTAGTGTAAATTTAAAGCAGAAAATTTTCACAAGTGCCGCTATTAATGTATGATCAAAATTAAGCTTTTCAAGTGGTATTGATACTTGAAACAAGTAGCTGGCCACGGCTTCGGACAGAACATGAATGTCAGTCTGCTGCTGTTTCATTGCCACGATAAGCAGAGGTGGCAGGTCATTCGGACGTGGCTAGCTTGTTGTGGTTTCTGTGTTTTGTCTACCATGTTAGGACAAATCTAAGCTTAGCCAAACAGCGGCCTTTCATCTCCATCTTGGGAAAGAGAAGTTCTGGATGGCCACTACCAAACTTAGCCTTCCCACAGAAATCGGAGGCAGACATCTCAGCATCCAACAAACACTAGCCTGGCACTCCGCTGTATTCTCCATCTTCCACATCTCATATATCTGTCTTTATGGTACTGTCTCTGTCATCATCTTTTTGTCTGCCCAGATATTCTGAACCTTTCGTCTTTCCTCTAAATTTAATTTCTCTCCCTATCTCCTGTATCTTTCCTTACATTATATATCATTTGTGAAGTTTAGCTACACAGATCTGGACTAGATACCAAGTTCCCTATAAATTACTTCACTCCAGTGGTGCAGGTGCTTCTACTTAAGCCTCAACTTGTCTGCAGTGTGATTGTTAAAACCATTGTAGCTGAAAACACTGCTGGCTCTTCAGGGTGCTGACGGATCCTGCAGACTATATGCATTCAATTATGTTGATTAGACTTGTACTTTTGTCCTGAGCTCTGTTTTCAATGTGCTGACAGCCCTTTGAAGTGTAAAGGTGTGACGAAGCATGGAGCAGAGGACGGGCGAGGCACTTGCTACGTGATATTCGATGGCATGTTGAAAATAAGATGAAATAAAGTAAATCCTTTTTGAAAAGCTTGGCCTGTCCTGGCTCTGAAATGCAACTTTGATAAGGTCCTGCAACCTAGATTCTTTTTGCTTCCCCTGAATGAAGCATGATCTCAGCAAGGGCCACAGATTCTTTATAGGCCCTGAAATGACACACATCCAGAGTTCAGCCTGCGGTAGTGAAACAGTCGATATATGATCGGAGTGATGGTTGATTGCACCTGGACCGGCCCACTGTACTTGCTGAAGTCATTTTCCATGCCGTGGAGCCCTAACTAACATCTTGCAAAAGCCACTCGCTCTTTTTTTCCCCCTCCCAAACGATTGGAGTTATTCAGAGACCGTGACACTGAAATATCATTGAAGATGGTATTGGACGGCTCAGTCCCCTGACCTTTTTTTAATGTGGAGAATTGGTTTGGTCTTAGTAACTGGTAATGGGAGGCTTGTGGACTTGAACGGAGCACGGAATCCAGCAGTTGAGTTCATGGGCCAGTGTTATATATTACTTCTCTACATGATCTATGATCTACCACTGTTATTTCCCAAGTAGAACGCTGCTGGGCTTTTGTAAGTTATGTTTAAAGATCACAGCGTCTGCTCAACTAATGCATCTTTTAATACTATATCATTTCTGGTAGGTGGTGCTGCAACAGTCAAATGGTCACTTAATCCAGGCAACAAATGCCCTACTATCCATACTTAAGTAGAAAGAATGGTTTTAAAGGGGTCAGGCGCTGGTAGTCTTCAGGACAGAACAGAATCTGTATGGCGGCAGTGGGCTGATGACATATCAGTCCGGTGTTGGCTGTGAACAAGGCCCTGAACACTTTCCCTTTAGTTTGGCACCTGATTCAGGTTAAATCCATCTTCCCACCCACTGTCTGTCTTGGGTTTCTCCCTTTGGACGAAAACGTCTTTGACATTAGTGCAATTTCTTGCTGTTGCATAAAGCCATCACTCCTCGCTCTTTTCATTGTGTTTCTTTGTCTTTAGTGTCATCATTCTTCCTCTGACTACACACATGCTTTAATCAGATGTTATTTATGTCAGTGTGTATCTCACATGTTGTGTACCTTCGCTGATTCTTGCTTCAATTCATTTTCTTTTGCTCTCGGTCTTTCTTTGCTATGCTTGAGGCAGCCTTTCCTTCTCTCTCAGATAGATAATAAGGAGGTAAATCAAGACTTAAGTGGACTAGGCTACACCGTCTGCAGCTGCTTCTTTTTTTTTGTACAAATTGCCCTTGCATCATCATATTATACTAAGTCAATCACCTCACCTGGCAGTGTTCAGAAGCTATGCCCACACCTCTGTTCCTTGCCGCTAAATGGTCCACGAACAAAGCAATTTTCTGTGTCTGTATAACCGCAGGACAGTCTACTGTCTGTGCTTAGTTTACATGTCTGTAACCGTAGGACAGTTGAGTTATCTATCTCAGTTAAACCGGTGAAGGGGTTGGTAGGCATCTGTTTTTCATCAGATAATTATAAGATATATCCGATAGAATCTTATGTGAAATCAGTTTGACCAAAATGACAAAATGATTGGTTTTGTCGAGGCTAGGTTAACTGAAATGTTAAATATAAAATGATATCATATTTGACAGGAATAAGCCTACATTAAAAAGCTGACAAATACAGGGAGAAGACAGTTTTACTAAAAGTAATTAATAAAAGTAGACTAAAATGCAATGACTTGTCATCGACTAAAACTGTACTAAAACGTTTTGGGTTGTCGATGTTTGTGTTGGCAGTGGTAGAAGAAAGTACTTAAAACATTTTTTTTTTTTATTAAATGTTTACTTCAAGTGAAGAGTGAAAGAGAGGCATTATCAGCACAATGTCCTTAAAGGTCCCATGGCATGAAAATTTCACTTTATGAGATTTTTTAAAATTAATATGTGTTCCCCCAGCTTGCCTATGGTCCCCCAGTGGTAGAAATGGTGATAGGTGTAAACCGAGCCCTGGGTATCCTGCTCTGCCTTTGAGAAAATGAAAGCTCAGATGGGCCGATCTGGAATCTTCTCCTTATGAGGTCATAAGGAGCAAGGTTACCTCCCCTTTCTCTGCTTTGCCCGCCCAGAGAATTTGGCCCACCCATGAGAGAGAGACATCATGGCTTTCAAACGAGCAAAGTGACAGTTGGTCAAGGTCTCACCCCCACCCTCCACCTTGCCCCCCTCTCTCTTCCTCAATAGCTACAGACACATAAATGGCACATCCTAAGGAAAGCTCATTGTGGGTATGGCACTAGTGGCTGTAATTCTGCACCAAGGCTGAATTTTGTGAAAGAGACTTCAGATACAGTATTAGGGGACCACTAAGGTCTATATAAAAGAGACTTCAGATACAGTATTAGGGGACCACTAAGGTCTATATAAAAGAGACTTCAGATACAGTATTAGGGGACCACTAAGGTCTATATAAAAGAGACTTCAGATACAGTATTAGGGGACCACTAAGGTCTATATAAAAGAGACTTCAGATACAGTATTAGGGGACCACTAAGGTCTATATAAAAGAGACTTCAGATACAGTATTAGGGGACCACTAAGGTCTATATAAAAGAGACTTCAGATACAGTATTAGGGGACCACTAAGGTCTATATAAAAGAGACTTCAGATACAGTATTAGGGGACCACTAAGGTCTATATAAAAGAGACTTCAGATACAGTATTAGGGACCACTAAGGTCTATATAAAAGAGACTTCAGATACAGTATTAGGGGACCACTAAGGTCTATATAAAAGAGACTTCAGATACAGTATTAGGGGACCACTAAGGTCTATATAAAAGAGACTTCAGATACAGTATTAGGGGATCACTAAGGTCTATATAAAAGAGACTTCAGATACAGTATTAGGGGACCACTAAGGTCTATATAAAAGAGACTTCAGATACAGTATTAGGGGACCACTAAGGTCTATATAAAAGAGACTTCAGATACAGTATTAGGGGACCACTAAGGACTATATAAAAGCATCCAAAGAGCACCATGTAATGGGACCTTTAAAGTGACTTTGTCTTTTCAAGGTGGAACTTTCAACTCTAATATACAGTAATGCTGGATAATAATACATCATATTTTATTTGTGATATTTTATAAGTATTATTGAGTAAAATCTGAATCTCCAATGTAACCAGTAACATTTGACTGTCAGGTAAATGTAGTAATACAATGTTTTCCTCTGAAGCAGAAGTACACAGTAAGCCAGTAGTATACAGTTGAGTTGCTTTGGGGGCCTTCTGTAAGTTATTTCGGGGTACAGTGGTTCTGGGGAAAGAGAAATACAGCAGTACCACAGGCCAAGCGATTTGAACGGGCACTGCACTGGTGTTCACAATTCGATGTTTGATATACTGACCTGCTAAGAAAGCTCCCTTGTGTTGTCACAATTCCCCCAGCAGTCTGGTGAGCCTCACGAACATTGTGCCTCTCTATATGTTCCTGAAAGATATATGCGCGAGGTCAATAACTCATTCGGCACCTGGGAGAAAGTGCAGGGGGGAGGAAATTGAGTCAAAACCAAATGTTCATTTCCTGTATTCGAACAAGTTAATTTTCACCAGACAGACAGTTTGTCTTTCTGTATGTAGTTCAGTCACTAGATGGAAGTGGGGTCCCGCAGTATATGTGCTGTACATTCCAACATGTAAAGTTATGGAAAGACTGATAAATGTGTCTCCTAGCAGCCCATGTGGCCAAGTGTGGCGTGTAAGTAAACAGTGTCAAAGTTACAATATCATGGCAAGGGTCATATTTTTCCACCCAGGCAAACTCTGTGTAGTTAGATCAATCCCTGTCGTTTCCTCAACTTGTACTGCCCTAGAAAAAAAAAACTGAGGTTGTTGACCTGTGTCACTAGCAATGTGATGTGTATCGTGTTTAATGTATTTCATTGTCTGGGATTGTGTTGTGTGTGTTTTACATAAAAAGAGGTTCTGAAAGGGTCTTTTTCTTAACCGCTGTGGGCGTGAGAGGGGAAGTGCTGTTTGGCAGTTAAAGTGGTCACTTCCTCCGTACGGGAAGCTTCAGAGGCCCCGGCCTCTCTGATTTCTCCAAAGACTGTTTCGGGCCATCCTGCGCAACATCATGCTGGTCTTCAGGACCTCTGGGCGGGATTGGTCTCAAACCAGCCACAACAGAAACTAGTGGTCCACTACAACACACTGCCAGGTCTGCTACACATAGCCGCCGCACGAGAGGGTCCAGAATAGTCCGGCCAAAACTAATCAAATGAAGCCAGACCAGCCCTGCAAGAAACAAGTTGGTCCACCCTTTAGTGGTAAAGGGTTGGCACTATCTTGTTCCCTCTCTTGCCCCCCCCCCAACCACCCACGTCATTTTGTCTCTCAATGTCTGTGCTGGACAAAGTCTATGATGTTACAGACCTATACATCTGGCCCTGGATTAAGTTCTCTCTCTCTCTCTCCACTTTTTATAGTGTCCACACACAGTGATTTTTACCACCACTGTGGTTGTTCTTTGGCTCATTTCCTTTTTCTCTCCATTCGTCTCCATTTCTCCTCGCTTGTCCACCCATACATTCTTATATTTAATTTCAGCTTTGCAGAGTCCTTGTTTAGCTCTTGGCTCCTCTACGTCTGTTTCTGTTGTTGTTTGAAACTAGGTTTTCTCTGGTTCACAGGGTTCAGCCTGACATAGTGACCCCAGAAGGCGAGCAGAGTGGTAGCTTGCCTTTTCTCTCTCTCTCTCTCTCTCTCTCTCTCTCTCTCTCTCTCTCTCCCCCCCATTATGTCCCATAATGTGCTATAGGCATACACCATACATCCTTTAGGTTTTCCCAGCATGAAGAGGGGAGGAATTGTTGTCAGAAAGAATAAAGAATTGAAAAGAAAGAATTGAATCACTGAGAGTGTAGACAGGAGGGAAGACTTCGCACCTGGGGAGAATAATGCTTAGGGACTCTCACTCTCTCCTTCCCTCCCTCGCTCCCTTCATCCCCTCCTACCGGTATCTCAGCGCTGCCAATTGTAATGACATTACCATATCTCCCCCCCACACACACACACACACACACTCTCGCCGCCCTTCCTACACCCCTCACCTCATCCCATGTCTCTTTAAATCTTATTTTAATATATTATGTGAGATTTCCAAGTTGTAAATGACTGAGGAAGCCAGGCTTGCGTTAGCTAAAAAGCTAGAAGGGTTCTGGTAATGAGGACCACAGAACCAAGCGTCGGATGATCACATACCAGGGACAATATCGCACACCAAGCGTGAGTAAAACCACGCGGTCTCTATAGTGACTGGTGCACATGTGTTGTGTTTAAAACCTCTATCTTGTTCAATGGCTTTTTCTCTCCTTGTTTCCTTACCAGAGCTGTTGTAGCAGTGAGCTATGAGGCGCTAACACTACACAGAATCCATGGTGTGAGCTGAAGAACAGGGCAGGATATCATCTTGATATATCCTGTGCATCTGCTCAAAGATCTCTAAAACCCCAAAATAACCTCCAAATGGAAAGCAGAGGGTTTAGAGTGGCAGATGACACTCCATCTATCTGACTGCCCAGCAGCAGCAGCAGCAGCACCACATGACATGAGCTAAGTTAGTCAAGACACTCTCAGAGAGGTAGCCAAGCTGCTCAAGTTTGTTTTGACATTACGATGGCTCCGCCATGAATGTGTTTAGAGTTTCTGATAAGTAGTAGTTCAAAGGGTTTCAACCGCTGTGCTGTTGTGTTTGAAGAGTTGAAGTCTAGAGGGCTTTTCTGGTGCATTTATAAAGGGGTTACATCTACACTACTACATCTTTTTCTGTGTTTATGCCTCTCGTCCACACTACTCCAGCGTTTCCGAGCCCCTAAAATAGAGACGCTGCTGTTCCCCCTTTTGGTTTGAAAACTCCTGGCTTGCTTTGTAGTCTGGACGGGCACAAACTGAGACCTTTGGAAACGACGATGCCCGTCAGTCTGGCTAGGTAGGCTTACGTACCTTTCAGTAACAGTTCCACTTCGTCGTCCGTCCAAGCAAATAAATCCCTAATCTTACTTTTGGCCATTGTTTTTCTTTCTCCAAAGTATTTTCTGTATTTTCATTTACTTATTCATCCATGATTTTTATTTATTTATTTATTTATTTGAAAGAAAAGGGGGACAATACATATTAATGAACATTTTCACAAATGTAAAATATTAAGTCTGATATATAATGATTAACTAAACATGATCACAAGTCTGTATGTCACTGCATGTGAATGGTCATGTGATATGCGTTCTCAGATGTGTTAATATGGACAGAGATTAGTTCTGCTACTGGAGCGAAAACTCCTGCGTGGACAGAGATTGTTTTTGCCATTGGTAGCCGTGCGCTGAGAAACCAGCTGAAAAACCTTTTTACTGCTCCATCTAGCTCTCGCTGTATTTCCTCTTCACCAATGATTCAGAGGAACGTCTACACCAAACGCGGACGGCAGTGCTTCTAGCTCCACCTTTTTACTATTGGATCAGCGTGCTATTACCCAACAGAGGGGTAACGGAAAAAAAGGACGGATTGGAGCGGTTCTGTTGGTAACCATCCATAATTTTTGACAATAGAAATGAAAAGACTTTTGATTAGTGGTGTAAAAAAACAGCCACATATAATTCATCTTGAGTACTTCTTTCAAAAGTTCTGTTAATCTCAAACACATGCTCTTTACAGCAGAAATTAATTGTTTACAGGCAAGAAGGATGTGTGGCTGGAAAGCCTCCTGAAGGCATGTGTGCCATCTGTTTAGTAAAGAAGATGGTTAGCCTTGAACTTTTCAACTGATCAAAAAGTGGAATTTCTAGTTGCCTGAAATGTAGTTTTTGGAGTTGTTTCTGATTGAGGGCTCCAGACTAACCTTTTTTTAGTAGAAGCACTGTAGCCCTCAACTGAAAATTGTAGGGGCACAGGCAGAAAATATAGGGACGCACACCTTAAATCGACCAGCAACGCAATTTTTCACATTTTACCCATTTTAACTGTATGACTGATAAATACTTTGGTTATAAATACAGAAACTACTATGTGCTGTTTTATTTGAGTTCACAGTCACATTTTAATTGAATGGTGCTTAACATATCCACATTCAGACATTCAGTAAACAAAGTATTACTACTGTCATTACAGTGCAAAAACCACAACAAAACAAATACATTAAATGTTAACATGAGTTAAGTGGTCAGTGCTCACTTTACTGTCGTTACAGCATCAGTACAAGTAAACAACTTGTGCCTCTCCCTACTTTGCTGCAAGCCACCTACACGTGATCTGCGGTCAAACCACTCTGCGCTGGCTGTGCCATTGTTTTCCTATGAGGAGAGCCGTGTAGACAACTCAGAGGAAGCGCTACCCTTACGCTCAAAGTTCAACCAAAGCCAGAAGCAATGATGATGTACAGTATACCTGCGCTTTGCCTCTGTACTCTGTGGGACACTGGAAGGCTCTGACGGCCAACCCTTGTAGTTAGTTAAACTGTGCGGTGCCAGTTGTCGCAGCAAACTTGGCTTTCCCCGCATGTTTTGGACCACATCAGTAGATACAGTTCATGGTGTTGGTATTTTTGCTAGATCTAAGCCATTCTAACTCCCTCAGCCTTTCCTGTTTCCAACAGGAAAGGCGTTCTTGCCTTTTTCGCTAATGCCACTTCTGTCTCTAACTCATCAACCTCTGCAATTTGCTGCTGTGAAGGAAATAATGCGTCAATGGTTTGTTTCGCCAAGGTTGACTTTTTAGGCGAGGAGTCGTGACGCCACGAAATCAAGACACATGGACCCTCTCCCTCTCACACACATCGGTCAACTCTGGAAGACTCGCTCCCTCCTTGTTTTTCAACGGGAAATTAAAAATGTCGTCAAATTTGCGGGTTGAACATGTGTGAGTAGTTGTAAAAATAGATTCAAGAGGTTTAGTGTCCTATGCACCGTAAAGACAAGTTACACCATGCAATGAAAAGCTTGCTTTGCCAGTCTTCCTTACACAGCGAATAAAAAAGGAGAGTAATACATAAAGCTAAAACAAACAATGAAACAATAAAAAAAGTTGTAATAAATAGTTTGAAAAGAGATTAAAAATGGATAAAGTGCACTGTGCCTAGACAGACTGTATGTGGTGTGAGTTTAGGAGGGGAGGATGGAGTGTGTGGGGAGATATTGCAGTGTTCAGGGGTCTGAAGGCCTGTGGATAGAAGCTGTTTGTGGGTGGTGGTGTCCGTGCTTTCACACTCCTGTAGCGCCTTCCTGACGGCAGGAGTGTGAAGAGACTGTGTTGTGGGTGTGTGTTGTCTTTTAAAGATGTTGTTGGTCCTCCTGATGACCCTGGTGGTGTACATGTCCTATAATGTCGTAGTTCCATTATCTTTATTGCGACTATAATTGCCACTGTTCATCACACCCCCAACCGGCACCGTAAGACACCGCCTACCAAGAGCCTGGGTCTGTCCCAGGTTTCTCCCTTAAAGGGAGTTTTTCCTCACCACTAAATGCTAGCTCTTGGGGGAATTACTGGAATTGTTGGGTCCTTGTAAATTATAGAGTGTGGTCTAGACCTAGTCTATCTGTAAAGAGTCTTGAGATAACTCTAGTTATGATTTGATACTATAAATTGAATTGAATTTATGATGGGAAGGCTGCTCCACAGATGAGTTGTGCAGTTTTTATAACACGCTGGAGAGCCTTCCTGTCCCGAGCAGTGCTGTCGCCATAACATACTGTGATGGAGCTGGTGATGACACTCTCCACTGTACATCTGTAGAAGCTGCAGAGGATTTTGGTTGACATGCCAAATTTCCTCAGGATACCCAGTCAGTGAAGAGGGTGTACAGCAGCGGACTCAGCACACAGGGGCATCGGACTGGGGGGGAAAAAGGGGACTGAGTACCCGGGGCCCTCATGTGAGGAGGGCCCAAAAAGATGCCCATAGAAAATGCCTTTCTACAAGGCCCAGAATTTTGTACTACGCCCCTTTCAGCACACAACCCTGTGGGGTCCCCTGTGCTTACAGTTCTGATGTCAGATGTCTGTTGTCCTGACTGACTAACTCTGACTGACTGGGGTCTGTTTGCAAGAAAGTTCAGCACCCAGTTACTTTCTAACTCGCACGTCTCAAAAAATGGTCCCAAAATGCTACCATTTGGTCGCAGTCTGGGGCTCTGGATTGGCGACAGCAGTGTTGCTCGAACAACAGGAAAGGCTGCGACAATGGTGGGAAGTAGAGTAGAAATGCTTTATTGCCTCTATAGGTTTCCTTTTCCTTCCAGTGACGAGCAGAAGAGCGGTGTTAGTGTGTTTTTTTTTTTTTTTTTTTTTTTTTTTTTTTTTTTTTAGTTTGTAGCACTTTCAGGCTTTCTTTTTGTGTTGCATCTGAGTACGAGACAAAGAAACCGAGATGAAAATGACATGTGTGTGTGTGAGCCATAGTATAGGCATCTACAGTATATGTATGTTAAGAAATACATGTGTTGTCCTGTCTGTTTCTTGACTGTGTATATGTATTCCTTCACTCATACAGCGCTTATGTTATTGTATGTATTATTGAACTACAGATGCACATCTGTTTCTACGCATGTGTTTTGTGTGTGAGTGCATGCATGCACTCATTCCTCCCACTGCCATGCTAAACCTCTGTTTCCTCTTCCTCGTCTTCAGGTCTGTACGAGCTGCTGGCGGCTCTGCCCTCCCAGCTGCAGCCCCATGTCAGCCGCCCTGAGGACAACATCTTCCTCCAGGACATGTTTGGGGAGAGAAGCCTCCACTCGCTGGTCAAGGTAAAACAAAAAGGCACCTCCTTTCTTTTAGAGTTAATATGTTGGAGTTTTGCTTAGTGGTTCAGTGGAGATGTTTACCCACGAGATATTGATACCCACGTTGCTATATCCAGGAAGCTGCAGTTGTCAAAGTGCAAATTCATATCCATCACTTCAGTTCTTTATGAATGCATACTATCGAACCAGCAATTTTTTATTTCCAGCAGAAACAGAAAATCCTGTTCTTGCAAATCATGTGTTATTTAACCAGCATGTAGTTATATTCACATTCATGTAATTTAAAGTGCTCATATTATGGAATCGCCTTCAAATCTACGTTTGAGTCTATGTTGCCCACCTTTACGTATAAATCCTTCCTCTCGTGGGATGGGACAGATTCCAAATTCTATCTCCAAACCTTGATCCGACCTCGCCTATTTAAATCAAAACATACATTTACACCTTTGCGCAACACTGCTTTATTCAACCTCCTTCTGTGCAGTCTCATTCATACATTACTTAAGTTTATTGTCATTCCAACACTCTATCCACCCAGATCTTCTTACTCCCCCTTCTGCCAGCATGAATGGGCCTGCGGTCTGGTTACTGCCTGATAAACCAGATAGCTGCAGAGTTTGGGGAGAAGATGAGCACACTTGATATCTTTTATACGCTAGCAGACAGACGGAGGTAATGAATATAACACATTCTGTCTGTCTTTGTTAACCTCTTCTTCAGTTGGGATTCTCTGCAATTGGCAGTCAATCTCCTCTTTCTTGAAAAGGGAACAGGAGGGCTTTTGTACTTTGCTTGTTTGTCAGTCACTATTCAACCAGCAAATACATGTACTGTAACAACTGCTTCACCTCTTTCTCTAGTTCACTGATGGGACTGAGAATGCTTTACTAGTCAATGTACTAAGAAAACTCTAACTCTAATTGTTAGAGCTACATTTGACTATATCCTCTGTATATGGTCTACATTTTGAAAGAAAGCCCCACACTGTATTCATGTGTTGGCATGGTATAGTTCACCCCTTGGTGGTCTCTCTGTTTTTTTCCAGCCAGAATCATTATGTCACAGAAACGATTGAGAGAGAAAAATTGACATAATTTTCATCCATTTTTTTTTTTTTTTTTAAAGAAATCTTTTCTGTGTAAGCATGTTTGCTTAGGATCTAGGGTTGTTATGCGCCAATGTGAGCACGTAAAAGTGCCTGAATTATGGCATACCTCAGACGCTGAAGCAAAACCCCAATGTCGGGACTTGAGGAAACCAGAAGGGTTTCATTTGATGCCTGGATTGTTATGGATGGCCAAAGACTAATGCCTCTTGAACACGGATAATGATGGGCTGGGCCTGCGCATGTTCAGGGTTTATTCTTGCTGGCCCCAAAGAAAACACTGCATAGTGTGGGGCAGATAGAATGATGCTAATGAAGGTGGCATTATGTTTCTGTGATATTTAGCCAGACACAAGGGTGGAGCTCCCAATTCACCTAGCCCTCTAACCACCATGATTATACCTAGCTAAACTTTCAAGAGGAACTCAAAGGGGAGAACGTGTCAGCGGAGTTAAGACAATTTTACCTGGAGTGCAAAAAAGCTTTGCACCAACTGCAAGAAAAGCCCTCGGGCTTGGACCCCTAACTAGAAATAAATGTCTATATTAAAATCAAGTTTTCTGTCAGTTGTGAACTATACGAATATTGAAAAGAATATACACATTGATATGCAGTATACATGGGCGGGATGATTATGTACAGTATGTGCATGTCTACATGTCTATATACCGTTTATGCAGCTTGTAGGATTTATATTGACAGTGACAGATTGATGGTTTTTATTCACAGCATTTCAAAAATTATTGGGCTACATTTTTGTTTTATCCATAAACCTCTTTTCTATAATTTTGTAAAAGCAAAATGAAACATTCAAATTGCCTAAGGAGCAAGCAGACAGTATAAAACAAACACGCTCATTTATTAATGGTTAACTTAGCCTATCACTGTGGTAGTCTATGACAAATGAATGCAAATACAAGTAAATATGTCTAAGCAGAGTCAGCAGGTGGTGGGGGATATTGTTTCTCTGTAAATATAACCGTATGTGACAGACGCCGGACGCTGTCGTCAGATCCAGCTGTGCCGGAGTTATCACAAACGGAGGTTTCTGTGGCCACCGCTGTGGTTGTACTGGGCAGCTTCCAGGTGTTAATGTGAGTAACTGTATGAATGTGATTAGGGCTGTCCTGCAAAAGAGAGTGAAAGTCCCCGTAATAAATAAAGGTACAAAAATAAATAAACAAACGGAGGTCGCTTTTCGTGACGCTTCGGAGGAAAGAATGATTCATCCTTCTAAAAACACATTTCCGTTTCCTCTCTCCTTGAATGGTTTCCTTGGAAGCTAGTGAGGTAAACGTGAATGCAATTCAGAGACTTTTGATTTACCCGTAATCTCACTCCGTCTCCACCGCAGCTCTCCTGTGTGTGTGTGTGTGTGTGTGTGTGTGTGTGTGTGTGTGTGTGTGTGTGTGTGTGTGTGTGTGTGTGTGTGTGTGTGTGTGTGTGTGTGTGTGTGTGTGTGTGTGTGTGTGTGTGTGTGTGTGTGTGTGTGTGTGTGTGTGTGTGTGTGTGTGTGTGTGTGTGTGTGTGTGTGTGTGTGTGTGTGTGTGTGTGTGTGTGTGTGTGCGCGCGCGCGCGTCGGAGCTGAGCCCCGCTTTCAGTCAAACATGCAGAGGAGAGTACAGAGAAGCTTGTGCTTACACACCGGCATTTAGCACCGATTGATTTACCGTGAATCGGTAGGCTACTGAGTACTTTTGTACCGGCGTAAATCGGTCGGTACCCTAAAAAGGGAGGGAGGGGGGGCATTTTAAGGCCTTTATTTTCACAGGACAGATGAAGACATGAAAGGGGAGAGAGAGGGGGGAACGACATGCAGCAAAGGGCCGTAGGTCGGAGTCAAACGTGCGGCAGCTGCGTCAAGGAGTAAACCCTTTTATATACGTGTGCCTGCTCTACCAACTGAGCTAACTCGGCCACAAGCCTGTTTTTAACCTATTTTCTTATTCACCCTTTTTCATTCAATGGAGAGAAACCGAGCTGCTTTTAGCGTCTCTTACTGTTAACGTGGAGGCATAAGTGGAAACTGCCCCACTCCAGACAAGCAGAACTATGTGTTTCCTCTGCTTTCTACTTGGTACTGAGACGTGAGCCAGCCTGTCAACTAGTGAGCCAAATGGACAGACAGGGAGACTTTGAAACACACAGAAGTACAGAACAACCATCTCGCCTTACAGCAGAGACCAGCACTCAGACGCAACATTCAGGTGAACATGGCTAGCGTCAGTAGCACACCATTAATAAAACCTTAATTGTCCCCTTCCTCTAAAGCCCCAACACCCCACCAACTCTACAGATACAACCTTTTCTTCCACAAGGCTGTGAAGGGGATGCTTTGGGAATGGCTAAACACCAGAGAAAAAACACACATCATGTTAATCTGACAGGCTCTGCAACCCAGGTCGCTCATATGGAAACGCTCAAGCCTCACCTGGGTAATTATAAGGCATCAGTTACTGGTCAGTCCGTCTGGAGGAAGAGAGAAGCACCAGAGGAAGAGGAACAACCCTAACCTGTCAAAGATGGAAAGAGACAAGAAAGAAGAAGACCTACATGAAGACTTAAACCAGACTTAGGTTCTCTCTGTCTCTCCTCACCTTCCTTCATCAGATGGTTGGGGCAGCGTCTCACGTCCCCCCTAATCCTATTATGTCACAGAGATGAAACAAATATTTTCTAATATCATCTTTCAACAGGGCCCGGGGCCCGCAAGTTCGCCTCATTTTGCATCGGCGCAGCATCAGAGCTGACATGTAATGTGAGCGCTGGCGTGTATAGCTAGCATAGCCAAAACGACGCAGACAGTTCCCCTCCTTTCAATTAAAGGGTTACTCAAGTGTGCTTTTCATGAATTCCACCACTCTCACTGTTCCCCTGCCAAGTTCCAGCTCCACAAAAAGCCACAGGAAATATAATGCAATATTCAATTTCCACCTGCCTCAGGTGTTGCTCTCCTTAAAGACCAAGATTCTGTCAGCAGGCTTTTAGCCAGGCCCTGAGATCCCTCATTTTGTGGTCAGTCAATTTCCCCTTAAATTCTCCTCCTGTTAGTTGCTAATGGGCTTGGCACTTGCAACATTGTTAAACAGCAACATTGATGTGGGCTTGCCAGTTTGTTTTTTTAGTGCTACAGGCCTTTAATTACATGTAAAGGTGCTGCAGGCTGATGCTTTTACCAAAGTGGAAAATGTCAGCTATTTTTGGTAAATGAGCTCATTTTCAGACAACTGGACTGTATTCCTTGAGTGCCAGACTTGGTATCCCATGAATAACTGGATCCCGCTCTAGGTAGCCCTCCAAGTGTTATGACTCACCCTGTAATGTCCATCAACTCTACTCCTTGGCAATGAGCATCGACTTGCCCTTTGGGCACTTATCTTATCCTTTCCACACCTCAAAACATAGATCACAAAAAGGAAATTGTTCTAAACATCTCTCTGTGCTGCAATAGCTCTCTGTGAGTCACTTAAGCCCCACACCCTATACGCAGCAATAGAACCTGGCTAATCGTCTATGGTTCAGAACTCAGCATGTAAACCTATACGACCTCAGAGATCCACTTGTACTGTCTGTGGTCAGCAAGTCCTGTGCACTGGTCGCCTCCTGAGGTCTATATTTATTATTTTGGGAGAACAGGGATCCTCCCGGGGAGTTAAGCAAATACCTGCAGGCTGCTTTGGAGAAGGAAGCTTTCATTCTTAAAAAGAAATGACCTTCATATTCATCTAGTCTCCTGAGCAAATCAGTGTAGATTATTGTATTCTTATTGAAAAGGATTGGTATGGTAGTGATTGTAAATTTAAAGAACTGTGCGAATATTCTGGTTACAGTGATTCAACTTGCCATTTTTTGCTAGAAAATATTCTTTCTGACACAAGCTGGGTGGTTATTTACGGTTTGAAAACCTCACTTGAATCCAAAATGAATCCCTTGTCCTTGCAATGTTATATTCCGCGCTTAGGCTACCTACCAAATATTTTCCTCTGAGTTTAATGGTCGACCACAGCATGAAGGTGAAAGATCATGCTCAATGTCCACAAACAAGTACCTCTGAATTGAGCCAGAATAGACGATTGACGATGAAGCCTAAGGCAAGGTTGTGATGGGGACAAGGGAAAGGAGGAGGGCTACTCCTTAGTGCAGCAGACAGACTGCAGTATGGCCTGCTGACTACTGAATAACCTTAAAACACATTGACTTGAACCTTGTCTAGAGCACTGGGGGGACAGTGAAAAAAAGGAAAGGGCTACAGATCCACCAGTCCACATTCTATCAGTCAAATGTCTGTATTGGTAATCAAGGGAAATCTCTGGAGTGATCCCACAGCCATTATTCCAGGTCACTTTGGTTGACCCCGATTATGTATTCCAGAGGAAAAAAAGGACTCAAAGTGAAACCAGAAGACCTATACTATACAAAGCCAATATTAATAGGACATGAAGCATACACAAAATATGGAAAATGAGGTTTGTGGTGCCATATTGTGTATTTATAGCTCCCACATGGCCTGAGAACTGCCTGAAGACATCATGGGTTCACCTGGAGCTTTTAAAGGTAGTCTTCACAATTGTTTAATTGACTGCCTCAGAAGTACTTAAATCAATCTGATTCAGTAAGTCAGATGCATTTGTCCTGGCTTTATGCCCTCAGTCATTCAGAATCCTGCTTCCTAAGTCAATAGCTGCTAAACATCACATGAATGAGTTGCTTGATTGATATATGCCACTTCCCTTGGTGATGTTTCTGTTCTGTGCAAATTTAGAGGCTGAAGCACACACAGAAAACTTGCGGTGGGGATTTTAGCTGTCTCTCAAGACGGTCTTTGTATATACACAATATGACTGTCCTGATATGTCCTGCACTGTCTTGGTGTCACAGAATCCATGGCGTCTATGGAGGTGTGTCAGGGGCTTCTCTGCTCCCTTTTACAAGGGCTCCAGGAGGAAATGTATCTCCAATCTAAATGATGTGGCTGTCATGAGTGTTGGCCAGCTGCTCTGGTCTCTCTCTCTCTCTCTCTCTCTCTCTCTCTCTCTCTCTCTCTCTCTCTCTCTCTCTCTCTCTCTCTCTCTCTCTCTCTCTCTTTCTCTCTCTCTCTTTCATCCGTTGGATCTACTGCTAGTTCTTAATCAGCTGTCACATTCTCCAGGCCTTTTCCACAACAAATTAGAGACTAGCTCAGGCCCCAGACCGCTCTGTATGGGGACTTGGTCAAGGAAAGGTGCTGTGTTTGTGTGAATTCTTTGCTCAACAGTATGAGGATTATTGACATATTTGCCCGTTAATCAGTTGACGACCCATTGTCATCAAGACCCTCGATGCACTGTTGTGGCTCAGGAAGCTGGTCCAGGACAAGAAACATTTTAATTGACTTAAACAATTAATGATTATGAAAAGTTCAAATATGTTTTGACTAAGGGAGGCATACCGACAGGATCATAAAGTATCATCCTGGAGAAATTGGTGTTAAGAGAAAAAATGGGTGAAAGCCTTGGCAGACCTTCCTTATAGTATTACTGGTGTGTTTATATTTCTAAATAGTTAGTTGATAAAAAAATGTAATCAAGTTAATCACAGTCATGAGCTGTGATTAATCACGATTAATCGCAAATTTAAAATACTAGGATTTACTTGTAAGTGTGCAAATAAATGCGTGACAAATGTTGTGGCATCCATATGAATTGCAGACATATTTAGCAGTAACCACCAACTGTAATGTCTGCTACAAAGTCACAAATATTTTGCATAGTAACATCAACTCAAATGAATGCAACAATAAGTAGGCCTATTTTAGAAATAGAATGTCATAATGTATGTGAAGAGACAGAGGGAACGGTCTCTCTACATTCTTGGTTAAAGAGAAGGACTTCAAACAGTGTACATCTGTGCAACATGCCTCCTCCTGTCAACCAATCATACAGTCTAGTCTTCTTTCAACCAGTTGCTCAGGCAGACTAGCTTGTTGAGATTTTCAGATGATAGAGCTGATCTCCTCTTCTTCAGAATGTTGCCTGCCTTACATGGCACTGTTGAGTCTGGTCTAGCAAAGTACCTTTTTGCAATATGGGCCAGCTTACCATATACATCTGCTTGTGATGTCCAGTGCCAACTGCCTCACTTTTTTGGCTTTTTCAGTGTCGTATGGTTCATGTATTCTCCTAACAGTAGTTCCCCTCGAGGCTAGCTTGTATGATGTGTCACGTGTGGCGATCTGAATGATGTCTTGAAGCTCCCGGTCCTGAACTATGTTGATGGGCCTGCAGTCTGTAGCGACCCCATTTAGCGATTGCACTAGTTAGCTTTGCTGTAGTTGTTTAGTTGATAAACTTTGCCCGGCTGCACTCCGCCGGTGTCGTTTGACGAGCACGGCTTGTTGACCCTGTCTCAGCTATAGCATCTTTGCTAACATCAGCAAAAATGGGTTTCGCCCGAAGATGGTACTTCAGACTTGCCGTGCTTGAGTGGAAGGACAGTTCATCACTGCAATAAGTGCACACAACTTTGGTTTTACCAAAACTTCCATCTGGAAGCTTTTTTTAGAACGAAACTTGCCATTCAGCAGAGCGGCCATGTCTCCTCTGTCATCGTTTACTCGTGTTCGCCATGTCACACGTATCACACGAAGCGTAACCATCCGCGCTGCGATAACGGGAAGAGGTTGGATCAGACTTGAACGTAAAAAATAATAATAAGGCCTTAATTTTGTTATATTAATCACATGCGTTAACGAGTTAACGTTGACAGCCCTATTCTAAATAAAGTGATATATATTGGTAGATCAACCATCACAGAAACTTGTCTGAGACAAGTTATTATTTTTATTGTTTTTTTAGATAATTTTTTGGGCATTTTAGGCCTTTATTTGACAGGACAGCTGAAGAAATGAAAGGGGAGAGAGAGAGGAGGAATGAGATGCAGCAAAGGGCCGTAGGTCAGAGTTGAACCCGGGCCCACTGCGTCGAGGAGTAAACCTCTATATATGGGCGCCCGCTCTACCAACTGAGCTATCTGGGCGCCTAGACAAGTTATTTTTTAAGGTAGATCCATGATGTAACATTGTTAAGGTTGCTGCCTTTTGTGTAAACTTAGTACCCACCAATGGCAACTTTCAATGCAGGCTGGCATTTCTAATATCTGCTCCTCAATGACACCGGTTTGAATCCAGTTTTTTGGTCAAAGTAAACTGGTTGGTTATACCCTCAAGAGGCTGATGGAGAATATTACTGTCATCTGCAGGATTGTTCATGAACCATAGCGCAATGTCCAGGACCTGATGCTATCATGGCACACTTTTTAAACTGACTTACTGTAACAGAAGACAAAGCAAATCTCTATTTTTCTACTGCTGCCTTGAGTAAACGTATCTTTTCACAGCTATTCCAGTTGCAACACTGCACATCTGTCTCCCCCCCACACCCCCACCCCCATCTCCCTAACTTGGTCTAGTCTACCAGGCCACGGTGTCTTGACAAGGTGTTCTGGAGCAGACCAAGAGATCGGACCCGGGTGGATTAAGGGAGGCCTGATACTGGATCAGCTCCGGTGGGTAGATATAGAAACAGGAGTGGGAGAACGATTGTCAACTCTAACTGGTCCAGCCTGAAGTTTTCTGGGCAGTGGACATTAACCAGAGGCCTTGAGCCTCTTTGCAGGACTCAGAAACAGAAACACTATCCAGCCCTGTGATCTCCAGACCTCCCTTTCTCCTTCCATCAGCACACCTCTCCATCTATCAAGCTTTCGCTCACTTGCATGCTCTCTCCTTCTTGCTGTGCCAGACATTGCTTGCTTTAGTGTGTCTGGGTTAGTGTTTGTAAGGCTTTTTTTTCCCTCTGCTATACCGCCATGTTGACCATCAAGGCTTGAGGCAGTCATTGTTCTTCTAACTGTTGCATGCGCTTTGATCATGAAGAGAACATAAATACAGTTTGAATTTCAGATTTTTTTCTGATTCTTGAAAGGTCTCCAAGGTGTCTGACCCTTAACCTTAACAGTGATCCTTCACAGTGGCTGAAGCTCTTGTCTGAGGATTGATGAAGATGGATGTTATGTTTTTGTTCCAATCTATCCTTGTTAGAATTAGAATTATTTCATATCAATTCTTACTCATGTCAATATTTTTCTTTACATTTTTTTCTCCTTGTGTGTTGCTGTGTGTATTTTAAGCCCGCAGGGTATTTCTTGAAAACACAACTTAGTCTCTCTAACTACTAGACCTCTGTGGAGACAGGACACACACTGCTTCTTTTGTAACATGTTTTTTTTCAGCTTTCACTGAAGGTGCACATTCATTCATCTTTTCTCAGCCTCTACTTCAGGGAGCTTTCCTCCCAGAGTTTTTAACATTTTGGTCGTGACTCTTCTACCTTATTTTACATAGAAGTAGCAATACATTTCTCATCGGATGAGCTTCAGAATCCCAGTCTTTGATTCGGTTGCGTGTCCAGGAGTCACACTCTGGTTTGAGCTAAGCCCTCCTTGGCTGTAGCACACTGTCTCACTGTTTGTTTTTTTATTCCACCAGGCCACCTCTCCAATTTGCCTGCAGCAATGCTGCCTCACCAAAGGGACAGAGAACGTGCTATGCAAAAAGCAGGGTAATGACTTTAAAATGCATTACTGCATCATGGACAGGCATTTGGAAAGTGTCTTTAACTGTAAATAAAAGCATTTCAGTCTTGCATTTGCTCACCGAGCAGAGGAGAAATTCCAAAGTAACTAAGTAAGTCAAGGTGGTGGAGCAACAACTAGCTAAGCAGATGTCACTAGGACTGTGGTATGTTGGAGCGCTGAAGACACTGGCAACATCTCTCATTTATTTCATCTGTTTTCTAACAAAGATGATCAGTACAGATGAAGTAACTGAAGCTGCCTGCCTGGCTTTTTTACGGCCTCCTTCTGTAGAAGAACAGACAGAGAAGTCAGAGCACAGGGTGGAGTTGTTGGGATTTCACGAACAGTAGAGAGTAACTGTATAAATATGACGTGGCTATGTGAAATTAAACAGATGAGGATACAAATTTCCAGGAATTGCCCTAGAGTGGCTCTTAAAATTGATGCCATTAAACATGGAACACACTGACAGCAGTTCAACTCTGTACCACGTAAACAGTGGAGTCTACTACTTATGTTAGCTGCATGCAAAGCATTATCTCTGTCCCTAGCCCTTTTACTACTCTCATGCAAGGTCCTGCGCCTCTCCAGGCCATTACAAAGCCACTGTATTGCTTGCACTTTCCAACACCGTTTGTCTAACTTCACATACCATCTGGGGTCCTCAAGTCACAGCTTTCTGCACTCTACAGCTGAGCTGAGCAACCATTTGCCTCCCTCAGGCATTCAACAGATTTACCTCCACGACGCCCCTAATGCACCATGTTTTATAGCCTGGTAATGTCGGCTTTACACTGGGATTTGAACCTCTAAGCTCACCTTGACACATGGCTGCTCTGTTGGTTGAGACACCGTCCTAACGGGTCATGATTGATCACAGAAGGCTGTGTGGATAAGTCGAGCTGAAATGGCTGTACCTGCTTAAGGCCAACAGTTGAGCTGGAGTTTTGACAGGCAGTGAGGGGTGTACATATGCAAAGTCATTTAACACATAGTTGTGTTTCATTTTTCTTACCAGAAAGTCATAAATGTGCCTTCGGAGTGCTGACACTAGTGTATTTGAATTCTGTTGTAAATGACATCATGAACTCGGTGGTAAATGGTGGTTATCAAAGATGGATGACAACTTCAAACGATTCAAATGTATTTTTATTTATTTTTTATTTTTAACTTATTTACACATTGTGCATGTCTTATTGCCTATAGTAAGTTAGTTTTGTAAGTTTTCTAGTAGGGCTGCGCGATTAATCTAATCGCAATTGCAATGCCACTCTGTGCAATTGCATAACCGCATAAATTGTGCAATTTAAGTAATCAAAAAGGTGTGCTGTGTGCATGACACTGTGTGCACTGCAGTCTCCATGTTGTAACACCCTTCACTTTACCGACGATATTAACAATAGATGAACGCAACCGTGTATCTTAAAAAGCTAGGTGTTTACTGTTAAGTCACTTTACATTGTCTTTGCTATCTTTTTTTCCTCTCGCTTTTCCCTCACACAGCCGCTACGCTAACTTCGACACCACTTACGGTCTGTCTTTTTATTTATTTATTTTTTAAATCATGAGATGCCTTTATTGTACTTTTTGGAATCCAGTGACACCAGCACGAGAAAATTGTCCTATCCCTCCCTCCCCCTTTACATACGCAGCCTGAGAAGGAGGGGCTGTGGG